>NC_135898.1:91367393-91681018 GCF_964194155.1 Cetorhinus maximus | reverse complement strand
TACAGGCTATCGGGTGTTTAGAGGAGAATTCTGAAAGAGCTTTCTCCAAGACTAAGATGTCAGAAATACTGGAGGGAGAGTTTAACAGTCACATTGTTTTCGTCTAAAAAGATGACCCTTTGATGTGGGTCAGCATGGTGTCACCCTCACTTTGTATCATTGTGCAAAAGTATAATTACTACTGCTTGAATGAAGGGAGTTCAATGCTAAATGCCATTCTGTAGTTCTACAAACTAAAGCAACTTAAATGATTCATTTCAGACCTCATCTCGCCAATTGCTTGACCGGTCACCTTCTAAGAGCTTGAAGAACTATTTGTGTGAAAGATACAGTAGGCACACCGACATCTTCAGGAGATGCTGCTCAGTCTTTGGTTGCAAGCGGATGTAGAGCAGCCACCATAAAAGAAATAAGTTGCGAGGTAGAGGGCAGGGAGGGAGGGAAGGCAGAGAGGGGAGGGGAAGGCAGAGAGGGGAGGGAAGACAGAGAGGGGAGGGAAGGCAGGGAGGGGAGGGAAGGCAGAGAGGGGAGGGAAGGCAGAGAGGGGAGGGAAGGCAGAGAGGGGAGGGAAGGCAGAGAGGAGAGGGAAGGCAGAGAGGGAGGGAAGGCAGAGAGGAGAGGGGAGGCAGAGAGGGAGGGAAGGTAGAGAGGGAGGGAAGGCAGGGAGGGGAGGGAAGGCAGAGAGGGAGGGGAGGCAGAGAGGAGAGGGAAGGCAGGGAGGGGAGGGAAGGCAGAGAGGGAGGGGGGGTAGAGAGGGAGGGAAAGACAGAGAGAGAGAGAGAGAAACCGATGTGACTGAACCAGAAAGTGCACCTATGGCAGACCACAGTTGGTAACAAGCAAATGGCCCCTTATGTTCGTCTACTTATTTTAACACCTAGACACAAGAAATACACACCTGTTTTGCATCAACTGTAAATTCAGGTTCTGTTCACAGTAATGACATCCAAATCCAGTGAAGCCAGAGGAAGTGAGGCCCAGTGAACGAGGATATGGATAAGTACAGAGGATGACATAAATTATGCTTTATGGATGTCATAAAAATCAACAGTTACACCTTTTAAGTGGCCTCAACATTTACCTATAATCCAAATGTACCTTTGCCTGTTCAGTATGGAGCCCAATGATCACACAAACTCCCGATTGTGCACAGCACCCCTACTGCGCATTCCTTTTACCGAAATATGACACCTGTCGCCATCCTTTCCTCAGAGGCTGACTCATATAGCAGCTTTACAAGAGGAAACAAATAGCTGGCGTGTGGGCACTGCTAGATATGCCAGCATTCATTGCCAATTGCTTTTGTTCAGAGGGCATTTAAGAGTCAACCACATTGCTGTGGGTCTGGAGTCACATGTAGGCCAGACCAGGGTAAGGACATTAGTGAACTAGGTGGGTTTTTATGACAATCAGCAATGGTTTCATGGCCATCATTAGACTTCTAACTGCAGATTTTTATCGCATTGAAACTTCACCATTCGAACCCTGGGCCCCAGAGGATTACCTTGGGTGTCTGGAATACTAGTCCGGTGATAATGCCGCTATGCCACGTCCTCCCCACAAAATACATGCCTGAACAGTATACCATTCACGCAGCAAGACCCCACCCTTGCTTCACCGAAAGATCATTGACCTGAAATGCTAACTCGGTTTCTCTCTCCACAGATGCTCCCTGACCTGCTGAGACATTTCCTGCTTTGATTTCACACTTACCCCACTCCTTAAGAATAAAGTGCCAACTTGACAGGGGGCCCCAACTTCCTTAACTTAACCACCTTGGTAAATTGGTCAAGGCTTATTAAAAAGAAAGTAAAAAAAGGTACAGGCCGCCTTTTTGATTCTATGATCCTCAGGGATCACTCAGTGTTTAAGGGAGAAAGGACTACTTTCCTCTGAATTGCTCACCTTTGGAGTGCAGTCAGCCTGGGGCACCTTCACCACCTTCAACCTATAGAACACACCCGATATCCATCCTGTTGAAGATGATGGAACGAAAACCAGACACGTTTTGTAATAGTCTGGCAGATGACACCTTCAAATGAAGGATAACTTTCACCTTCACCCACCCGGGTGTTGAAGGTGAGAATTAATCTCATGCCATTAATGATTTAAACCAGAATTTGAATGAAGACAAAAGGAGGCCATCCTTATTAATGGCCCTAGATATTTATAGATGCATGCACCCTCGCCCTCTGGGATCTTTGCATTGTTCACAGCCACACAGTCATTTGTATTAGGCAAGAGGAGCCATTGTGAGAGTGTCTAGGGTAGAATTGTTATGGTCAGCCTCTGAGACACTCCTTATATAAGCATCAACAGAAAAGAAATCTCATTTCAAAATCCAATTTGCTACAATAAAAGATGTAGAAAGGTGGGGGAGGTGTCAACGTTATACATTCATATATTCAAAATGTTACTCCGCAGTCTATACGCTGCAAGTCATCTTAATCTGGAACTTTACATGTAATTGCAGTGTGCACAGAAAGTAATCCATCACATACAAATTGCTTTTAAACTCCTACTCCTGTGTGGTAATGAATAAAAAGGAGCCTTCTCACTTTCTCCTTATTGCTCATGCTCGTTTTCCATCTTGACAAATGTTCTGGGTCCAACAGATGTGCGGCAGCCATCTGGGCAATGTCAAGATTAGCAGCACCATTGGGGATACAGCTACACCACAGACTCCAGTATCCCAAAGAGAAACATCTTGGGTTGTGACTTTAATGCTGCCAGCTGTGTGCATCCAGTTGAAGAAGCTTCTGCCAAGTCATCAGCAGTAGTAGAGGGTGTACTGCAGGACCTGGATGGTGGCAGCAGATGCAGCACCACCGAATTCCAGTAATCCAAAATGAAGTTTGGTGTCAGCTGTGGCTCAGTGAGCAGCAGGCCGTGGGTTCGAATCCCACTCCAGGCACTCGTGCGTACAATCAAGCTGACTCACTGCCGCAATCCTGAGGGAGGTCCTGCCCTTCAGGTGAGGTGCTAAGCCTGTATGCATCCACAAAGAGCAGGTTGAATCTCGCGGTGGGGCCAGCAGGAAGTAGGCTGCCCTGTCGTTACCTCACAGGCTCCGGTGTCCAGGCGCCATAGTTAAGCAGCACCTGGACAGCCATTCACTCTGCTCCTTGACCCCAGTCCTGCCCTGGTCTCACCCCTCCTGTGCCCAGCCTGGGCACAGCTTGTGTGACTGGCAGCTGATACCTCTCAGTGACCATGCGCAAAGGCAGCATCCACTGATCTCAAAATCCAGGAAGAAGCCTACCTCACCAGGTGAACACCTCTCAGGTACAGCCGTGAATGTTCTAAATTCCCGCTGGTGGGATGCTTAATTTGGAGGGGGAGCAAGATTCCCATGTGCCGTGCTTTTAATGAGCATTCATGAGACGCAGATGGGATTCCTGACCTAGCCTTGACATAGTCCCGCAGGACACTCGGCCCACCGTTAAGCCACCGTGAAAGTCGGGAGAATAAGATTCCAAACTAGCTTCCCGACATCTAGACACCGACTTTTGGCCTCCTGCCAAATCCTGCTCCCCCCGCCCGCCACAATTCCTGCTGTTGGCGGGAGCGGAAGATTCTGCCCTTTGAGTCCAATTTTAAAGCGAGACATGGATGGAGCCTACAAGCTACAAGAGACATGTTCCAGTGTTTTGATCAGGAAATAACTAGAAAATAGGAAGTGATTTTCCTGGCTGCAGGAAAACACTGCCGGTGGTTATTAGCCCAGGCCAGAGGTCCTGGAGTATGCTAATACCATCAGTGTACACTCATTACTAAGCCTACAATGCCTGCGCTGCCTCGGCCATGTTTATCAGGTGGAGAGCAGCCGTAGACCCAAGAACCTTCTGTACAGTGAATTGGCCACTGGGTCACAACCTCCTGGGTGTCCATACCTCCGCTACAAGGTCCAATCAAGGTTCTTGATTGGTAAAGGGATCAAAGGTTATGGGGAGAAGGCAGGGGAATGGGGTTGAGAAACTTATCAGCCATGATTGAATGGTGGAGCAGACTCGATGGGCCGATTGGCCTAATTTCTGCTCCTATGTCTTATGGACACCTACAAGCAAGATATGAAGCTAGCGAAAACGACACTGACAACAGGGAGACAGTCTCTGATGGCCATGACTTCTGGAGGTCGATTGTTTGGAAGGGCATTGGAAGAGGCAAGCAAAAAAAACAAAGTGCCCAGCAGGGCCGATGAAGGCGCTCCAGGGAAAACAGAGGCCAGCGAATTGTGGACCTTCTCAGCCCCACTGCCTTCCCCTACAGCAAATGCGGGAGAGGCTGCCAAGCCGGAGTGGGGCTCCTGAGCCACACCAGGCGATGCTGAACGCAGAGTTGACCACCACGTTGCAAACCATCATCCCACGAGATGGAAGGCTGCCACACGCATCGGGGCTACCCGCTGGGAACCGGGCACGAACCTGCATGATGTAGGTAGCTATCGAGGACGCACATTTGTTATGTCATGGTGCCTTAGCTGCCGTGAAAGTCGGAAGAACAAGATTCCAAACTAATTTTTTGGCTGTCGGGAAAACAGGTGCTCGGCCTCCCGCCAAATCCCACTCCCCCCGCCCGCCACGATTTCCACTGCTGGTGGGAGCGGAAGGTTCTGCTCCTTGAGTGCAATTTGAAAGTGAGACGTGGATGGAGCCTGCAATCTACAGAGACATGTTCCAGCGTTTTGGTCAGGGGATGAATCATGGAGCGGTGTAGCAACAGCTGAAGACACCACACCTCCAGCTCCTTCTGATTCTAGTGGGGGACGGGTGGTGGGAAATCACTGAAAGGATCTCCATTGGTGTGAACTTTCTGGCTGTAAAACTGATCAACAGTAAGTCACTTCGCCTCTGATTCCCAACACAACAGCACATGAGGCCCTATCGCCCATTTCATATGGTCTCAATTAGCATATCACGCGAGCAATGTGTGAACGCAGAAATTCTGCAGGCTCCTTTCTTAACCATCCACTAATTTCCACAACTTACATATTAAAAGGATGGGAGAAGGCTGCCCAATGAGCCATTAGGAAAGCGGCCACAGAGCAAAAGTCAAATGGTGGCCTATTCCCGAAAAACTACGGGATATTGTTCCCAAATCCTTAAAGCAATCATGCAAAAACCATAGGAGTCAGTCATAGACCATTATTCTTAATCCCAACTGACCTACAATTTGATCCAGTGGTTCTCTGGAGGTCTATGAAATAACGTGCATGTGTTTTGCCAGGCAAGGCTGGTTATGATGAAAACTCTGGGAATAAGTTCAACCCGAGCTGCCATCTCACGTGCCAGCCAATAAATGATCAGATTTATTGAAATCGATTCACCATCTCTGAGTTTCTACATGAGCACCATAAACCACTAGGAATGGACAATAACTACCGGCCTTGCCAGTGATGCCTACATCCCATGAATGAATAACTAAGAAAAAAAAAAACACTAAACCACCATAAATCGCGGGCTGGAATCCGTTCTCGGTGCACAACTCAGTCATGTGTTTCAAGGCACGGTTTTCAGAACAGCAATGCTTCCCAGTCTGACCCAAGTCTTTGCAAAAGCCCAAAGAATAAGGTTAACGCTCAGGCTGTTCGCCAAAGCACAGCTCCCTGTCACTTAATGTTCACCAGGAACTTCACAACAGCTCAGCAAGCCAACGCCAGGAACCTCAACAGAGCAATTGTCACCAACATATAGATGTGTCCCAGCAGCAATTTCTGGGTCACAAGCGTAAGGTAATATTTAATGATTTAATTGGCTAGCTAAATATTGAGTTTTCAGGCTGAGAAGTAAATATAAAAGGTTATATTTTAAAAAAGAAAACAATACTTTCATTGATTTTGTGCTTAACTGAGTTCCGCTTCATTATTTCCCATCTACAATCTTTGCAGAATGTACCTTTCCATTTCAGAAGTTAGAAATATGACCAACCAGAGCACCACTGGGCCGATCTGAGATCGGAAATAGTAAATCATCAGATTACTTCACCCAGTTCATTTCAATTCGGCTTTATTGAACGAGGCATAAATCAATGCTCAGCTACCCGAAGGCTATTTCAAAAAGGTATGATCACACAGTTAAGAGACACGTAGAATTCTGAATGGTTGGATGTGAAGAAGGTGACTGCAGTTTGGATCAGATAGTTCAGCTGATGTCATACTCATCACCCAAACCCAGATATTGATGAATTATGGTTCTTTGCACCATTTTTGAAACAATACAATAATGCATCTGTAAATTGGGAGCAAAAACAGGGGGATAATAAACAGCACACAGCTGGCTCATTTACCAATTACAGCACCAAAACAGATTCTTCACATCGCAAGTTAGGGTTTTCCCCAGAGGAAGACAGTGGTTGCCGCTACTTTATAACCTTTAAGTCAGAGAATTCCTTCAATTCTGGGCTTTTGTGCATCACTGTCTTCGTTCCATCATTGAGACTGTGCCTTTGACTCCAACACCCTAAACTCTGGAATTCACCCCTTAAACTTGTCCAACTCCCACCCCTGCTTTAAGACAATCCTTTGAACCTACCTCTTTGGCCGAGTTTTTAACCACCTTTCCTGACACCTCCTGCTTTGGCTTCAATATTTAAAAATCTGACCATGCTTCCGTGAAGCGCCGTTGGATATCAAAAGCATGGTGGAAATGCAAGTTGTCATTATAATCGGTATCTAAAGTAACATGGTCACGCCATCAGGAACCACATTGCTGTTCCAGATTAGTATGACAGAAATTGGTTATTGTAGGTAAGGATAGAGATGTTGGAATTTTTTTAAATGCATTCATAAATATTCAAGTATACATCATCCAAGAAAGAATTGAATCCAAGAAGGAAACGAAGGAAGAAAGAAAAATACAAATGGATAATTTGAAATATAAGGAAAAGCCCTGAAAAAGCACAGGTTAGTCAGCTTTTGAAAGAGAAAGGCAGGTTAATGTTTTGGGTAAAGCCTTCAATAAAAACCAGTTCCATTTTCTCAATTCGGGTACCAAGTATCAACGATACAGGTTGAAGCTCCACCTGTCTTGCTCCAACAACTTATTGACTCCAATACTAGAATTCCACTACCCATGACACCAGTGTCACATTTTCCGATCCCTCTCCCACGACATCAAGTGATCTGCACATTGAATTTTTGGGCTGTGATCTTTCCTTTTTTGGCATGGTACCCAGTTGTCTTGAACTCATCTGTGAAGCTCTTTTAGGATGTTTCCCTATGTTCCAGGTGCCATGCAAATGCAGGTTGTTGTTTTTATGGATCTGTACTGACAATGGGGGCTGAATGGAAACGTTCCAAACCAATTTCACATGGGATCCTTACTACCTCCAAAAGATTCTCATCACATCAGTTAGAGCTCAAAACAAATTAAATGTCCTAAAAGTAAGGAGTCAATCCCACTCGATCCCAGCCCCAGCATGTCTAGTACATAACTGGGAAATTCAAACACTCAAGAGAGGAATTGGAACCAGATGTAGGTGAGTATTGAACAACTCGATATTCCCTCCATCCAGCTGGGACTGTGATGCAGACGGTAAGCTGGTACCTTGGAATGAGACCAGAAACATGCAAATTAGTGGCCGGAAGTGATTCCAATCATTAATTTATATGGATATGTTTACACATCAGCTCAAGACAACATCGACCACAGATTTAGTTCCCTTTGCTTCAGCGTCAAATCCCACTGCAGAACTCAAGAACATAAATTGTGCTTCACACATCAGTGAAGTACTGAGGGTACTGCATTATCAGAGGTGCCAACATTCAAACGAGGCAATAAACTGGGGCCTCCTTTGCCTGGTCAGGCGGATACCTGCATAAACGCAGACTGGGTGACCACTTTGCAGAACACCTTCGGTCTGTCCGCAAGCATGACCCAGACCTCCCTGTCGCTTGCCATTTCAACACTCCACCCTGCTCTCTTGCCCACATGTCTGTCCTTGGCTTGCTGCATTGTTCCAGTGAAGCTCAACGCAAACTGGAGGAACAGCACCTCATCTTCCGACTAGGCACTTTAAGGCCTTCCGGACTGAATATTGAGTTCAACAATTTTAGATCATAAACTCCCTCCTCCATCCCCACCCCCTTTCCGTTTCTTCCCCCTCCTCCTTGTTGATTTTTCCAATAATTTATATAGATTTTTCTTTTCCCACCTATTTCCATTATTTTTAATGTATTCCACCGATCATTTATCTACCTTTTATGCCCTTTTAGTCTTATTTCACCCCACCCCCACTAGGGCTATCTGTACCTTGCTTGTCCTGCTATCCATTCTTAATTAGCACATTCCTTTAGATAATATCACCACCTTCAACACCTCTTTGTGCTTTTGTCTGTGACATCTTTTGGTTATCTCCTCCTATCACTGCTTGCTTGTCCCAACAACCAACACCACCCCCCCCATCTCTCCCCCTCTTAAACCAGCTTATATTTCACCCCTCTCCTATTTTTACTTAGTTCTGTTGAAGGGTCATGAGGACTCGAAACGTTAACTGTGCTCTTCTCCGCCGATGCTGCCAGACCTGCTGAGTTTTTCCAGGTATTTTTTATTTTTTGTTTTGGATACCTGCCATAATTTAGAGAAGACCGGGGAGTTTATTTATTCTTCAACCGCCATCACAAGTAGATTAGCTTGTCGTCTATCTACCTCTCCAGCCTGCGATCTGTGGGGCCTTGCTGCGCACACCGTAGCCAGACTTCAAAGTCATTTCATTAAGAGATCCTGCGGACATGAAAGGCATTATGTACCTGCAAGTACTTTTTACGCATAAATGATTCTGAAGTAGAGTTCAGCATGATTGAAGAGAACAAAAAGAGGAGAACAAATCCAAGTATGAATATGACCTCCTTTCGTCACTGTAAATGAGGTACATCAAAGCCAGAATACCTTTGGATGTTGACAAAATGACATGAAAGAAAATTGACAAGTTGGAGGTGACTTGTCCTGAATCCAACTTTTATTTTCAAAGAACATGTCCATTTTGGGCAAAGGTATTTTCTAATTGACTTGACACCTTCAATCAAATGACAGGTATGTTCAAGGGCATAAATTCTCAATGACTTTGCCATTCGCTAGATCTTGTTTCAGGCAAAGTCAAATTATTTTATCAAGCGTCTGATAAACTACCACTCATAAATCACCGCACCTTCCATTATAAACGGTCCTCAAATATTAAAAATAATGGAAGCTATGTGACAGCTTTTGTGAATATTACCCGGTATCCTTCGAAAGGCTGGTAGCACGACAATTTCTGCAGTGAGATGGCAGCAATTAACTTTTTTTTTAAAAGTGTGGAATTGAGGGAAGGTGAAAACATTGAAGCCCAAAGCAGCGCAAAATTCAGGACGTTCCCGATTGCGATGGTTGGCATATTCTGTGGATTGTGAGGACAGTGCTAGGCCAAAGAAACACACTGATTCTTACCTATCCAATATCTATGTTGGCGAACATGGTACTGTTGGCTGCTCCCCTTTGACTCCTGTGAGACTTTAGAAATAGTCAAAGCCACGGCCGCCAATTCCGCCCACCCTTCTACGTGCCTGAGCTGGCCTCTGTCAGGTTCGAAATTTTACAGTCAGCATTCACACCGAGCGATTCGATGCAGGAGTTTTATTTCACCAGGATACCGTGTTGCCCAGAAACTGTTACAAAAGGAAGCAAAATACCTGAGCTGCTTTGAATGGAACTCCCTGGCCTGAATTTTTACCTCGTCGGGCGGGTTCGGCCGGCGGGAGCGGGCAGGGGGCAGCTGGGGAGCTGACCGCTGACTGCCGCCCGCGATCAGCTCCGCACCACAATGTTAAGGCCCGCCCATGCATTGATGGCGAGCGGTAGCACGCTACCTGTGCGGGTGGGGGGTGGGGGGGGGGAGGAGGAGGAGGGTGAGCAGGGCCTCGCGCGCTGTTCGTGCCTGCGTGTGAAAGAGAGCCATGCCTCAGGGAGATTGAAGCGCTTTTAAATAAATAATAAATAAAGACATTGAGAACTTAATGAAACACGTCCCCTCAGGGGACTGTGTCACGTGAGATGGGACATGTTTTTAATTTCAAAATAATGGTTTTATTTAACTTGTATTTAGTTTTAGGAATGAGTGGATGAGGTTTCCTAAAAAAAACGTAAAGGCCGCTTGGCCTTTTCGCCTGCCCGTCAGCCGTTAGGTTGGACGAGCAGCATAAATTTCAACTTAATGAGCTCGTTAATGGCCTGAATGGGCCTTTCAATTATCGGCGGGCGCACAGGCGACCCTGGCCCCACCTGCCGAACGAAGGATTGCGCGAGTGCGCGAAGACATCAGGGGCGCACGCCCGACGTCATCGCGCGTCATATTACGTCGGGCACGCGCCCGCACGCCGAACGTAAAATTCTGGCCCCTGTAAACGTGACAACGTGTGACTTCACGGAAGGATGGTGAGGTGGAGCGAATGACGGAGCTCGAAGAACTGGAGGCATTTCGCCGACTCAAGTCAATTGCAATTTATATGATTAGGGAACACGTGGCACAAAGCTCAAGATGAGTTCAAGGAGCTCTTTTGCAGGCGTAAGAGACAAAAAAGTGTTTTGGCATTTGAATGAATCTTGAGTTAAGCAGGGCTTTTCTTCCAAAGAAATTTTGAACAACCTTGTCATTTTACACGGTGTTACTAATTCCATTAATGCACAGCAATCCTTGTGAAAGTAGGGAAGTTCAAAAGGCTGAAGCCTAATGTAATTTACTCTTATTCTTTTCGCAAGAATGGCAATTTGTTTGAAGCTGCTTCTCGAATCATTTCTTATTTGAAAGTCCCCAGGAGGGCAATAGCTGTTTATTTCTTTTTGTTAGAACTTAACACCTATAATGTCAATGATATATTTGCCTGTAAACTAAACAAAACAAACACAATTAATAAGATACTTTATTGTAAAAGGCCATTGTCTCCAAAGGCACTCAAACCACCTAGGAGGCACAAGGAGACAGACACAGGTTGGGAAATAAGCCAGAAAAATCTTTTGAAAGGATGGGAAGCCAGACAGGGGTCCACTTCTCCACCTGGCTGAACTCTAGTAATCACATAACCCACAGAGATCGCATCGACTCTTGGACACACATCATTATCAGCTATTGAATCCCACACCAAGACACTCCTCAAACCACTGCATGATTCCCACAAGGGCTCCTGCAATCGCAGCACATCTACCGAGAAAAGAAAATCTAGAAAACGCAACCAAAGAAAGGGTTTATGTAACCATTTTGAAATGTTAATATTTCTGTTGCACTGCTCTACTTGCTACCTTTCAAATTCCACGGAGAACTGCAAGAAGCTAATGGTCACATGCAATTCAAAACAGGGATGAACAGCACAGGGGGAGGTCCCCCCCATGCACACAATCTGATGGGAGATTTGTGGTTGAAATCTCGACCCCGATCCACAAATGGAAGGTGATTTGATGAGTCTGTGTAAGTGTACTGGGGGGTTTGCAGGAAATCACCAGCTGATTAATTACCATGATAAATAGATTTAAATTAATCTCCATTGCATTTCCTTGACTACATCATAAACGAGGAGGGTCATTTGAGACAAAAACAAAATTACCTGGAAAAACTCAGCAGGTCTGGCAGCATCGGTGGAGAAAAGAGTTGATGGATGGTTGCCCCAGGCCCAGGTAAGGGTCTTATGCCCAGGGATACAAGCTAGGCCCAAAGATGGAACTAGCAAATTTTCAGTGGTGATGGCGGAAGAGCCTGAAACTGGAGGGACACCCCCTCGCTTGCAGGCCTGAGGATCATTCAGGAACAGGGCTTGCGTTTCCTCCGACCACACGTGAGAAAGGCAATGGGAAACCACCTCATGTATTCGTTTCCCCGTGGTCACACTGAAATTGAAAATGGGAGGCTCCTACGAGCTGCTGAAGGAGGGGGGAAATGCGAGTTGGCGGGGCGCGGAGAAGTGAAGTCAGCTTATCCGATCGGCCTGTGTCACACCAAGCTGAAACCATCACTGGTCATTCAGTCTTATTTAATTACAGCCAGGAAAGCAGCTCCATATTTACAATTGGCCTTAAAGTCTGAAATGGACAAGAAAATAGAAATGGGCATGAGTGTCTCTCAATCTCTAGGCAGTGACTACTGGTGGGGTGTGTGTATGTCAGGTATTGAGGGAAACAAAGAACAAGTGAAAGCTGCCATATAACACTTAGGGCAGCATTGACCCCCCTGTTGGGGAAGCGGGATTGTTGTGCGGGAGCCGGCAGATTCCTGATCGGCGTCCCCGCTCAGGGGCGTGCCGTCATATTAGGTGGGTGCGCCCCGATTCGGCTGCGCGCCCGCCGAACTGAAAATCTAAATGACATGGGGTGACATCGGGAAGCACGCCCGATGTCACCCGGCGTCAGCGTGCAGGCCCCGCCCCTGCACATCAACCGGCAAATTCTGCCCTTAAAGCACTTGCATTTATATAGCACCTTTCACAACCTTAGGATGTCCCAAAGTACTCTACAGTTAATGAATTGTTGAAGTTCATTCACTGTTATTGAGCAGCAAACCCAGCAGTCAATTTGCACACAGCAAGGTCATGCAAACAGCAATGAGACGAATGACCACATAACTATTAACCATCACTAAAAACAGGTTTAGATCAGATTTAGGGACCATTAATGTTTAAAGAAAAAATCTGAGCGCCCAGCAATTAACCAACAACAATATACCACAATGTGTCATGTTTTTAAACAAAAACAAACCTTATTGTATATAAGGTGTAATTAAACAAAGCAAGCATTATTAACAACATTATAGCTTATAAAGACCTATGCTTTCAACTTAGTTCTACCTTTTTACCCCTCCCTAACCCCACCACACCCAAGAGTTCCCTAATCTTACAAAATGTTGAAAGTTCATTCATTTTTTCTGGGACCAACCCAAAGGTATGCCACAGCCCTCTGGCAGTCACTTTAATTCTCCTCAGTGTTCCAGCTATCCTCTGGGGTAAAATTCATTGGGGGTCCTTCCATTAGCTTTTTGGCTACATGACCCTCCACCTTTTCTTTATAGACCTCAATCCTTTGCATGCCTCAGCTCCTTGTTTGGGCTGCCAGCAGACACCCAACTGCCTTCCCACAGCTTCCCAAACAAACTCTGTTGTTTCATTTCTGCCACAAGCCTTTGTGAGGACCATTGTAGATTCCCCCACTAGCTGCCAGCTGCAGCATATCTTCTGGTTGCTTTTCCCTCATGAAATCCAGACTGAGATAGATCCCTACACACATTCCACGTGGTAAACGATGAAGTTAGTACTTTCTTTACTTGAAATGCAGGCCTAACTGACTAACATTTATTTTGTTTGGCTCTCCCAACTCAGTTAGCTGGAGCCTACATCTCAACCAAAACTGCAACTGCCTCTGTCTGTTACCAAACTGAACTGCTTGCTTCTGTCAGCAAACACACACACACAGATAAATTGAACAAAAGAATCTTCTCACCCCCACAGCCCATCTCCATGACAATGTGGCATGCTTTAGGATATTCAAACAGAAATACAAACTAATTAGTCTTACCTTCAATACAGCTCATTCTATTCTGCAAACCAAATGAACAATTTCTATCTCTAATGGAGTTTTCCGACCCTCTTTCTCAGAATTGCTAGCTAAAAGCTTATTTTATGGAGGCAACAATGGACACCATAGTTACCAAGAGGTCCAGGAATGGGCCACCCATTGTTTAAGTTTTTTTTCAGCATCAAATCTTACCTTGTAAGATAAACACAGGTCAATTAAACCCAGGGTTTGATTTGCCTTCACATTAGGTTTGTTTATCAGGCATCTTAACCAGGATTTTTCCCATTTATCTTACATTTAACACCTTAATCTCTAAATTAAAAGTTATATTCCTGAAACTAAAAAAGTTATATTCTAACACATATGAATTGAGAACCAGGTTTTCACAACATAATTGAGAAAATATTCTCCTACGTCTCTTTAAATAGTACCATCTGCCCAAGCGGATAGACAGGAGCCTGGAGACAGCACCTCCAACAATGCAGCACTCCCTCAGTACCACGTTAAGGTGTCAGCCTACATTACATCTTCAAGTCTTAAAATGAGTCTTGAACCAAGACTGTGACTCCAAGGCAAGAATTCAACCACTAAGCTACAGCTGACACACATGCTAAGTATTTATTTTTGGAAAAAAAGACAGTGTATATTCTTTGCCACTGGTAAATCACAGCAGGTCATTCAGTGCACCACTGTAATGTCCCCAGTAATTAAAATCAACTCCTGCAAATATAGATTCACAGAACCACAGAGCAGAAGAGGCCCTTCAGCCCATCAAGTCTGCACCGACACGTGAGAAACACAGATTAGATTGTGAGCTGTGGGATATAAACCCACAGTCAGGTAGGTAGAAAGTCAGAGTTGTAATCATTTAGTCAATGATCAGCCATTTTCCGGTGTAGTGCTTCCCATCAAATTTTTTTCTACATCAGCTATAATGGGTAACGTTTACCGCCCTCCCTCATGGCAAGTTTGGAGGGTGAGGAGGGGGGAGTAGACACATTGCCCCCACCCTAATTAAGCTCACAGTGGGAAGGCCTGTAGATGGCCTTCCTGTCCCATCGCCAATTGAGGCCCTTAGGGAGCAATTAATGCCCAATTAAGGGCCTCTTCCCACAGCGGCTGGTATTAACCCGGCAGCAGGCGGGCATGTTCCCACACGAGGAACACGACATGCAAAACTTTGCAAGGTGGTGGGGGGGAGGGGGGTCCCTCGTTCAAAGACACTCAGTCCTTGATCGAGGGGCTGAGCATTGGGAAGGGAGGGGGCACCCACTGAGTGCCACCCCTCGGCCCTTGCTGCCAGCCCTCCACGCCATCCTCAGCCACAACCAAAATCCCTCCTGCTGTCACTTTTCCTCTGGCCTGGTCCTGAGTCTTGAGTGGATGTCATTCCGCCAGCAGCCACCATCTCCCTGGTGGCGCTGCTAAGGAGAAGAGCTGCAGGCCTCTGATTGGCCAGTAGCGCTCAGTGGGTGGGCCTTCTGGCCCCTGGGGAAGGCCACTGATGACCTGTTAATTGCCTGATTGACTCGCATTTCAGGGTGGTTCCCCTAAGCAGGCGACACTGGTTTCTTGCTGGTGGCCGAAATGGCCATAGCTTCCCTAAAGTTGCCTCCAATGAGTTGTTCCATTTTTTTTAGCTATCATCACCTGTGGCATTTAACTCAGTACATGTCAATTTCTCCAGTGTATTTTTCAACTTTTTTTTTTGTCCAAGGATTAAGATATGCAGCTAAGTTTAGATGTGAATAAACAGCAATAGCTCTTGCTGCTCTTTCTAGACTGGCAATTTAACCTGGTACTAAAGGCTGTTTCTCATGAGCTAATCTTTTCTTTGATTCATTTACAGGATGTGGGCTTCGCTGGCTGGGCCAGCATTTATTGCCCATCCCTAAATGCCCTACAGATGGTGATAGTGAGCTGCCTCCTTGATAGGCTGCAGTCCATGGGGTGTAGGTACACCCACAGTGCTGTTAGGGAGGAAGTTCCAGGATTTTGACCCAGCGACAATGAAGGTTTGTCGACATATTTCCAAGTCAGGATGGTGAGTGGCCTGGAGGGGAACTTCCAGGTGGTGGTGTTCCCATGTATCTGCTGCCCTTGTCCTTCTAGATGGTAGTGGTCGTGGATTTGGAAGGTGCTGCCTAAGGAGCCTTGGTGACTTCCTGCAGTGCGTCTTGTAGATGGTACACGCTGCTGCCACTGTGCATCGGTGAATGTTTGTGGAAAGGGTGCCAATCAAGCGGGCTTTGTCCTGGATGGTGTCAAGCTTCTTGAGTGTTGTTGAAGCTGCACTCATCCAAGCAAGTGAGAGTATTCCATCATATTCCTGACTTGTGCCTTATAGATGGTGGACAGGCTTTGGGGAGTCTGAAGGTGAGTTACTCACTGCAGGATTCCCGGCCTCTGACCTGCTCCTATAGCCACAGTATTTATATGGCTAGTCCAGATCAATTTCTGGTCAATGGTAACCCCCAGGATGTTGATAGTGGGGGATTCAGCAATGGTAATGCTATTGAATGTCAAGGGGCGATGGTTATATTCTCTCTTGTTGGAGATGGTCATTGCCTGGCACTTGTGTGGCATGAATGTTAGTTGCCACTTGTCAGCCCAAGACTAGATATTGTCCAGGCCTTGCAGCATTTGGATATGGACTGCTTCAGTATCTGAGGAGTCATGAATGGTGTTGAACATTGTGCAGTGAACATCCCCATTTATGACCTTATGACAGAAGGAAGTCATTGATGAAGCAGCTGAAGATGGTTGGGTCTAGGACACTACCCTGAGGAACTCCTGCAGTGATGTCCCGGAACTGAGATGATTGACCTTCAACGACCACAACCATCTTCCTTTGTGCTAGGTATGGCTCCAACCACCGGAGAGTTTTCTCCCATTGACTCCAGTTTTGCTGGGGCTCCCTGATGCCACACTCAGTCAAATGCTGTCTTGATGTCAAGGGCAGTCACTCTCACCTCACCTCTGCAATTCAGCACTTTTGCCCATGTTTGAACTAAAGGAGTAATGAGGTCAGAGGCTGAGTGGATCTGGTGGAATCCAAACTGAGCATCAGTGAGCAGGTTATTGCTAAGCAAGAGCTGTTGATGACCCCTTCCTTCACTTTTCTGATGATCACAAGTAGTCTGATGGGGCGGTAATTGGCTGGGTTGGGTTTGTCCTGCTTTTTGTGTACAGGACATACGTGGGCAATTTCCCAAATAGCCGGGTAGATGCTAGTGTTGTAGCTGTACTGTAACAGCTTGGCTAGGGGAGCGGCAAGTTCTGGAGCACAAGCCTTCAGAACTATTGTTGGAATATTGTCAGGACCCATAGCCTTTGCAGTATCCAGTGCTTTTAGCCATTTCTTGATATCACGTGGAGTGAATTGAGTCGGCTAAAGACTGGCGCCTGTGATGCTGGGGTTCCCCAGAGGAGGCTGAGATGGATCATCAACTTGGCACTTCTGGCTGAAGATTGTTGCGAATGCTTGAGCCTTATCTTTTGCACTGATGTGCTGGGCCCCCCCATCATTGAGGATGGGGATATTTGTGGAGCCTCCTCCAGGAATAGGAGTGGACCATTCAGCCCTTCAAGTCTGTTCTGCGATTGAGCCAGACCATGGGTGAGCAGTATCTCAACTCCATTTATCCACCTTTGCTCCATATCCCTGAACACCTTTTGACCTATCACTCTCAATCTTGAAAGCTCCAATAGTCCCAGTATCCACAGCCTTTAGGAGGAAAGTGCTCCAGATTTTCACCCCCCTGTGTGAAAAGGTATTTCCTGATTCCACTCTTAAATGGCCTAACTCTAATTTTAAGATTACAACCCATTATTCTTGGCACCTCTACGAGAACAAAGAGTCTCTCTATATGTCATCCTCCTCCTCCAAGTACCAGGCCCTAAGGGGGCATTGTCGAGCATGGACTTCCATTGGGTTGGTCCATGAATATGCTTGTAAAATGCTGCAGTGGTTTGCCATTGTTTTCTGCAGTATGGTTGACCAAGAAGTACTCCCGTTCTTATTGGAAGAATTTACAAGCTGATGATCAACCTGTTTTGCAACAGCATGAACACATCTCCCACAGCCACCAAGTCCTGAAGTGGGACATGACCCTGGAGCTCCTAGTCCAGAGGTAGGGATGCTAGCACTGTGCCACAAGACCTCGCTTCTCTATATCTACTCTTATCAAATTCCTTTACCAGCTTAAATTTGATCACCCTACAACCTCTATCTCTCATGGATTGCTGGTAGGAACATAGGAGCAGGAGTAGGCCATTCGGCCCTTCAAACCTACTCCACCATTTAACTAGATTATGGCTGATTTTCTATCTCAACACCATCTTCCCGCATTATCTTCATATCCCTTGATGTCATTGGTATCTAGAAATCTATTGACCTCTGCTTTGAACATACTCAATGATTGAGCCTCCACAGCCCTCTGGGGTAGAAAATTCCAAAGATTCACCATCTTCTGACTGAAAAATATTCCTCCTCATCTCGGTTCTAAATGACCGACCTCTTATTCTGAGACTGTGTCCCCTGGTTCTCGACCCCCAACCAGGGGAAACATCCTTCTGATCTACCCTGTTGAGCCCTGTAAAAATTTTGTACACTTCAATGAGGTCACCTCTCATTTTTCTAATCTCTAGAGAATGCAGGCTCCGTCTCCTCAATCTTGCCTCAGAGGACAATCCCACCATTCCAGGAAATAGTCTGATGAGCCTTCGCTGCGCTCCCTCTATGTCTAGCATATCTTTCCTTAGGTAAGGAGACCAAAATTGCAAACAATACTCCAGGTGTGGTCTCACCAAGACTCTATATAATTGCAGCAAGACTTTCCTACTCCAGTACTTAAATCCCCTTGCAATAAAGGCTAATGTACCATTTACCTTCTCAGTTTTTGTTACACCTGCATGTTAGCTGTCAGTGACTTATGAACAAGGGCACCCAGGACTCTTTGAACATCAACACTTCCCATTCTCTCACCATTTAGGAAATACTCTGCATTCCTGTTTTTCCTACCAAAGTGGACAACCTCACATTTTTCCACATTATATTCCATCTGCCATGTTCTTGCTCACTTACTTAAGCCTGTCTAAATCCCCTTGAAGCCTCTTTGCAACCTCGCAACCCTTATTCCTGCCAAGTTTTGTGTCATCAGCAAACTTGGAAATATTACATCTGGTCCCCACGTGTAAATCATTGACGTAGATTGTGAACAATTGGGGCTGAAGCATGGATCCTTGCTGTATCCCAATAGTCACAGCTTGCCAACCTGATATGTTTATCTTTACTCTGTTTTCTGTCCATTAACAGAATGGCCTCAATCCACGCCCGTATATTACTCTCAATCCCATGTACTCTAATTTTGTTCAGTAGCCTCTGGTGTGGGAGCTTGTCAAAAGGCTTCGGAATATCCAAATACACGGCATCCACTGGTTCTTCCTGACCTGTCGTGTTAGTAACATCCTCAAAAAGCTCCAACAGGTTCGTCAAACACGATTTCCCTTTCGTAAATCCACGTTGGCTCTGCCTAATCCTACCATTATTTTCTAAACGCCCAGTTGCTCATCTCAGCGGCTGCAACAGTTCAAGAAGGCAGCTCACCACCACCTTCTCAAGGGCAACTAGGGATGGGCAATAAATGCTGGCCCAGCCAACAAAGCCGTGAATGAATTAAAACAACAGTTATCACATCCTCTATAATAGATAGCCAGTCTGGGCATCAGGAAAACAGTTGTGATGGTTAAATGGCTGAAATGCAGCTTTACCTAATCTGGTCTGACCACTGCACCAGCGCTCCCTGTAGTGAAGTAATCAAAGTTTACAGCCACTTGTAAATTTCAGACCCCTGCTCTGAAAAGCTCAATAATAAATGATTGGCTTTTCTCTTCCCTTTTTAATGTTGTCTTTGAGATACTGCATTACATGGTGGACTTGCACTCGTTGTGAGACTTTTCTATATGTAACGTTTTTGACGAGATCCAAGGCAGACTTTGGCTTTAAAAGATTTCTCAAACTGAGACATACATTCTGAAATCATTTCAAGTCGAGCTGACCAACCTATACATTTTTAATCAAACTGTGGCAGCCGGGGCAAAGAGAAAAGACAGGCTAAGAGTTTGAAATTGCATTTTTACGCAGGGAGAGCTGTGAACAAGAAGTAGATCAGACATCGGTGCAGATGTCCCTCCAGCTACCTTTATAGGCCACAGGAATTTTAGCTGCTTTCCACACGATTCCTGTTCAGAAAAGACGTTTGGGGAAAGGGCATTAAAAATCATCCAGGCTTCATTTCTGGAACAGAGGGCAAGTTTCCAACTCATCTTGCTACCCAGAGTTAAAATTGGAGCCTCAATGTTGCTAGTATCGTTTTGGAACAATTTTATGAAAATGAAACCTATATATTTTTAATCTATGCATAATGGAGGCATCCTAGTTAGTGTCAAAATACACAGCCTGTTACCAATTTCAAATTCTCTCTTTATATAATTGTGCAGTCAGTCCAGTTTTAAGCATCATTTTGTCCACCTACCTTACTGTGGTATAGAAGATAAATATCTTATCTTTGGATCCTGAAAATCTCTTGCATAAGTTGGAAGGATAGCTACAGATGAGCTGTCCCAATGGTTCAATTGGTTTATTCCATGCATAACCGAGTCATCTAGGCAGGAAAATCAGAAGTTTAATCGCCTAGGACTTGAGCACAACATCTAGGCTGACACTCCCAGTACAATGCTAAGGGACTGCTGCACTGTCAGAGATGTCATCATTCAGGTGAGACATTAAGCAGAGGTGGACTTAAAAGTTCCCAGAACATTATTTTGAAGATGAGTAGGAGAGTTTCCAAGATGCCCTGGTAAATATTCATCTCCACCAACATCACTAAAACAGATGATCTGGTCATATTCTCACTGCTATTTGTGGGACCTTGTTATGCTCAAATTGGCTGCTATGTTTCCTACATTACATCCACAACTGCATTTACAAAGTATTCTATTGGCTGTAGAGTGTTTTGGGACAGCCTGAGGTTGCAAAAGAGGCTTTAGAAATGTAAATCTTTGTTCTCTTTCGCTATGTTGAGTTAGTTCATTTCAGTCAAGGTAGGCGTGCTGCTGTTAGCCTCAGTTAGGGATCAAAGAGCATCCAGGAATTCCAATGGTAAGCATGTCCTGATTCCCATTAGAGGACAGGAGCCAGGAGGCTTCCAAACTCACCATCCCATGGCAAAGCTGGAAGAGAAAGGTTGGAATTCCCTTTGCAGGGCTCCTTGCTTTCATGGTCCAAGGTTTCAGGGGAGTTTAGGAGCAAGGTCTAGTACAAACTTCATCAGTGACCACCCTCCCCCACCCCCTCACCCATTGTAGATGGGTGTTCGGTCAGTGAACGTTGAGGTCCAAGGTCCACAACAATCTCACCTCATTTAAAATAGTCACACTTTATCTTCAACTGCTGCAAACCACCAATGCACTGCCCCTTGGAGAAGCGCTGCTAATCACAGGGCAACGTAGAGGGAGCAGAGACCCAACTGATAGCTCTCTGCTCCCACATCCCATCCAACTGAGTCAAGGAATAAGTGTTTCCCATGGACTAATCGTGGAGAGGGTGGGGGATAAACAACCTGAGATGTTATGAACTGTGCTTGTAATGAATGATTTTTTTCTAACCGCACGGTTTTGTTTATGATTCCAGGATCTGTGTAGTTTTAAAACAGTTTGAATTTTTGAGTAACACAACAATGGCTACAAACACACAGAGAGGGAATAGCATCAAGAAATGAAAAGCACCGGAGGCAAGGTTAAATAATCAATAGTAGTATCAAAAGAGCAGATAGCACTGAGACACCAAAGTACTGTCGCAAGAGTTTGGTAATGTATTGGTAAACGGCTGAATAATTAGATGACACGTGGATCATCCCTGCAAAAGAACGTCAGTCCCACAAGTAGAAATGCAGTCTTCATCTACACTGTATGTGTATGTGCTGCATGTAGAGGACGGGTCACATGACTTGGACGTACCGGTGGGGCCTGTGAGACCCGAGGGGGTCGGGAGACAATCCTGCTAATCTCCACTGAGGAACCTAGTGGACAACTATCCCCTGAAAAAGAGGCCTCGGAAAAACCAGCTGAGGTTGTTGAACTGCGACGCTCAACACTTCCAAGAAAGCCTCCTGAGAGACTTGATTTGTAAATAGTTATTAGTGTAAATAGTTCACGTTATTAAGTCTGTCAACTTGAGAGGGTGGAGGAGGCAGGTTTGATCGAGGTATTCGAAATTGGATTGCTACCTGAAAAGAAAGAGTATGCAAGGTTATGGGAATAAGGCAGGGGAGTGGGACTAAGCAGAGTGCTCTTCCAGAGAGCCAGTGCAGACTCAATGGGCCAAATGGCCTCCTTCTGCACTGTAAGGATTCTGTGGTTCTGCGATTTATAAAATGCTTTTCTCAAAGTGGTTTACAGCCAATTAAGTACTTTTGAAGTGTAGTCACTCTTGTAATGTAGGAAACCCGGCAGCCAATCTGTGCACAGCAAGATCCCACAAACAGCAACGTGATAACGACCAGCTAATTATTTTAGTTGACTGAAGGATAATTCTTTCTGGCCAGGACACCAGGAATGATTTCCCTGCTCTTCACCAAATAGTGCCGTTGTATGTTGTACATCCACCTAAGATGGTGGACAGGGCCTTGGTTTAACACCTTATCTGAAAGATAGCACCCCCAACAGTGCTGCCTACCCTCAGTGCTGCACCGGGATGTCAGCCTAAATTTTTGTGCTCAAATGCATGAGTGGGACTTGAACTCAGAGGCAACAGTGCAATGAACTGAGCCAAAGCTGGCACAAAGAAGAATTATGGCTTGGTCTTTCCCTGGCTTGGGAATCTAGAACACTGGATCAAACCAAGTGGTCGGCCATCTAGGACAGAGATGGGGAGAAATTTCTTCACTCAAAGAATTATGAAGCTTTGGAATTGTCGACCCCAGAGAGCTGTGGATGTTCAGTTGTCAATTACATTCAAGACAGAGGTTAATAGACTTTTGGGAATTTAAGCGATTTCAGGATACGGAGGGAGGTCGGGGTTGAGATAGAAGATCAGACATCATCTTGTTGAATAGTAGAGCAGGTTCGAAGGGCCAAATGGTCTACTCCAGCTATTTCTTATGTTCTTATGCTTCAGCACCCTGGAATTTGAAAGGAGGTGGTAACATATGCTGATCATCAGCAAGTGATCATTAGCAGCTCACCACATCCTTCTCAAGGGCAATTAGGGATGGGCAATAAATGCTGGCCCAGCCAGCGAAGTCCACATCCCATGAATGAATTTTTAAAAAGGTGAGTCTACTGGAAACATGTGAAAAGGCCGCTTGAACTGAGCTGTTTTAACCGCTATCAAGATTCAAAAAGCTGATGTCACAAGCCTCATACATCGAAAAGTGGCACTTCAGCAACGACCCAGAAGGCCGCCTGGAACTGCTAGATCTTTATCGCAGAATGAACAATCCTTTCAAGAGGGAAATAAAAAAAATATTGGAAACTATTTCAGCTTCGGTTCAAGCTTCTGGGTTGAAGCGCTATGTAAATGCAAGTTGTTTTTTTCCTTTCTCTTGAGCAGAATAATTTTGAAGATTAAGGAGGAAGTGTTCCCCACACGACTGCGCTCTCCTCAAACATTTCGAGCTCAACTCCAGGTCTGGGTTTCAAAATCCAATATAAAATTGTGCTTTTGATCTTTATAAAAAAATAAAACCTGCTTTCACATGTTTGACTGGCTCGTAGCAAACGTTTCACCAGCCAATAGGAAAGAAACCAAATATGGTCCTGGCTGTCTCTCGAAATAAGCCGGCTCCTTTTGTTTGCTAAAAGGGGTCTTTTATCTTGCTGCAATGCAAATGGAAAGACCTATACAAGTGTTATTAAACTCTCAGGGAACCTATTATTAATACTTCAACAACAAAGCCATCTTTCAACTAATAACTTAGTGCCTCACTGCTGTTGGATATAGCTCTGACCGGTGCAATGGTAGAATATAAATGAGGCAATCCCTGGTGTCACTAGAAGCATGGAGTGCCACCTCAGGTGGTTTCCTGCTGCCTCAGAGGCAGATCAAAGTTGCCACCTCTGGGAGCATGAAACTCCACAAGCTGCCCTTTTTCTAACTCGGTGTCCAGTCCATCATTGCAGGTCAGGAGTATAAATTTTGGGCAACCAACAAGGGAGTACAGGTTTCAATCGCAGAGTCAGTCTGCACTGGCTCTCTGGAAGAGCACTCTGCTTAGTCCCACTCCCCTGCCTTATTCCCATAACCTTGCATACTCTTTCTTTTCAGGTAGCAATCCAATTTCGAATACCTCGATCAAACCTGCCTCCTCCACCCTCTCAAGTTGACAGACTTAATAACGTGAACTATTTACACTAATTACCCATCCTCATTGGGCCTGGCTTTTCGGTGCTGTAACCATTCTATGATTCTCAGAGAGGACGTGGCTATAGCGGAGGCACAGGAAATATCTAGACATAATGTTGCAGCCACCTTAAGTGTAGGGTTGGTTTGATGGATCAGTCGGCCTTTTCCCGTTCATTCTTCTTGTATGTTTTTATCACTGCTAGTCTGTGCTTTTGCATCACTCCACACTAGGAAATGTCTGCTTTCAGTGCTAAATTAAAGTTGTGCATTGTTTTTTTATTCGTATGGCTGGGGGACCAGTTACAGTTTGTTGCCAAGGTTAACAATCCAAACTCAAGTGTTGCCAGCAGCCTGTGTCTGTGCTGGGGGAATGAAAGTTTGAGTAAGCATTATAAGCCAGTATTGGAGGAGCACAGAGATCACAGTAGCTTCTAGAAGCTTATATGGATAGGGAAGGACAAAGCCATGGAGGGAGTTGAACACAAGGGTGAGAATTTTAAAATCAAGGCATCATCAGACTGGATACCAACGGGTGAACGAAAACAAGCCTGATGGGTACCTGTTAGAACAAGAGTTTTGGACAAGTTCAAGTTTACAAACCCAAGGAATTAAGGGTCCACTAATACCCAGATACCCAACACCTGCCCCTTTACTTCCCCCCTCTTCACCGTCCAAGGGCCCAAACACTCCTTTCAAGTGAAGCAGCACTTCACTTGTACTTCCCTCAATTTAGTCTACTGCATTTGCTGCTCCCAATGCGGTTTCCTCTACATTGGAGAGACCAAACACAGACTGGGTGACCGCTTTGCGGAACACCTTTGATCTGTCCGCAAGCATTACCCAGACCCCCCTGTCGCTTGCCATTTCAACACTCCACCCTGCTCTCATGCCCACATGTCCGTCCTTGGCCTGCTGCATTGTTCCAGTGAAGCTCAACGCAAACTGGAGGAACAGCACCTCATCTTCCGATTAGGAACTTTACAGCCTTCCGGACTGAATATTGAGTTCAACAATTTCAGATCATGAACTCTCTCCTCCATCCCCGCCCCCTTTCCAATCCCCCTTTTTCCAATAATTGACAATTTTTTCTTTACACTATATTTTTTTCTTTTCCCTCCTATTTTTAAATTCATTTCAATCTATCTAATTTCATCTCCACCTTTTAAGCCCATTTAGATCCCTTCCCCCCACCCCACCCGCACTAGGGCCCTCTACCACTAGCTTGCTTCCCTTAATGTCCCCATTAGCACATCCTTTAGCTAATATCACCACCATCAACACCCCTTTGTCCTTTTGTCTATGACATCTTTGGCAGTCTTTTCTTGGCCTCCACCTATCACTGGCCCCCTATCGAGCTCTCCTGTCCCATCCCCTTCTACCAGCATATATTTCGTCTCATTTCTATATGTCTTAGTTCTGATGAAGGGTCATATGGACTCGAAACGTTAACTGCATTCCTCTCCGCAGATGCTGTCAGACCTGCTGAGTTTTTCCAGGTATTTTTGTTTTTGTTCCACTAATACCCAGTCTGTTCAAGAGCTCTGGGTTTCAGTGATCTAATCTCAAGGTGCTGCTCCTATGTTTGCAAGCTGGTGCATTACACAGAGGAGTCCAACAATAAAATAACTCAGTAAGACTGGGCACACACACACACACACACACACACACACACACAAACAAACAAACAGTCTTGTCAGCATCCCTCTCTCCAAATATAATCCCCAGCCACTTACACTATTCACAGTTATCAAGGGCAGCTGCTTATAATTGCACAAATGATGCTAACCGTTCGCATTGCTGTAGGAGTCAATTACAAAGGTACCCTTCATTGGAAAGTTTCCTTGTGATATTCTGCACAAACACACAAGCCAGGATTTTACCTTTGGCATGCGGGCATGTGTCCGACACGCCGGAATGTAATATGACGCGGGATGACGTCGGGCGTGCATCCTGACATCACCGCGCACCCGCGCGATATTTCGTTCGCCGGACGCGCACCTGAGTTGGCTGTGCATCTGCCAATAATTGAAAGGCCTATTAAGGCCATGAAGGACCTAATTAACTTGAAATTTAAGCTGCCCATCCAACCTAACGGTCGGCGGGCAGGCGAAAAGGCCAAGCGGCCTTTACTTTTTTTAGGAAGCCTCATCCACGAGCGGGATAAGGTTTCCTAAAGATAATACTAATTAAATAAAACCTTTATTTTGACATTAAAAACATGTCCCATCTCATGTGACACAGTCGCGTGTGAGGGGACATGTTTCAATTTTTACCGTATTTATTTATTTTTTTAGAAAGCGCTTCACTCTCCCTGAGGCAGCTCAGTGCTTCAGGAAGATTGAAGCAATCTTTCGCGAGCATACGCGAACCATGTGCTAGACCCGGCTCTCCCTCCTCCCACCGCCCGCACAGGTAGCGCTCAGCACCACCGCTCACGATCCACACAGGGCGGGCCTTAATTGGCCCGCCCGCGTAAAATGGCGGTGCGGAGCCGATCGTGGGCAGCGGTCAGCTTCCCGACCACCCCCCGCCCGCTCCCACCGAGCCCTCACGCCAACCGTGAAATTCTGGCCATATTCTTAAAAAGGGTTACTTATTTCTGTAAACTAAAATGAGATCAAGTTTTCAAGCAGCAACGACAGCAAAACGAAATGCGAGGAATTTCAAGATATAGCTGAAAGCATATCAGCTGAAAGCAGGAAACGCTGCAAGGCCACAATCCCTACATACTAAACAATTGTGACAGATACCAATGTTAGAATATTAGACAGTACAAGACAAACACAAAGGATAGACCTTCTCTGCATGGCCCACCATTTCAGTTAATACAGATTGATTTACATCCTCGTACTTTTCAAATGCAATATTTTGCTGTTTGCGTCAATTGGGAATTGATCGATTTGCAACATCTGCAATTATCTACCACACAGTATCCATAATTATTGTGGAATATGTCTGGTAAAGAAACTTAATTCGAACCAAAAAAAAGTAAACACATTAAACACAGTCTGTTGGAACACTATTGTCTCCCTCCAGCTAATCAATGGTTTCATCATTCTAATAGCCACAAACCACAAATGCCATTGATCTACCTTAACAAAAACAGAAACATAAATACCTGGAAAAACTCAGCAGCTCTGGCAGCATCGGCGGAGGAGAGCACAGTTGACGTTTTGAGTCCTCATGACCCTTCAACAGAAAGGTTCTGTCGAAGGGTCATGAGGACTCGAAACGTCAACTGTGCTCTTCTCCGCCGATGCTGCCAGAGCTGCTGAGTTTTTCCAGGTATTTCTGTTTTTGTTTTGGATTTCCAGCATCCGCAGTTTTTTGCTTTTATCATTGATCTACCTTAATCTCAATCACATTTATAAATTTGCAAGTGAAACTATGGCTGGGGTTTTCCGTACCTGATCGGGTGTGAATGGTGGGGAGATCCGAAAATCTCTCGAGATTTCTTGGCAATGTAAATCCAGGAAGCGATTGTCCCCATCCCGTCAATGGCGGGCTGCCTTTCCCAACGTCGGACATCGGGAACTCAATTTGAATACATTTGCATATCATTATTGTGGGCACACACCAAAATGACCCCCCACGTCAAATTTAAATCCCACGTCAGTGTGATTTTAGAACGGCATGATGTACTACTGCCTTTAAAAGGTGTGCACCTGCAGACCTGAACTTTGAGGGGAGCTTGGAGTCGAGTGCATGTAATTTAACACAGCTCTCACAAAAATCACAATTCAAGGAAGCAGATCCATGGATTCAGTGGGGGGATGTTACAGGCGAGTCTCCATAGCATAAGAGCATAAGAAATAGGAACAGGAGTAGACCATTCGGCCCCTCGAGCCTGCTCCACCATTCAATAAGATCATGGCTGATCTTCTTGTGTTTCGAGTTCCACATTCTCATCTACCCCCGATAACCTTTGATTCCCTTGCCTAACAAGAATCTATCTACCTCTGCCTTAAAAATATTCAGTGACCCCACCTCCACCACCTTCTGAGGCAGAGAGTTCCAAAGTCGCACAACCCCCTGAGAAAAAAAAATTCTCCTCATCTCTGTCCTAAAAGGACGACCCCTGATTTTAAAACAGTGCCCCCTGGTTCTGGACTCAACCACAAGAGGAAACATGCTTTCAATGGCCGTCTTGTTAACACCGTTCAGGATCTTATATACTTCAATCAAATCACCCCTCACTCTTCTAAATTCCAGTGGAAACAAGCCCAGTCTGTTCAACCTTTCCTCATAAGACAACCGACTCATTCCAGTTATCAATCTAGTAAACCCCCTCTGAACCGCCTCCAATGCATTTACATCCTTCCTTAAATAAGGAGACCAAAACTGCACACAGTATTCGAGGTGCGGTCTCATCAATGCTCTGTATAACTGGAGCATAACATCCTTACTTTTATGTTTAATCCCTCTCATAATAAAGGATAGCATTCTATTAGCCTTCTTAATTACTTGCTGTACCTGCATACCAACTTTTTGAGACTCGTGTACTAGAACACCCAGATCCCTCTGCACCTCAGAATAATGCAGCCGTTCTCCATGCAGCTTCTCCATGTCTGGCTTGTGGTGCTGGGGCTAGCGGAACAGTGCCGGACTGAAGGGAACCTCCGGGCCAGGGCACTAGGGCGATAGTGCAAGGGGTTGGGGGAGCGGGTGGTCATGGCAGCACAGACTGAAGGTTGCACACTAACACATGCCTGGGGTGGGGTGGGGAGAAAATGGCCAGGCAAATGGATAAACATGTTAAAGGTGAACACTCTTCCGCAGCTAAGACCATCTGGCTTGAGCTGAATTGACATGCTTGGAGACAGGCTAGTCAAGCAACTGTGCCCTCTCAATCAGCACTAATTCCTGAGAGTGCCAATGATGCTCTTCTACTTTCAACCCCTCACACGCAGACTTCAAAATCGAATGAGTGCTGTGGTGCTGCAGATCCACTGCGCGAGTTTGAGGATCCCCTTGGGAAGGATAGTCATGGAACACTGAGGGAGGGCTGAGGGAGGGGGGCGCTCCTAATCCCTTGCATTATGTTTAAGCAGACATTGAAAAGTCACCCTCATAATCCAAGCAAACTGCAAGTCTTGGAGGTTAGGACAATGCCTGTGCCTGAGATGAGAGTTCAGGATGCAGTCGAGCGGCTGAAGTTGTTGCCACTCGGTTATGTGGTGTGGGGTGATGGTGGGCGGGGTTTTGATCAACCATCTTGAGCACTAAACACTGGGCATCCATGTGGTGGCCTGGACTCTCCAACATGTGTAAAGGGGCCTCGAGAGGCAGCCGCAGCTGATGACTTGACCAAGAGTGGTCCTTAGGAGGCATTTGCTGACCCTCGCGTCTCTCTCTTTGACACTGCAGTGAGGAGACCATCAGGAAGATGGGGCCTGTTAATCTCACTCTCTGCCTCATTGCTTCCAGGCAGGAGAGAAGACGCAGAAGAATGCAACAGAGGCGCCTGGCTCACCAGAGGGAGGAGCAGAACCCTCAAGACCGAGGGGCAGGAAGGCCTCCTCCACATGCAGAGGATGAACCCTACAGAGCCATTATTTGTAGGCGCCTCATTAGAACCTGGGTCTATAGGCGGCACATGTGCTACCTGCAGACGAGCGAGAACAAGTGTCGTCGACGCCTGTGCATGTCAAGGGAACTGGTCACTCACATATGCCACCCTCTGCAGGATTTGGCACCACAGGGACTCGGAGGGCATCCACTGCCAGTGGCAGTGAAGGGGGTGACCACTGCAACCAATTTTTACAGCAGTGGCTCCTTCCAGGGTTCCACCGAGATCTCGCAAGCCTCCATCCACAAACATAGGAATGCCATTTATGCCAAGGCACACGACTTTGTCAACTTCAACAGAGATCAGGTGAGCCAGGCAGCAAGAGCGCTGGGTTTTGCTGAGATTTCCAGATTCCCACAGGTGCAGGGTGCCATCGGCTGCATTCACGTGGCCCTTAAATCCCCCTAACAACAAATAGTCCAGTATGTGAACCACAAAGGCTTCCACTCTCACAATGCCCACCTGGTCTGTGACCATAACAAACTGAACAAGATACCCTGGAAGTGCCCATGGTGGGGGGGGTGGGGTGGGGTTGGGGATCCATGTGACACTGCTAAAGTTGCCTTGTGATGGGAAAATAGATAATTCCACCCTAAACAACCTTAATTGGCAGATGAATGGGTTTCTGGTGCTGTTGGTATCAAACCAAATCCACTCCTGGGAAAAGCAGTTCGAGGTGGGAACTCAACAGCAAACTGGCCTGACCCATTCTTTTGCTGAGTTTGCTTGTTGCCCACCTTCAAACCAGTCTTTTAGTGGCTGGGAAAATTCCCTCCATTCTGTGTTAATTCTACCAAAACCTGTCACAATTTCTAAAGATCTCTAGTACATCACCTGACCAGCCTTCTCCTTTCAAGCTGAAGACCCAGCCTGTTCATCCTTTCCTGATGGGTTAACCCCCAATAAAAGGCACCCCTTTTTGTTCTTGAATGTGGAAAATACTAGTAAGGCTGCATTTATTGTCCATCCTTAATCATCCAGAGAAAGTGATAGTGAACCTTCTCTTTGAGCCGCTGCAGTCTGTGTGGAGATGGTGCTCCCACAATGACATTAGGTAGAAAATGACAGAATACTGACTCATTGTCTACAAAGGGACGGCCATGTGACCAAGTCAGAACGGTGACTTGGGAGGGTAGTGAAGATCCCATAACATGGCTGCTCTTGTTCTCACCAACAGACATTGCCAGGGGGTTGGAGATGCTGTCAAGCGCTCCACGTTAGCAACTATTAGGGTTTTTAGCTCATACACCTGACTGACTATTCTGTAAGGCTGTAGTGATGTTGTCTGCCTCCCTAGGGTAATTCATTGTGTGTGTGTGTGTGTGTGTGTGTGTGTGTGCGCACGCACGCGTGTGTCTGCATGCCTGTTTCTTTGTGTGTACACGTCTGAGTGGTGTGCATCTGAGTCTGAAGGGCTGAGGTACTTTTGATTTGTTGAAATGCCATAAATGCAAGTATCTTTATTATTCATCCACCTAAAACACAGCTGAAAAAATCACATATTACAATGTAACAATTAATCTTAATACTATTTATATGCAACTGATTAATTAACTCCAAGAATAATTTATCATAAATATTTCCAATTACATGCCAAACATATGGCTCATTATTAAATCAAAAGGCTGTTTTCTCAACAATGATATAACTTTTCTGAAGGAATCAGTCTCAAATCAATCTCAAATCTTAGTTCCCGTTCAGAATTTGCATGTGAATTACTTCTTTACGCTTTATATCTTAAATAAAACCACAGAAGATGAATCAGTCAGTCAGAAATCATGACCAAAGGCTGGTACCATTTATCACCCAATTGTACTGATCACAATTTTTGTGGGACTGACTTTCTTGCTAGGAGGTGGGTAGAAGCAGATTCTGTAGTAATTAGAGAATTGGATAAGTGTGGTGGTGTGTTCCAGTTCTTTCGGAGCCCGAGTTGCTGTGGCAGCATGCACATCTACATGTATGTTGTAGTCTGGAGCTATGGATAGTGATGCCAGAGGATCTAGGAGCAGGAGTAGGCCACTCAGCCCCTTATGCCAGCTCCGCCACTCAATCACATCATGGCTGATGTTCTTCCCATAATACGGCTGGCCAAGAATCTCTCCCACTTTTACCACCTGCTATTGGCATGCGTTGGAAGGATTTGCAGGTCGATCAGGCTGTTTGGCCATGTTATGATCACACCTTCCTTGGCCATCAAGTCCTGGGACTCAAACCCTGAGCTTCTGGCTCAGAAGCAGGGACATTACCCACTAAGCCATAAGACCTCAGTTGTATAAATACTTGAAGGGATATGATTAACAAGTCAATGGAGAAAGAGGAAGGGATTGGGATTAATGTGGAAACCTCTATAAAAGAATCAATATAGATATGATGGACCTGGTGTCCTTCTATGTTGAGTAGTACTATAATTTCACTACACTACAGAGGGTATTATCAACTGTGTTGCATGGATAGTGTGCCAGTGGCAAGTAACAGCTTTCCTTCCTTGAGGGTTATTATTGGACAAGTTTAGTTATTAAAACAAACCAACATTCCAAAGATGCCATTCCAAAAATTAGCAGATTTATTGGATTCAGTTTCATAACTCGCCAAGGCGGGGTTTGAACTCACAACCTCTGCTTTACTCGTCCGTTAGTATTACCACCACCACTTCATATATTTTGGCGGGCTGTTGTCTGAATTAAAACCAGAGAGGATCAAGGCTCCATGTAAGACTGTGTAATTAATCCACGCTCCTCCATATGCTAATTTGAAATCTGAAAGTATGTTGTGAATGACACAAGCAACAAACGCATGCCCAAAATGGCAAAAATCGCTTTTCTATTCATACTGAATGAAGGCTGAGTGAGCTTGAGGTAGCTCTTTTCCATCTGTTTCGAGTTTCAGCACATCAGTCGATAGCAAGCTCCAGCAGCTCATGTAAATCGATGAAATTCAGCGAGATGGTAGTTTAATAGGAAAAGTAAAAAGAGCGGAGATCAAATTTCAGATAAGTCAGGGATCAAAATTAAAATTAACCTTTGAAATCATTGACTCCCTGGTCAGTACAACTCAAGTGAAAAGCCCCAAAGAAGTATCAATAATCTACATTTGTCAATCAGGGTAATGTGTGGAATTCTACACAAAATCAACAGGAACTATTATATTTGAAAGCACAGAAAGCAAGTTAAGTTTTGTATCATACCAGAGACTACATTCTTAATTGCCATGTAATTTCACTTTAGAATTATCCCAAAGTGAATTGCTAGATCACTGATGAAATAATAGCAACACTGTGATTGCCTCTAATGGCTTGTTCCTGCTGCTGCTGCACCCGTTTCTTCCCAGCACCATTTTCTCCCCTAACACTCTCTCTAATGGTATGGTTCCAGAGGCACAGCCAGACATCTGGTAACTTGCCAAGTCCCTACTCATCGTCTCCGAGCTTCGTCAGAAGCTGATTCCCACTAAAAGAACAGCTGAGTTGATCCAGAATTCACACAACTTTCACACATGGGCTATTTTCCTCCAGAGGCCACCAGGCTGCCAATTCAGGGAGGATGCCCAGGCTGAGCGGTCTCTTACCGGACATACCGAGGGGACAGAAGCAGAGACTCAAGGGCTCTAGGGCCCACTGGGAGGACATTGGGAGTGCCCAGCATTAGAATAAAAGATGCTATCCAAAAACACAACACAAGACAGTAATAGATCACACTACACAAAGCAAATCTACTATGTGATAGGAAAATCAGAGTCCTCAGGAAATCCCATGGTCAAGACTTTGAGAAGAGCTGGGAAGAGCACGGAATGTGGATAGGTCCACAAGCAAATTGAGCCTGGAGTTTACCGTGGGCTTTGGGACCCCACATTGGGGCAAAAGGTGGATTCCCGCACTTGCCAGCAGTGGGACCCACTGGACAATTTTACTGCAGGCTGCTTCCTGATTGGCCAGCTGTGGGCCTGCTGTCCAACTAAGGGTGGCCAGTAGGCTCCCCATGCTCCCAGCCCAATCAGGGAGCATTTTCTCCTTTTGTTGAACAGTAATTGAGTCAGAGACCACTGCACATGAAGGGAAGAATGAGTTACAACAGGAAGAGTAGGGCTGTTATGGCACAGCTGATGGTAAATGCTGAGTTGTTCAAATCCCAAAGGGAAACTTGAAACAACTGCCACAACTTGTTTTACAGTTTGTATAAATTTCAGGATGCGTGCCTTGAATTCAGTAGTAATAAGACCACCAAGTCTTATAGGTTTTACAAAACTAGGTTAAACATTTATTAATAAGAGCAATGATTTTTAAGTACATACATAGATCTACAAATTACTACTATGATAATTTCTAAATTCCCCTATTCAATCTAACTCCCAATCATACTTTTGTTAAGGTAACAGTAAGGCACATAGATTTTAAAAGACCCAGGCAAAGAAACATGATACCCTGAGCAAGTCGAATTCAAAGTGAGTTTTCTCAACTTTATTCCTTTGAAGACAGCAGCCTGGGGCATAGATGCTGAAGGCTTTTCACACTTGTAAGATCTTAAAGTGCCTTCCCTTACAAAAAGTCTTCTCTCCTGTATACATATCTCCCTCTTTGAATGCAGCTGCCCATTGTATCACTATGTCTTTGGACTTTATCTCCCTGATATCCCTTTGCAGCCTCCTCGTGTCCCCTTTGCATCTAACTATCCCAACTGTCTTTGTGTCATCAGTAAATTTAGCAAACATACCTTTAGTCCCTTCATCCAAGTCATTTGTATAAAAAGTTGAGGCCCTAGCGCTGATCCCTGTGGGACACTATTTGTCACATCCTGCCAACCAGAAAACAGCACATTTATGCCAACTCTCTGCTTCCTGCTAGTTAGCCAATCTTCTATTCATGCCAATATTTTAACCCCTACACCATGAGCTTTTATTTTCTGCAATAACCTTTGATGTGGCACCTTATCAAGTGCCTTCTGGAAATCTAAGTTCAGTACATCCACTGGTTCCCCTTTACCCAGAGCACATGTTACTTCCTCTAAGAACTCCAATAAATTGGTTAAACATGATTTCCCTTTCACAAAACCATGTTGACTCTGCCTAATTACCTTGAATTTTTCCAAATGGCCCGCTATAACATCTTTAATAATAGCTTCTAACATTTTCCCTGTGACAGATGTTAAGCTAACTGGCCTGTGGTTTCCTGGTTTCTGTCTCCCTCCTTTTTTGAATAAAGGAGTTACATTCACTTTTTTCCAATCTAATGGAATCTTCCCCGAATCTAGGGAAGTTTGAAAAAAATCAAACCAATGCATCAATTGTCTCACTGGCCACTTCTTTCAAGACCCTAGGAAGAAGTCCTTCAGGAACCAGGGACTTGTCAGCCCCCAGTTCCAACAATTTTCTCAGTACCACTTCCCTGGTAATTGTAATTTTCCCAAGTTACTCCCTCCCTTCCATTTCCTAATTTATAGGTATTTCTGGGATGTTACTTGTATCCTCTATAGTGAAGACTGATGCAAAATACCTGTTCAATTAATCTGCCATCTCCTTATTTTCCATTATTAATTCCACAGGCTCACTTGCTATAGGAGCAATGTTCACTTTGTTAACTTTTCTTTTTTAAAATATATAGAAACTCTTACTATCTGTCTTTATATTTCTAGCTAGCTTCCTCTCGTACTCTAATTTTTCCTTCCTTATCAATGTTTTGCTATTTTTTATATTCTATCCAATCTTCTGACCTGCCAACCATCTTTGTACAACTGCATGCTTTTTCTTTAAATTTGATACCATATTTAATTTTTTAGTTAACCATGGATGGTGGGTCCTCTCCTTGGAATTTTTCTTTCTCGATGGAATGCATCTATTCTGTGTATTTTGAAATATCCCTTTAAATGTCTGCCACTGTATCTCTATTGATCTACCCCTTAACCTAATTTTCCAGTTACCTTGATAGCTGTGCTTTCATACCCTCGTAATTGCCCTTATTTAAGTTTAACATACTAGTTTTGGACCCACTCTTCTCTCCCTCCAACAGAATGTGAAACTCAATCATGTTATGATTGTTGCTATCTAGGGCCGCCTTCACTATGAAGTCATTAATTAATCCTATCTTGTTGCACAATACCAGGTCTAGTATAGCCTGCTCTCAGGCTAGTGCCAGAACGTGCTATTTTAAGAAACTATCCCGAAAATGTCTATGAATCCCTCATCTAGGCTATCAAATCATATTTATTTATTTCTATTTGTGCTCTCAGTTCAACTGTTTTGTTTTGAATGTTAGTTACATGCATTCAGATAAGGGACCTTTAGTTCTGTCCTTATATTATTTTTGTGACCTCTATAAACTTATCTGATTTACTGTAAAATTTGTACTCCCTGTACTCTCTGTCCCTTCCTGCCATGGTCTGTTTATCATTTCCCACATTAATACCTTTCTCTGTTGTATTTTCTCTACTCTTCAATTTGTCACATCTTCCCAAATGTGATCCCTTGCCCCCACTATTTAATTTAAAACCCTCTCTACTTCCCTATTTATAAAACTCGCTAGAACACTGGCCCCAGCACGGTTCAGGTGTAGATCGTCCCAATGGTACAGCCCCAGTACTGATGCCAGTGCTCCATGAACAGAACCTACTTTGCCCACAGCAGTCCACCAGTCTTCCAGCCATGTTTTCATCTCCCTAATTTTATGAACCCTATTTATTACTGTGGCACAGGGTGGAAACTTGGAGAGGCTTAAACTTCGGAATTGTGAAAAAGATGGGTCTTGATTTTTAAGGTGACAACACATTCAAGTACTTGAGAGGCCGGGAGGGTTTAATACGGCTTGGTAGTTTGCAAGAACAGGGGAGTAAAGGGTGAGTTTTTTTGAGGGGACAATGGTGGTAGTTTTGGAAGACTGGTACTGTGCCCCACCGGTCCACAGAAAGAGCTAGCAAGGCGACCAGGAGCTTAAAGGCAATTGCGCCAAGAGATCAGAAAGTGGGTCTTATTTAAAAGGAACATCCGTTTTGGTGAACATCTTTCACAATAAATGGGCCTCACTTCCCCCCTGCCCTCATGCCACACCCCACCCACCATGGTGTACAAATGCTCAAAGAGATTTCCAATTACTTGTATTGGACAAAACGCATGCAAGTTAATATGTGTACTGACTGGGAGATCTAGTTACTCAGGCCGTACGAAGGGGTAATATAGTTCCATAATGTGATCCTGAACACAAGTACAACTTTGGTTAGGAGTGTTGCAGTACTTTTTGCTCTCTTCGCATATGGTCACTTTCCCCCACTCAGCATCCTCTTCAGAATTGGTTCCAATGTTTGGTTTCACACTCATGGGAGATGTTTAAAATGATGAAACAAATAGAGGATGACTCATCTCTCTCTCTCTTCCATGTTCTGGGATAAATAGTGCAATCTTAAAATTAGAAACAAGCCAATTAAAAGAAATCCAAGAAAACATAAGAGTCTCTCTTTTGGAAACATTTTCACCTCGGGGAACTGAAGGCAGATGAAATATAATATGGGGAAGTGTGAGGTTATTCAGCTTGGCAATAGTACAAAAGCAGAGTTTTTTTTTTAAAAAGGTGTGAAATTTGTGAGTGGTGATGTTCAGAGAAAGTACTTGTATAAGGAACACAAAAAGTAAGCATGTAGTACAGCGATCAGTTAGGAACAGCAAATGTTGGCATTTATCACAAAGCAATTGGGAGCATAAGAAGAAGTCTTGCTATAATTGTATAGGATTTTAGTGAAACCACACCTGGAATACTGTACACAGCTTTTGGTTTCTGTGGTAATCTGATGTATAATATACCTTTAAGAAGAATGTTAAAATGGAAGATCACATGATCTTAGTATCCAATAGCAGAGCAGCGGGGCTGCCTCAGTGGTTAGTCGTCTAGAGTTAGAGTCTGTAATGTAGAGACAGGGTTTGAGTTGTAAGCACATAAGTGTAGCTGCTGAGTTCCTTTGTAAATAAATAGTGTTTTCTGCATAAGAACTGTCTGCTGATCTACTCTGTAATCCAACTCGACCGTCCTGAAACAAGCGGGCAACACAGATCCATTATTCCAACTAAACTAGGGACCAGGGTCCAACAGTTTCCAAATCCAAGAGCAGGATCTTTCCCCCCATCGAGATGCACGGACGAGCACACAGATCTCCGGGGAAAATTGCTGCCTCAAGGAGATCGGCTCAGGTTTGAAAGTTTGATTAAAGGTGAGAAAAAAAACTGACATGTCCACTCATGTGCCACTGTCACATGAGCTGAGACATGTCAATTTCTTTTTATTTAGACATTTCAGAAAAATTTTAATACCCTCATGAAACCTCATGCCGCCCGTGGATAAGGTTTCATGTTTTTTCAGAAGCCCGCCAGGGCTCCCGGCCTGCCCGCCTGCCTTAAGGTTGGACGGGCAGGTCCATTAATTACCTCAATTACTTTATTAGTGGCTTTAAGTGGCCGTTGACAGGTGGGCGGGCGCGCAGCCAACTCGGCACCGCGTGCGCTGACCTGAAAATGTAAATGACGCAGGGTAATGTCGGGACGCCCACCCCATGTCATTTTACGTGTCGGCAAGTGGGCCCCACCCCCGCTCACCGACCAGACGATGCAGCCCCAAGAAAAAGATATAAGCCTCAGAGGCAATAGAGCAAACGTTCACTAGATTGTGTTCCTGGGATGAGCGTGTTGTCCTATGATGAGAGGCTGAGTAAATTGCATCTACACTCTCTGAAGTTTAGAAGAATGAGAAGTGAAGTGAACTCATTGAGACTTCTAAAGAAGTTTGACAGGGTTAAAAAGTGAGGGCTTGTTTTCCCTGGCTGAGGAATCTAGAAGACTGGGCGGGAGTGGGTGGTGGCAGAGGGGGTGAACGGACTCAGGATAAGAGGCCGACCATTTAGGACTGGGGAGAAGGAGAAATTTCTTCATTCAGACAATTGTGAATCTTTGGAATTCTCGACTCCAGAGGGTTCTGGATGCTTCCTCATTGAGTATGTTCATGGTTGGAATAAATAGATTTTTGGTCTCTGGGAATCAAGGGATATGGAGATTAGGCGGGAAGTAGGGTTGAGGCAGGGAGATTAGTCATGTTCGTATTGAATGATGGAGAAGGCGCAAGGGGCTGTATGGTCTACTCATGCTCCTATATTTTCTGCTCTTGATGAACCACTGCCTTCAGACAAACACCTGAGCATATAACCTAGGCTGACATTTCAACGCGTTGTTGAAGGACAGTACTCTGAGAGATGTTGTCATTTTGAAGAGGCATTGAGGTACTGTCCTCCTGTTTAGGTGGGTGTTAGAGATTCTATGGCACCGTTCAAAGAAAGACAAGTCCTGGCTAGCATTTATTCCTCAGCCCAGATCACCTGAACCAGATTTACAGGCCCATTTACTCATTGGCTGCGTATAAACTGGCTGCCACATTTATCCGCATAATTGTGACTATACTTCAGAAGTAATTCATTGACTGTTGAGTGCTTTGGGACATTCTATGGAAATGAAAGATGTTATCTTGTCTTCTTTGCATAAGTGATTGAGACAACCTGGATTGCACTACTCAGAAGGCCTGAGGAGCAGAATCAATTGAAGTAGGTAATTACTTGTGAAATAAGGATATTAAGGGAAATGGGGAAAAGGGCCGGGAAATTGGAGTTAAAGATATTCAAGAGCCAGCATGACTAACGAAATGGTGCAGTAGGCCAACATGCTCCCGTTCCTCTGCTTTATTGGAAAGAGGTGTAAGCAAGCACATTTTTTCAATTACATCTGTTCCCTGCCTCCTTCGCTTCACATTGACCCTTTGTAACATCTTATTCTACCAGTACTAAATGTCGTGTTCTTATAATAATATAAAGGCATCAGTCGCTCATAAGGGACTGGGTAAACACGTGGATTCATTTATTTGGACTCGGCACACGAGAACAGTTACACATGGACAGAAAGTTTGAAGACATCAGCAGAGTTGTCTGTGTTGTGCTCTGCTTAAAAACAAAAGCAAAACTAAAACTGGATTGCATGGCACTCTTCTTTTCTAATGATGTCATTCTCCATCCCTTAAAGGCATATTACGACACTAATACTGTACTTAACAATCTGCAGATTCATTGACGCTTTGGGACTCTGTTGTAATTTGAGTTCTAATCTGCATCTATTCCACCTGATTTTTAATTACAACTCCCAAGGAGCAAGAAATTTCCAGCACATGGGAACGTTTTCCACAGATGCTAAAGCTGTGGGAGTGAAAAAAAATAAATCTACCTTTATATCACCACCCAATCATCTAACTTTTTTCTATTCACCCGGATACAAAGGAACATGTTTTTGGCATAATAGGAGTATCCCCATCTCAGAGTCTGAAGGTACAGGAGTAAAACCCAATTCTGACAGACAGCCCCAGCAAGTGGGGGCAGGAGCAGCAGTTCTCAATCTCGGGTTGGCACCCAATGGTCACAAGTGATCCCCACTTCAACATATCGGTTGTGAAAGCCAATCAAACCTCCCTGCCCTATCGGCTATTGAGCACCGGAGCGCTTGGTATAAAGACCATGTATAAAGTGCCGTGAAAGGAGCACTCACAGCTCCTCAGTCAGCCTGGTGAATCCTTCATTGTTGGCCAAAGGATGAAAATGAAACACAACGACGGAGATTTAAAGGGAAAACAAGTCAGTGAGGAACAAGCAAGGGTTGGGATAATGGATTTTACCAAACTAGAGTATTTCCAACGTATTTCAGGACTGTGCAGAAAGGAGAAACGGCTGTATTAATGCACAGCTGGCTGAAGCACAGGTGCACACGAGTCAGGGAGAAAGGCCATCAGCTGTTTGAATGTGGTAAATGCAGCAGTGAACTATGAGAGCACTTTCAGGTGACCTTTGCAAACCTTCCTCAGAGAATACGGGACAATTAGTGACATGGGTGTTTCAGTGTAACTGAGTTGCTGAACGCCTTCCACATCAGGCCAGGACCAGGGCGTGCTGCAATGATCAGCTTTGTGTTTGATACAGAGGAGGTGAAAGCATCTATATTGCTCCCCGTGCTGACATTTTAAATTATACTAAGCCCGCAGGCTATAACCCCCCAGGGAACTTTCCGGATGGTGGATGTTAATTCAATAATTAGAGAAAAAAAAATCTACCTGTATCAGTACCCACAGCAACTGCACAGAACACGAATCCCAGCTCTTCAAGGTATTTTTATTTGTCAGGGGCTTAAAAGGCTGAGAGTATCGATTCAGCTCGACTTATAAAATCTCGAAGAGCCAAGCTTATCATTGCACATGGTTGCCAAATCCAAAACTGCGTCGTCAAAGGTGCCCATCTTCAGAAGAAACGTTAAAGGTGAGCTGTCTGTCTTCCAAAGGATCTGGTGAATGGTGAAAACTCCACTGCACTCCTTAAAATAACAGGAGCTCTCCTCTCCCTCCAGAACAACAACCTCCCCTCAATGAATAGCAGTGAAAAAAAAAACAACTGATCATTCATTTCCTTCTGAGTGGGGAACCTTTCTGTGCACAAATAGCAGGTGTGTTTTCCAATATTACAAAGAATTTTGCAGCATGTGGTGTGCTTTGATGGGTTTTCCCCCTGTACAGACCATGGCAAATGCATATCAATTTTACACCATTGATCTGCATCTTCTTATGCTGCTGTCTCCAGCTGTAGCTAATAGAAAGCCTGATTGCTGGGGTGGGGGAGGGGGTGGCTAGATTTGATGAAGTGATATGAAGATCCCTGTCCAACAGGCTAAACAATTACTGGCAACATTCACCACACAATTAACTGTAAGACTGAAGTGACGGCTCTCAAACCCACTGAGCCTATCATTATAAAATGCAGCATACAGCCTTCTGAGCTCAACACTGAATTCAGCATTTCAGATCATAACCTCCTGCACCAGTCAGAAAGCAGATCATTCCCTGATTGGATGATTCTTGACTTTAATCAAAAACAGCCTTTTTATCCTATGATGTTTGATTTTTTTTAAAAATAATTAATGAACCAAACTCTTCAAAGAAAATTAAAGGAGAGCTTTTTTTTTTGGACAGCAGCTGTTAGTAATAATTCTGTCGTTCCCATTTACACCTCTTCTAGACCTGCCTTGCTTTTCTTTACTTGGCCCATTACCATCTCCTTTTGCCCTCCACCGTCATCCCTTCTGTTGTTTAATCTCTCCAGCTTTCTACCTTGGAGATTTTCCCCTTTGTTCTCCCTTCCCCTCTTTCCTTGCCTCTGTACTTGCTTAAAACCTATTATGTCACGAAATTTTTCCAGGTCTGATGAGAGTTCATCGATCTGAAACATTAGCTCTGTCTCTCTCTCTCTGTCTCTCTCTCTCTCTCTCCACAGATGCTGCCAGACCTGCTGAATATTTCCAGCATTTTCTGATTTTATTTCAGGTTTCCAGCATCTGCAGTGTTTTGCTTGTGTGGTTTCACCTCTCCCACAGCACATCTCAATTTTGCTTTCATTTTTGCCTCTTGCCTCTCCCTCAACTGCGCACACATTAATAGCTCTGCAGGAATTCTGGACATCAAGCAGAATACATATCCTCCTGCCGCCACTCCACTCCCACACACCAATCCCCCAGCCCTGCCCTCACCCAATGATGCATTAGATCATCAGAACCACCAGAACCAGAAAGCAAACATCTGATTAATGTTTCAATTTAAGATAACTCCTTCAGTGCCGCACACAAGCACCAGCCTAGATTGTGCTCTCAAGACCTGGGGCAGGATTTTTACCTCGTCGGGCGGGCATGGCGAGTGGGCCTGGGAGCAGTCACAAAACTGACCGCCACCTGCGATCGAGCCCCAACCGCGATTTCACGCTGGCCAGCCAATTAACGGGCAGCCAGCGCGATTCACACGCTGAACCGCTCAGCGCTGGACAGTTGCACATGCACGGGAGTGCTCACACTGAAAGCTCACTGAAGGCACAGAGCTGCCTCAGGGAGCTGAAGATTTTTTTAAACCATAAATAAAGACTTTTAAAAATGTTAAAAACACGTCCCTGCTCATTTGACTCTGTCACACAAGCAGGGACATGTTATAAACGAGATTGCAACGTTTTTATTTTATTTTTAATTCCTATTGGGAACCTCACCCCACCCGCGGATGAGGTTTCATAAAAAATCCAAAAGGCCACTTGGCCTTTTCGCCCACACGCCCGCCAAACAGTTGGACGGGCAGCAAAAAAATCAGATTTAATTCATTGATTAAGGGCATTAATCGGCCTTTTAATTGTCGGCAGGCATGCTGCCGCCTCTCACGCGTGCTCGCCGAGCGAAATATCACGAGAGTGCGCGATGACATCAGGACGCTCGCCCGACATCATCGCGCACTATGTTTCTCTCGCTCGGACGCCCGCCTGACAAGAGAAAAATTCTGCCCCTGGTGTGGGACTTGAACAAGCTGCTAGCTTGAAATATAAACCACACATCAACTTATGCATTGCAGTAAAACCAGTTTGACTTCACTGCAGCATGAGTGAGGCTGACTTGTCGACAGGTATTCAGTGTTAGATTGCATTGAACTCTTAAAAAATGTTCCACAATAGTTACCTTCCAGCCAACTGAAGGAGCTGCCTATAAAAGGTGAACTTCAGCAATGGCTTGTAAAGGTATAAAGACAAAAAATGCTGGAAAAACCCAGGTCTGGCAGCATCCGTGGAGTGAGAAACAGTTAACGTTTCAAGTCCATTAGACTCTTCTTCAGAGAAGCTTATGAGGCACATGGACTCAAAGTTAAATCTGTCTCTCTCTCTCCACAGATACCGCCAGACCTGCTGAGTTTTTCCAGCATTTTTTGCTTTTATTTCGGATTCCCAGCATCCCCGGTATTTTGCTTTCATAATGGCCTGTAAGGGATGTTTTACTCAACTGTAGCTACCCGTGGCATGTGCTGCTTAGACACCAACAGCAGACTTGTAGGAGTTACCAAGAACATTACTGAACGATGTATTTACCAGTCGAGGGTACGAGTATGGAGAGGACTCCATGACGAGTCCTTACCTGTTGCTACCTAGCGCTGGACTGCTGGCCGAAGCTCTAGGTTGGTGCCTTCTTACATCTCCAATGGGTGGCACAGTACTCAGTCCCAGGTTAAACCTTAATGAACTGGATCCTTCTACGGTTAGGGACAGAACAGGTTAGTGCCTATGAGTGTGCCATAGGTGATCAGGCAGTTGAAAAAAGTTAGCAAAAAAGGTCCAAGTAGTAGCAGTCAAATATGCAAGTTAAGTGTGCAGTTCAACCTCATGGAGCTAGATGGTATGATCAACCTTAATCTCAACAACAGTGAGGGGTCAGAGGGCAGGAACGGCACATGCAAGGAATATGCCTGGAGTTTTGGAGGCATGAGAGGTTATTTCAGAGGACCAATGGAAATGAGACATTAGGCAGAATCAAAAAGAAAATTAGGGGGCTTGAGAACGAACTGTGGGATTCAGTTCATGTATCTTGGGGTTCTGATTAACTGTGGAAGAACTCTACTGTAAATAAACAGTTTGCTTCCAACTGAGAAGCTGAAATGCTTTCATATACTGTAGCTGTTTCCTTTTAGACAAATAAAGCTTCACCTCGAAATCAAGGTGAGCACAAACAATCAGACTTGGCAAATGTTGGTAAACTCCATGGAGCTGCTAATCTCTGTTGCAATGATCATGAATGTGTATGTAATTACTAAAGTAGCTTTGCGACATTACCATCATTGGACAAAATTAGAGTATGTGCTTTGTTAGAACCAACACCAGTCTTATTTATTCACCATACTCAGCCCTTTATACTACACTAGAACTTTCTACAGTTCAAAGCCACTCTCTAGAACTGCTCTAGTAACATCTGGCAAAAAAGCAGACTCCTTGGTAAAGATAGTTTGATCAAGGTTCTGCACCATAGCTGGACCTGGATTCCAATAAGTGCTATACCTGGTCTGGGCACAATTCCACAAGTGCAATCTCCTGTGCAAACCCAGAGGAGGTGTAAATGGTTATGGTGGAATTGCAGAGCAGGGAGGCGGGGGGGAAGGATGTAAAGAAAATATGACAAAGTGCAGAAATCTCTCACAGCCCAGGGAACATGGTGGAAGAAGGTAGCAGGTGATACAAAAGTTGCACACCATGTACCAACAGGGGATCAATCATCATTCACAAACACCAGCCCGATTTCCCTAAAGAGCTGGTGCACCCATCTTACCTCCCATCACCTGCTGCTGACCCAAGAGAAAATGGGAACTGTGGTCCAGGTGGGAAGTTGTTAAAGTCAATGCTATGGGCATGAACCTTTGAAATAGAATACTTTACATGACTCTGACCTTAATTTCTATTATTATTACTTCCTTTGGCTACACCATTCTCACTCTGTTGTTTAATCATCCCCTGTTGTCTACCTAATCGCAGACCATTCTTTCCATCTCCTTGCCGTCTGCCTTTTCCCTGGCTCTGTTCCTCTGTGGCAGCAGTTCCTCTATAACATTCATTTGGTTCTGGTGAAAGCTCATCATGCCTGAATTAGTAAGTATTTCCGTATCTGCACAATGTTAAGCTTTTTCTGTTCTTAACCTGCCAAGACATCTTACAGGAAGTTTATATTATGCACAATAGCTACCTCTTCCCCAGTATGGCATTCCACTCAAAACTGTAGAAGTAATAGTGGTGAGGGAAATCATAGCAATACCATTGTGTGTGAGAGTCATGTATTTGCAATAATGGTATCAACACTTCTGAAATGAAAACTTTCCAGCAATTGGAATATTTCCAGCTAGCCAAGGATCGAACTATTGGACAATTTTCATCCAGTGCTCAAATTAGCCAGATAGATTATTGGCTGAAATTTCCACTGTTCCACAGCCCATCTCGCTCAAAAAACCACATGTTGAAAATAGATCCTACTGTAAATAAAGTGAATGGGTAAAACACAGTCCTTAGATTAGTGCAACTCTGAGTGATTCTATGCATTTTTGAGACAAATCTCAACACATGTACATCCAAGAGCACAGCATCAGAAACCCATGTTCAAGTTAAAACCCAAAGTACAATTACTTCACACAGTGAAGCCAGTGGCTTTTTTTGGGATATACTTTATAAAGAGCAACTTCATAGATAGTAGTATTAGTCCATATTAAATTAATGATTGGTTATTACACAAGTATTCATAAGCTGTCCTCCATATATCTCACCTTACAATTCCACAAAATACAATTTAAGGCAAAAAAAGTCAAATCAGATGGCCAAAATATGGTTGCAACACAATCCTTTTGTGTTCACCAAGTCCAGAACCGTGCAATGTTTTTAAGCTGTAGACACACAATTACTGTATTTGTTTCCTGCATGGAAATGTTAACAGTCATTAATCCTTTTGATCTCAATTCTTTCTACAAATTGTTAAGAAAAACACAAGGGCCAGAATTTTCCTGTCAACGAGTTGGGGGCGGGGCCCGCTCGCCGAGGGGAAAATGACACGGAATGATATTGGGAGGAACCCCCGACGTCATCCCGCCCCGTTTAAATATTCAGGAAGGCAGGTTGACAGCGAGGTCAGCTGTCCGCCTGCCAACCTATCAGTGGCCAATTGAGGCCATTGACAGGATAATTAAGGCAATTAAAGACCTGCCCGTCCAACCATAAGGCTGGCCAGGAGCCCCAGCGGGCTTCTGAGAATACATGAAACCTCATCCACCGGCGGGATGAGGTTTCATGTCAGTTTTTAAAAAGTTTAATAAAGTTTTAGTCATATTTATTAACATGTCCCATCTCGTGTGACATTGTCACATGAGGGGGACATGTTAATAATTTTTTTATTTTTCTATTTTTTAAGTTTAACAGACTGTTAGCGCTCTCCCTGAGATAGCACTTAGTCTCAGGGAGGTATGCGCTCTTTTGTGCGCATGCGCAAAACAGCGCACTTGGACAGCTGGGGATTCCCTCCCTCCCCCCAGCACAGGAAGTGCATAGCGCTACCCATCGGGCAGGCCGCCCACTCAAAATGGCGGCGGGGCCCATTTCGGCGGCGGAGTTTGGCTACCGCCAAGCCAGTGGGGCCCGCCCGCCCATCGAGGGCTAAATTCTGCCCAAGATCTTTATAGGTCTATTCTCACGCATGCTATCCTTGCTGATTCATTATGGCATAACAAGTGTTACTGTGAGCAAGGTCCCAGAAATGAAATATTTCTTACAAAACACCAAATGCCAACTTCCTTACCTTCTTGTTCCATTTCATACCTCAGGGTCACCTCGTTTCACAATGTAGTGACAAAAATTAAGCCAGCAGGCACACACACACACAAAAAAAATCAATCACACGTTCTGCACCTCAACAGTATCTGAACAACACAGTCAGCTAAATTGTGCTAAATTAAACACAAAAGCATCCTGGGAATCAGCAACCGAACTATTTCAGTATCTCTAGTTACAGTACTAATCCACAAGTCATTTACAGGAAAAACACAAAGCAAAAACCTTAATATGGGATTAAACCAAATCCTACACATACGTGCGTACACATCTAGATAATCCTACAGGATTCTGATTTCAATACCAGTGAACAGTATCAAGGCCATTATTATTCTGTCACACAGGATACACATGTGCAACCTTAAGTTTGTTTCTGTGCACATACTCGCACGCACAAACACATTACAATTTTATTTCTCATTAGATTTGGGTGCGTTAGCTTGAACTGTAAGCATTCAGGAATGTTGAGTTTCGGTGTTGTATTGATTTATTTCGAGCCTGGAAACTGCTAAGGTGTGATCCCAGCAGTCACACTGTGATTATGGCCTTTGCCAAAGTCACTGGGGTCATGGGAAGAGGGCAAACATTTGCAATGCTCCTCTCTCTCTCTCTCTCCTCCACCCCACACTCTGCAGAAGAGACCACGGACCAGCGACGCTGACCAAAGCTTACCAGGATAAGGGTAGGAGAGGGGATGGGGATGGGCCAGAAGCTCAAGGACGGTGTCCACATATCACAGGACTATGCCTTAAAAGGAAGAATGGATTAGAAATGAAATAGGAGTTCTGTGGCCCTGACCTTTGGGGCCCATGTCCCAATTATGGCCTGAATCTGCAAGTGGTCTCTATCTCCACAAGATGTTAGATGGTTTTGTCAAATCCCAACCAAAACACAGGAATTCTCAACTTTGCACCTCCTTACGTTAGTAGCTTTTATGGGTATATATGACAAAAGGTGGAGGCTGTTTCAACACTCTCCTGGCGGGGTGCGGGGGGGGTTGGGGGGGGGTAGGTGGGGGGGGTGCGGGGGGAAGTGTGTGAAAATGCACAGGTTTACAACTCCACCATTTCTGAGACCAAATCCACCTAAAGATCTAACATGTCAGAAAATAGTTACTGCCACAGTGCGTTATGAATCTCGACATTCATTGCAGCTTTAAACATATTTCTCCATGTTGCTCTTTTCCTTCCGCAACTCTGCTTTCCCTACTCATTAAAGAAATACTGTCAGCTGCAGGGGAATTTCAGAGCTTTTTGAGTGCTTTTCCTGCTTTATCATAAATATATAAAACAAGAAAATTTCATTGATGGCTTGACGGGTAAGTGCATCAAGTAGTGGGATGCCGGGGTAAGTAAAGTGGTTTCTCAGTCCCTGTGGAGTTCCAGTGCATGAGATAGCAATGGATATCGACCTGAAAAAGAAAAAATGTAGGGCATTGGAGAAGAGCAAGCGAGTGGAATGATATAGATAACTCAATCAAAAGAGATGGCACAAGCAAGATGGGCCAAATGGCACCCTCATGTGGTGTAAGATTCTATGAAAATTGAGCAAAAGAGAGAGGGAGAGAGGACAAGTGTAAAGAAGACAGAGGGAGGAAACATCTTGAGACTTTGGGAACATTCAAGTGTGCAAGAAATTGAAAGTTTGCACATGAAGAATTTGAGCACATGATTATAAGGGTACGTTTGTGCAAGAGATTGATAAAGACAGACATTTATATTGCATTTAATTTGCATTTATATATCGCCTCTCATGACCTCAGGATGTCGGAAAGCTCTTTACAGCCAATGAAATACTTTTGAAATGCAGTCACTGTTTTGATGTAGGAAAATTACACCAGCACAAGACTAATGGTTACCCATGTTTATCTGTGCGAAATGATAAGTTTTCCATTTCGTTTGGTCAGGTTAATGGACACAGTGCCTGCACTGAAAAAATTATGAAAATCAACCAGACCAGGAAGATTTAGGCTAGAATTTTTCACTGAGCAGGCGGGCGCGCATCCAACCAACTTGGGCCTAAAATAGCTTCCTGACATCATTGTGCACTCGGGCAATGTTTCGGTCGCTGTCGCACGCTAAACTTGGAAGCGCACCCGCCGACAATTAAGAGGGCAATTATAAGCTCATTCACGGCAGAATGAACAGATTTTTCATCGCCTGTCCAATGTTACGGTTGGCGGGCGGGCAAATCAGCCAGGCGGCTTTTGCATTTTTCAGGGAACCTCATCCGCGGGCGGGATGACTTCTCTGTGGCAAATTAAAACAAAAATAATTGCCTCTGCACAGCATTTTCATTACCTACATTTCCTGATTACGGACACTATTTTACGGTTTCTGTGACCTTTATTTTAGGCTGTTCAGGTCTTCAGCTCCCCGAGGTAGCTCTCTGCCTTCAGGGAGCTCTCTGTGAGCCCTTACCCACGCCCCACCCCCCCCACCCCGACAGCGCTGAACCTCGCAGCGCATGTTTCACACTGGCTGGCGGTTAATTGGCCAGCCAGCGTGAAATCGCAGTCGGGGGGGCTGATCCGTGATCGGCGGTCCGTTCCCCAGCTGCTCCCGGGGCTTCGGCGATTGCGTCCGCACGTCGAACTAAAAATCCTGCCCTTGGGGTATTTACTTCCATCGAGGTGTTAAAGAAAGGTACTCAGGCTGGAAAACCGAAACAAACTAGAATAATTGCCATTCACTCGGACATCCAGACAATGTGAGTGAGGTGAATTTACACACACACAATTGAATTGACTCGCAGACTGAAAAGGCTTGGCTTAATGATGGTCTGCTGCTGCTCTTAATCCGACTCTTTCAAATGGTCAGACTCCGTAATGTGTCTGTGCTTCTTAGCTACCCACAGTGACACCATTATTCCCGGGCCAGAACAGATATATTTAGGTAATTTCCCTGTCAATCACGCTTGGAGACCACATTGCCTAAGTGCCTGGGACTGATTTTGAACACACACACTTCATACTATGTATATATATATATATCCTCCATTCACTCTTATTTTCCTAGAGAAATCACTCTGCTTTTAAATGAGAGATGTTGCTGCAATGGTCAAAAGTTCCATTTGTTTATTTTGTGGAAACTCTTTTTTTTTTTAAAATCGCTTTTATAGACTTTTTGGTGTGGTGTACCATTTAAACAGACGGCTGAGAAAATAGACACAATGGACACAAGTTCCACCCCAGTGCAACAGTGGTGCTGATAAACACTTCGATACTAGTTCTCCACTACAAGTTTAGCCTTTTCTTTTAAAACAAGTTATTGGTGGAGATGCTCCAAATTATTGCATCGCCAACTGGCCCCCATCACTATGGGTGGGACTTTCTGGCCCCTCCCGCTGGCGGGGTCTTATGGTCCCACCAAAGTCCATGACAGAGCCAGAAAATCCCAGCCAATATTTATCATCATAATTTCAATTGCGATGCCCAGTATATTTAGTACATGCTGTCAAACCTATCGCTAAGCAGGTTCGTTATATTGGCACCAATTTGCAATTGAAAAATAATTTGCACTTATAGTCCTTTTAATATTGTGCGATTCTCTTAATTCAGCACTGCAATGACAGCACTGTAGGCACGAGGTCCTCCACTCTAACTTAATGGCCCATTAAATCTCCCAGTCTCTAGATTGTTACAGACCGGACATACGACTTGTGGAAGTCCTGACGCACAGGCCTCTGCGGGAATTGCCCGGGAAGCGTCAACCTTTGATGAGCAATTCCCCTGCTCCCTGGGACCCTCCGCAAACGTCTCCCACTCACGGGTACTTACCCGGATAGTTGCCCAGGAAATGTTATACAGATTAAAACCTAATATTACACCTGGGCAACTCTACAACTGACCCCACCATCCCGACATCAATCACCAACCATCTGATTACCGCTACTCGCCCCCCACCTCGCATTCACCCACTCGAATTCAAACTTACCACACGGCAGCTGGTACTGTAAAAAGGGAGCTGGTTCTGTCTCCCCTCCCCCGATTCTAATCCGCTTCTACGAATTCCCCAATGGACTCTGCAATGCACATTTCTGTGAAAGCTGAGCCCAGAAGGTCGCGCTAGAAATGTGCAGCACTGTCGAGTTGGGGAAGTTTTCGATCGTAGTGGCAATCCGACAGTGATTGCTGCTGCTCGGAATATCTAGGCCACAGAATCCACCGGTACAGCAAAGCAAGTCAGCGTCTTTGATTAAGAGAAAGCGAATCATCAAGTAGAGTTGGTGGTCAAAGTCAAAGTTCAGGGTTGACAGAGTCAGACATGCTGAGAGTGCAGAGTCAAGCTAATGGAAATGGAAGGAGATAGTGGGTCAGAAAGAGTAAGGAGCCAGATACAATAATTGATAGTATTCAGGAAGGAAGAGGAAAAAAGTTATTCTTTTCATTATTTCTTGTCAAATGATTTTTTTGTTAAACACACACTGGTGTTAAGGAAAAACATTTAACTACTCTGGTAGTTTCGATTCTGTATTTTGCATGTGATTACAGTAAAAACAAATATGCAACCCAACCTGTTAAATTTCAGGTATTGTTGATGTTGGCTTAGTCGTGATTTATTCTGGGAAATTATGTACGTTTACCATGTTAGAAAATATGGTACAAGCTGTTTTAAGTGGGGCGGGAGTGTAGTATAATGTAAGATCTGAGCACTTGGTGATACTGCCCTCTGTGTTGGGGAGATGTAAATAAAGTTAGTTCAATAATGGCTGCCTGCAAGTCCACATGTAAATCTTTTCTTGGTGCAAAACACAACTAGAGTGTTTACATTTCAAGAATACATAATTGACAATCTGGGACGTCCTGAGGTCATGTCATGTCCGGTGCAAAATAAATAAATCTTGCCTAGTTTCCATATCTTTTTCCTTCATCATTGCTGCCTGACCAACTCAGTGGGAAGAATTTTCACCCCTTTAGGGGGGGAAAGTGCAACAGTGGGCGCATACGGGCGCGCCTCCGATCAGCGCCCCCAATCGGGGGCCCACCGCCATTTTACGTGGGCGGGCCAATTAAGGCCCGCCCAGCATGACGTCCGCTAGGAAGCGCTGTGCGCTCCCTGTGTTTGGGGTGGGGGGGGGGGACCGGAAATCCTTCAACCGGGAGTGCGCTTTCTCGGGCATGTGCTCGAAAGGGCGCACTCACCTCCCTGAGGCTAAGCGCTGCCTCAGGGAGATCAGCGCCAAATTTACAAATGGTGAAGGGGCAAAAATAAAATTTCCCTGACATGTCCCCTCACGTGACACGGTCCCATGAGTTGGGAACATATCCATCACTTTTAATCAAACATTTATTAAATGTTTTTTAAAACCCTCATGGAACCTCATCCCGCCCGTGGATGGGGTTTGATGCTTTTTTTGAAGCCCGCCAGGGCTCCCGGCCTGCCCGCCAACCTTAAGGTAGGACGGGAAGGTCCATTAATTATTTCAATTACTTGTTAAATGGCCTCAATGGGCCATTGACAGGTCAGTGGGCGCACAGCTGATTTGGCTGCGCTCCCACCGACCTGAAAATTGAAATGACGCGGGGTGACGTTGGGAGTTCTGCCCGAGATCATCCTGCATCATTTTATACATCGGCGAGCAGGCCCTGCTCTAAATGTCCTGGCCAGTATTTCCATTTTTTTTGGTTCTTATATTCAGATTTCCAGCAATTGTTTTAAAAGGATATGTTGGCAGATTCATCACTTGCCACATTGAAAACACTAAAGTATTCAGAATGCAGAACTGTTATCAAATTATTTACTTGTTGAAAGAAAGGCTTGCATTTATTTGGCACCCTTCACAACCACAGGACATTCCAAAGTGCTTTACCCCAACCAATGAAGTACTTTTGAAGTGAGAATAATGGAACTGAGATGAAAATGGAGAAAAAAATGTGTTTTAGAGATAGCTGGAGCTGTTTGAACTGTTGAGCTATAGCTGGAGCTCTGGGCTGGGAGAGGATGCACTGTTAATCATCCATCCAGTCAAGCCAGAAAAGTCTTGGGCAGCAACAAGCAGTTTTATTCTGAGCTTGATTTCACCGCAGAGTGGAAGAGGGAAGAGGTCATGTGGTATGCCTTTATTGAAGCTACAGCAGTTTGCCCTGTGTAACATTACTGGATTTCATAGTAAACATCTATAAGGGAGTGTTATCTGGAAGGTATTTACTTGTGGTTTTGACCAAGTACAGAGTTTTTGGGGAACGTTTTGTAGGACTAACCTTAATAGTGTAACTGTAATCTTGTGTGCTTAAGTTCTGTTATTTTTGTTAATAAAACTTTTACCTTTAAGTTTTAAAATACCAAAAGTGGTACCGGACCTCGTACTGCCAAGATCCTCTTGTTTTCAGAATACAAAAGGAAAGGTTATGGCCCCTAAAGCAAGTTTCCCTCTGGGATTTGATTTGCGCAGAAATTAACACTGACTGTGGTCATGACACTGGCACGACAGTAGATCGGGGGGAGGGGAGACCTAAACTTTGAGGAATCCAGAGAAGCATTCCTCCTACACCTAGCCTCAAGGAATTTTTTTTTTTTTAAAAAAAAGAAAACTTATTTTAGATGGGCTTCTTCAGCCCTGGATTCCCACCTTACTGTCTTCACCTGGCAGGACGGCCTCAGCAGTTTTGCCACACAGGCTGGGGTTGGAATTGCAGCCAGGGCTCAATCACACCTTTGGGTCTCAATCTGCGTGTTTAAAGAGACCCCACCAACTGTGGAGCAGCTGGAAAGACACCTGACTGAAGAACTGGTTCAAAAGAAAAAAAATCAGAATCACTGCAAAGCACGTGGGAAATTGGCAAACAAATCACCCAAGGCAATTTAAGGGCTCGGTGTCGGTTAGGGGCCACTGGGCCGTGATCAGGGACGGGAATCCAGCCAATTTGTTCCTTCCGTTGTTTTTGGGGATCCTAAGGATAAGTGCAGTGCTCCCGCTGCAGTCAAAAATCAACAACTCGGCAGAGACTGAATCGGGGGCTTGGACAGCTGTACAATCCTTCACTTCCTCAGTTATCACCGCCTTCAATTATTGTCCACTATCCAAACGAGTTGTTCCATGAGATGTTGTTGCGGATTGAGGTAGCACCCCCATTCTAAGAGTCAAGGCTTTTTTTTTGCCCCAGCTGGTCTGGTTCAACTCTTCCCTGTGCGCGCAAAACTGGCATTCTGCTAAACATTGGCTAAATATTGAGAGAGATGCAACAGAGAATACCGACATGCCTCATTAATCCACCTGCACTTCTTCTGTAGTGGGCTATATGCAAATGACAATAACTAATTTGGTGGTGATACCTTATTACTTCCCCACAAAAGAGACAAGACCCGACCTGTTGTATTTCACAGATCAGATAGATACCATTTTTTTTTAAATCGCAACGGCTTGTTAAGGGGTTAAGGGGTCAAGAATTGGCACACCAGGGAACACTTCTGCCTCTCCCTTGTTGATGTACATTTTATCAGTTTTCCTAGAGCCCCTTTCTCAATTTGAACGCTGGTCGTCTTTCTTTCCACAAGATACAGGATACTCGATTTTAGGGAGGCTGAAAATGCAGAGCAGCTCGTCAGAATTCAGCTCATGGATCCTTTGATAGAACAGTCAATTATGACTACACGGAGTCACATAAATTTGACAATGAAATTAAAAGGTATATATTCAGGATTGGAACAAGCGAACATTTTAATAACACATCTAGAACCCATCCGTTACCTGTCAGAATTTTAAAGGCTTTCCATTAGTAATTTAAATTGGAGATTTATTTCCAATGAAGCCAGTCAAGCCAACTACAAGTTTCTTTCCATTAGCATTCCAGTCCATTTATGTTGCACTGGGTAAGCGAGCACTTCTCAAACAAAACTGCTTTCATTTCAGATTTCACTCCGCAAGAGGCAGCCACCTGAGCTTTCATAGAGAGGCGGCAATATAGTCAAATAATTCAGGGAAAGTTCAGGTTTTAAGTTTAGTTTTTTTTTAATCGCTACAATGGGCTTGAGTTATAACTGCCTCTGGCTCAGCTGGGAAATGTACAGCCACGAGTCCACGGAGCCCCATCGACCAGGGAGGTCCCAGGTTTGGAGCACAGAGGGGTTATCCACCTCTAGAGCAAGCAGAATTATTCCAAGAAAGACCAACTCTCCTGTCAGTCACGCTATTCCACCCAATCACAGACCTACTCCTTTTGTCCTTGTCCCATCCAGTCCTTGCTCGAAACCTCGAACTTTTCCCAGTTCTGACAAAAGGTCATTGACCTGAAATGTTAACTCGGTTTCTCTCTCAGCCTGACTGCTGAGTGCTTCCAACATTTACGGTTTTTATTTCAGATTTCCAGCATCCACGTTATTCTGCTTTAGGATTACTCTCATTTTGCTTTGGCTCCTCTTCCTTCCTTACTTCATTCGTTTCATTTACTTCAAAGAGAAAGACCAAGGGGAGGATTTTCCCCCTGTTGAGGAGGTTGTGCGGGGGACAGGCGCAAACCTGATCGGCGCCCCCCCCCCGATCGGGTCTGCGCCACCATTTTACGTGGGCGGGCCAATTAAGGCCTGCCCAGCGTGACGCTCACCCGTAAGCGCTGAGCGCTCCCTGTGCGGGCGCGTAAAAGAGCGCAGAAATCTCCCTGAGGCACAGAGCTGCCTCAGGGAGATTATTTTAAGTTTTAAAAAGCTGAATAAAGAGAAGAAAAAAATTTAAGACAAGTCCCCTCGTGTGACAGTGTCACATGAGCCGGGACACGTCAATGAATTTTTTTTAAAAAATGTATTCAATTTATAAACACTTCATGAAACCTCATCCCGCCCGTGGGTGAGGTTCCATGGAAAATGCGAAGGCCGCCTGGGCTCTTCGCCTTAAGGTTGAACGGGCAGCTCAATTTACTGGTTTAATTAGTTTTTAAATGGCCTTAATTGACCTTTGACAGCTCGGCGGGTGCGCAGCTGAGCTGAGCCGAAAATTCTGGCCCAAGTTCCTTTCTCTCCTTCGCAGAAAACGTAGAAAATTTATGGCACAGATGACGATCCTTCAGCCCATTGCACCTGTGCTGGGTGAAGAAGAACTATCCAGCCTAATCCCATTTTCCTGCAGCCTACAGATTACAGTGTTTCAAGTGCAAACCCAAACATTTTTCAAACGCAATGAAGGTTTTAGCCTCCACCACCCTTTAGGTCAGTGAATTCAATGCCCACATCACCCTGTGTGTGGGAAAATAAAAGGTCTCAACTCCCCTCGAATCTTTCTGCCAATTATTTTAAATTTATGCCCCTGATTATTGACCCCTCTGCAAAGGGAAGTGCTTCTTATCCCCTCGGTGTAGGTTCCTTGTAATTTTATACACCTCAATTACATCTCCCTTCAGCCTCCTTTGCTTCAAAGGAAACAACCCCAGGCTATCCGATCTTTCCTCATCGCTAAAACTCCAGTCTCGGTAACATCCTCACAAAACCCTCACTGCCATTGCTGTTAAAGAGGTATATTTTATGGCCTGAACCAGGGAAATCCCAGGAGGTTAATTTGACCCGATTTCATTTGTGCACTCCCCTCACTATCCCGCGTATGAATTGCAAAGAATCAAGGCAGTATCATTCATTAGAATATATATTTCACCCTCAATCCACCTTCACAATAGACAATGGGCGGAATGGTCCCAGATCTGCACTAAGCGCAGTAGTGGGCGGGAAAAAGGACGTTTTACCCAATGGCCACAATGGCGGCTTCCAACGCTGTATCATCCCAGTCCTACCACATTTGAGGACTCTGGATCTATACTCGATGGAGTTTAGAAGGATGAGGGGGGATCTGATTGAAACTTACAGAATACTGAAAGGCCTGGATAGAGTGGACGTAGGGAAGATGTTTCCATTAGTAGAAGAGACTAGGACCCAAGGGCACAGCCTCAGAGTAAAGGGAAGACCCTTTAGAACAGAGATAAGGAGAAACTTCTTTAGCCAGAGAGTGGTGAATCTATGGAATTCGTTGCCACAGAAGGCTGTGGAGGCCAGGTCACTGAGTGTATTTAAGACAGAGATAGATAGGTTCCTGATTGGTAAGGGGATCAAAGGTTACGGGGAGAAGGCGGGAGAATGGTGTTGAGAAACTTATCAGCCATGATTGAATGGCGGAGCAGACTCGATGGGCCAAATGGCCTAATTTCTGCTCCTATGTCTTATGATCTTATGGTATTAATTGTGCACGCTCAGGAAACATGCAGGTTCGATGGCGGGCGGATGCTCATTCACCCGCCACGCCATCACCTCGCTGCCTCATCACGCCAGGCGCCACATTTAAATTGCAGTCATGCACACACCTCTCGGCACTTCCAACCCATGACTGCTGCAAAAAAAGACGTGGCCCTGAAAGGCCTCTGCGCCCCCCCCACCCCCCTCCCCCCACTGTGGCTGCAGGAGGGGCAGCAGCACCACCAATCCAGCATGGGAGGCGGTGGCAATGGTGGTCAGTGCCAATGTCCTTAAAAGAGAACAGCCACCCAGTGCCGCAACAGGATGAACGGTCTCACCTGTTCTGCCAGGGTAAGTCACTCTTCGCACCACTCTCAACTCTCACACTCACAAACCCATCACACATCCACAGGGATCTCACACCTCAAGGGACAACACCACTAACTCTCTCACACACCCTCACATCTTCTTCAGGCTCATATCCTCATCCTCGCCCCGTTCAAGTCTCCGCTCACCTCACAAACATTCCAGGCAGTGCCATGCGTCCTCTTCACACTCTCTCCATCTGTTTTCATGCAGGAGAAGCTGGCTCACATCAGCAAGAGGTCCCAGACCAGGGGTGAAGTGGCCCACATTAGGTCCCTCAAAAACTTCGAGGAGTGTGCCATCACGCTGACTGGTGAGGACGTGGGCTCTGTATGTAGTGACAGTGAGGTCGGTGGCAAACACGCTTCTGATGATCCTGCACCACATTATCCCTCTTACAATGCAAATGTGAGTGCTCTCTCTACTGATTTTGACCCTGCTGCCTTGTACTAATTATCTCTACTTTGGTTCACAGGGAGCTCTGCCAAGCGACCGTTGCCCTCAATCAGCCTGTCCCTCAGCCCCATCCACGTCCTCACCTCCTCCATTGTAGAGCTGGAAATAAGCAGCCTGGAAGCCCTGTCACAGCACTTAACCACACCCTCCACCAGCGCAGAGGCACACACCTTCGGTGGGACCTCGATCTAAAGCAGGCTCAGGTTCATAACCTGGTGGTCACTGCACGGATACGTGTCTGCAGCGGAAGGAGACAGGTTCGGCAGAGCTCCCCGGCACTTGGAGGACCGCTGGGGAAGAGCATCTGTGAGGTCCAAGTCAGGTGGCGATTTGGCCTTCCAACTCATCATGGAGAATCGGCAGAAGGTGGGGAAAGATCATGCGGAGCTGTTGGAAGCCCTCAGAGGGGCCTGCGAGTCGAAGGAGTGCATCTGCCTGCTCTTCATCAGAGACCTGCATTCCATCGCAGAAGCCATGAGCGAGCTCCTGCAGTGGCAACGCCAGAGGGAAAGTGGGCACCTCGATGTCCTCCCAGGTGCTCCTTCCCCTCAAGGAGACAGGCCGGGACCCACGGGCACCCGAAGGGAGGAGGATCGACAGCTGGACACCCCTGGATCATCCACTCAGGAATCTCAGTGGCTGTGCTCTCCCTCCAAGTCTCCTTTGCCTGCGACCCCCTCAACCTCATCCTCCATCACGGCAGAGGGAGCAGCTGGTCCATGGAGGACAGCCAAAGCAAGCCGGGGCCCCCAAGGGGTCAGCTCTCCAGAGGATCATGCCGAAGGCATCAGAGGCAACAGGGCCAACCATTGCACAAGATGTCAGGGCAGCACCTAAATGTCTAAGGCGTTCAAAATGTTAAGAAATTCTGATCACAGTTGGTTCCATGGACAAAGACATTTTATCACTTAATAATCCGGAAATGTATTCACTTTCACTGAATAATGTGTAACGCTGACTTTCAACTTCATTGACAGGCTTCGCAAGTCTTCCCACTGCCTCCCTGCTGCCCCTACAACCAGCAGTTCAGCTGTAGGCAGCCAGCCCACGAGCGATTCTGGATCGACAAGTGTGTGAGGTGGGGCAGGGCCTTTTGGAGCTTCTTGTAAGCACTCTCCCACACGTGCAGATCCTTCCCGTTTCACACTCCTCTCAACGTCCCGAGCGTTTTCAATGTGGCCTGCAACACTGATCGAATGTTTGGGACACAGAAACATGAAAAAGAAACAGTTGGGTGGACATTGGATACAGACTGACAGTAACTGTTAGTCTGTATCCATTATCCACCCAATTGTTTGATGCAATTCTCAATTCCACTGAGGGCCTTTTTCCTGGAAAAATGTCAGATGGTTTCCTGACACCATTGTGCAGAGTGCAGAGAGGTTAAGTCAACAGTGAGGATGCCTGTGCTCTCAAGAGTCCAACAGCATATCTGCATTTTCTCCACTCCAAAGAGAAAAAAAGACATCTCTTTGCTCCTTGAATGCAAATATGTTAATTATTGTCACTTTTGTGCCTGGTTAAGACAATCTCAATTAATTACTCAATTATCAACCACTCAGGAAACCTGGGCACTTTCTTCAAACATTAATGTTCAGCCACAGTTTTCACAATAACATCTGTACTATACTTCTCTGGAAGTGGGAAAACAATAAGATGAGAATATTGGTGACAAGGCCTTTAACATGATGTCAAGAGGCATGTTCTGAATCAAAGCCAATGCCAAGTTAACTGGTACGCCCGTTGTGCATGTTTCCTCACTACTGCATGGAATAGTTGAGATGAGTGGCATTGATGCATTTAAGGGAAAGCCTAGTAAGTATACGAGGGAGCAAGGAATAGAAGAATATGTTGACAGGGTACGATAAAGTAAACAGAGTAAGAGGGTGTTTGTGCGGGGCATAAACAATGCTATACATACATATGAATTAGGACCAAATAACCTACTCCTGCTCCTCCAAGCCTGCTCTGCCATTCATTAAAATCAAGGCTGATCTGGCTGTGGTCTCAACTCCACTTTCCTGTCTGCCCCCCTCAACCATAACCCTCGACTCCCTTGTCTATCAAAAACCCTATTTAACTCAGTCTTAAGTATGTTCAATGACCTAGCTTCCACTGCTCTCTGGGGGATGAGGGGGAAAAAAAATTCTCATTTCTTTTTCATCTGATTCTGTGCTACAAATTCGAGGTAATTTTGTGTTTTAAGCAGCATCAATAGATGCATTACATCTGATGGATGGAATAGTTAATTGCACTAGTATCAAGACTCAAACGTGCAGCTCCAAACAATGAGCCATGCATCGGAAAATAAGTGGAGCTGGGAAAAAGAGAGTAGTTGCAGCTGGTTCCAAACTGACTGCAGTTCACCCTGGCACTGATGCTGGTACGTGTCTGGCTTCCAGCCTGGCATGGTTTGCCCATCGAAGGAACACACAGGACACGTTTGCCACTAATATTTAGGGATACGACATATTTGAACCTCCTTGTTATTTTAATGAACACAGCTACAGGGAGACACAGAGCCACAAGCATCTTTGTAAATGTATGAAACTGGTCAATTTTCTGCCCAAATATCAGCAAAAAATAGTTCTTTTATTACTTCCCCCTCTCCGCCCCAACTCAATTTATATTTACCTCTAATAATTAACAATGAAACAAACCAACTCCAATATGTATTGGCTGCCAAACCAACATAATAAAGAGTCAATTCTTGGCAATATTTTCCTCTGTCGGTCAAACCTCCCTTCACCGTGTCAGTTGCCAGATCTAACAGCGTCAAGGATTCCCAACAGACAACCTTACTGACAGATCAAGCACTGCATTCCTTAGCAGCAACACTAATATTCTGTTGCACACACAGAGATGCTTCAGGACTTGTGACTATCAGAACTGTCCCAAAGAATGGATTTATAAGAAAAGTGAAGCCACATACAAGAAAATATTATTGCAAATAGGCACTCCAGTTTTGCATTGTGCCTCACCATTGTCAGTCACCATTTGCACCTTGTTGATTAAGTTTTCAGAAGCAGATTTCATGCAATTCCCAGCAGCCATTTCCAGGATATCCATCGATGTTTGATTAGGCGGTATTAAATGAAGCAGAATTAAATAGCCACCTGTTTAAACATCCAATTAAGACTAATGATCATGCTGGATTAAATACGATTTGTGTAAACATTTGATTAATAAGCAAATAGAAAAATAATTAGGAAGTCAGCAGTACAATGATGCTTTGCTGTCTATACATAAGAGTATGGTCAAGAGGGTTCCTCGAGCTGCATATACCAGCTCTATTTGATACTTATCATGAAATGATGATTTCAGATCGCACCTCACTAAACTACATCTCATACCAGGTCAATAAGAAATACTTATTAAAAACCCTTACATATAAATTTATTAAGTAGAAAGAAGGATACAGAGCATCAAGGTACGCATTGGGTATTGAATGATGACATGAGATTATCAATGGTTGGTTCATCCGAGAGAACAGAGCTCAGAAGGGATAGTTTGCAGTGGTTAATCTTGTAAAGGAAAATGCTGGCATGGCAGCCTGAAGGAAGAGATGGCCTGGAAGAGAATCAGAATGACACCAACAAGGGGCTTAAAAAGCCCGTGATGAAACTAGAGGAGGCAAGCGCACTGGCCAATTGTGATTTAATTATCCACATGATTTCAAGAGATGGGTTGAGGATTGAAGTTACTTGTTTACAAGTACAACATAAGATGTCTGTGATTGGTGGCCATGATTATCAAAACTGCATGTGAGTAAGCTTCCCACACAGGTTATATGTGTTTCTAAACAGCAGAATGTGCACTTTCCTGAAAATGGGAGAAAACGAAGACAACTAAAAATAAGGGAGACCTTGTAACTTATTCATCCATAGAAATCTACACACTCCTCATTCCCTACTCCTCAGCTTATCTTACAACAATTCCAGGGTTTTCAGCACTACTATGTCTGGTGTGAATCGTTCTTTGTGTGGAGATATACTTGACATGAACTCAGAAACTTGCCTTTTATCTGGGGTTTCCTTTTCTGCAGTTGTGGATTAAATTAAAATAGCGATCTAATATTTAACCTGTAAGGATCCTAGTCATTCATTTCCTTTGAAGGCTGAAGAGCCCAAATTCTTTTAATCTTTGCTCAACCGAGCAAGGAGCAGGAGTAGGCCATTCAGCCCCTCGAGCCTGATCCACCATTTAATAAGGTCATGGCTGATCTGATAGTAACCTCAAATCTACAACCTGCCTACCCCTCCATAACCTTTCACCCCCTTGCCTACCAAGAATCTATCCACCTCTGCCTTAAAAATATTCAAAGACCCTGCTTCCACCACCTTTTCAGAAGAGAGTTCCAAAGACTCTCAACCCACTGAGTGAAATGAATTCGCCTCATCTCTGTTTTAAATGGGCCACCCCTTATTTTTAAACAGCAGCCCCTAGTTCTAGATTCTTCCACAAGAGGAAACATCCTCTCCACATCCACCCGGTCAAGACCCCTCAGGATCTTATTTTTTCAATCAATTTACCTCTTACTCTTCTAAGCTCCAGCAGATACAGGCCTAGTCTGTCCAACCTTTCCCCATGAGACAACCTACCCATTCCAGGTATCAGTCTGGTAAACCTCTGAACTGCTTCCGACGCATTTACATCCTTCCTTAAATAAGATGACCAATACTGTATACAATACTGTCCAAATGTGGTCTCACTAGTGCCCTATAGGACTGAAGCATAACCTCCCTACTTTTGGATTCAATTCCCCTTGCAATAACTGATGACATTTTATTAGCTTTCCTAATTACATATCATATCATCCCTCTGAAAATAGGGGTCGATCCCTTCGTTGTATTGCTCGTGTTTTGAATGTTTCTGTGGAGCTTGGGAAAATTACAATCACCAGGGGAGTGGTATTGAGCAAATTGTTGGGACTGTGGGGCTGACAAATCCCCAGGTCCAGATGGACTTCACCCTAAGGTCTTGAAAGAAATGGCTAGTGAGATAGTTGATGCACTAGTTTTAAATTTCCAAAATTCCCCAGATACGGGCAAGGTTCGATTAGATTAGAAAATAGCAAATATAACTCCTTTATTCAAAAAGGGAGGGAGACAGAGAGCAAGAAAGTTACAGGCCACTTAGCCTAACATGTGTCATAGGGAAAATGTTAGAGGCTACTATTAAAGATGTTATAGCTGGGCACTTAGAAAAATTCAAGGTAGTCAGGCAGAATCAACATCGTTTTGTGAAAGGGAAATCACGATTAACCAATTTATTGGAGTTCTTAGAAGGAGTCACATGCGCTGTGGATAAAGGGGAACCGGTGGATGTACTGTACTTAGATTTCCAGAAGGCATTTGATAAAGTGCCACATCAAAGTTATTGCAGAAAATAAAAGCTCATGGTGTAGAGGGTAACATATTGGATTGGGTAGAAGATTGGCTGGCTAATAGGAAACAGAGTTGGCATAAATGGGTCTTTTTCTGGTTGGCAGGATGTGACGAGTGGTGTGTCACAGGGATCAGTGCTGGGGCCTCAACTTTTTACAATTTATATAAATGGCTTGGATGAAGGGACCGAAGGAATGGTTACTAAATTTGCTGATAACAAAAATAGATAGGAAAGTGAATTGTGAAGAGGATGTAAGGAGACTACAATGTGACTTAAATGGGTTAAGTGAGTGGGCAAAGATCTGGCAAATGGAGTGTAATGTGGGCAAATGTGAAATCGCTTATTTTGGCATGAAGAATAAAAAAGAAGCTTATTATCTTAATGGCAAGAGACTGCAGGGCTCTGAGATTCAGAGGGATCTGGATGTCCTTGTGCATGAATCACAAAAGGTTAGCATGCAGGTACAGCAGGTAATTAGGAAAGCAAATAGAATGTTATCATTTATTGTGACGTGAGTTGACCACATCTGGAGTATTGTGTACTGGATTGGTTTCCTTATTTAAAGAAAGATGTAAATGCGTTAGCAGTTCAGAGAAGGTTTACTAGACTGATACCAGGAATGGGAGGGTTGTCCTATGAGGAAAGGCTGGACAGGTCAGGCTTGTATCCACTGGAATTTTTCTGTTAGAGGAGATTTAGTAGAAATGTTCAAAATCATGAGGGGGCTGGACAGAGTAGATTGGGAGAAGCTGTTCCCGCTCATAAAAGGATCAAGAATGAGAGGGCACAGATTTAAAGTGATTTGCAAAAGAAGCAACTATGTAGTGAGAAAAACTTTTTCACACAACGAGTGGTTCGGGTCTGGAATGCACGGCCTGGAAGTGTGGTAGAGGCATGTTCAATCAAGGCATTCAAGAGGGCATTGGATGATCACTTGAATGGAAACAATGTGCAGGGCTTCGGGGAAAAGGCAGGGCAACGGCACTAGGTCATAATGCTCATTTGGAGAGCCGGTGCACACACAATGGGCTGAATGGCCTCCTTCTGTGCTGTTAAAATTCTATGATTCTATGAATTTAGAAGAGTAAGAGGTGACTTAATTGAAAGATCCAGAGGGGTCTTGACAGGATGGATGTGGGGAGGATGTTTCCTCTTGTGGGAGAATCTAAAACTAAGGGGTCACTGTTTAACAATAAGGAGTTGCTCATTTAAGACAGAGATGAGGAGAAATATTTTCTCCCGGAGGGCTGAGAGGCTTTGGAACTCTCTTCCTCAAAAAGGCGGTGGAAGCAGAGTCTTTGAATATTTTTAAGGCAGAGCTAGATAGATTCTTGATTAACAAGGTGGGGTGAAAGGTTATCGGGGGTAGGCAGGAATGTGGGTTTGAGGTTACATTCAGATCAGCCATGATCCTATTGAATGGCAGAGCAGGCTCGAAAGGCCGATTGTCTTACTCCTGCTCCTAATTCAGATGCTCGTATCCCTCAGAACTCAGTGACACAACATTCCAGGACAAGTCCACTGCATGGCTGTATTATGGCCTCAGACCTGTGCTCTGGTAATATGGCCATATAGCTTACTATTGGGTCCAACTGGGTATTTCCAGCATTCTGTTTTGATGGGTCTGCTTTGTTGACTGTAGCTTCAGAACCCACTTCCTACCTATCGCTGAGTGTCTAGTTAATGGATTTGCGTGTCAGCAAAATGCATTATAATAGGTTAGGCAAAGATTTGTTCATAATCTCCTTAAAATGAGGAGACAAGAGCAAAAAGCAAAACAGACATCTTTTGTAATCAAAACATCAAGAGATGTGATGACCGACAAGATGCTGCAGCAGATTTGAAAGGCCAAATACTTTATTCCAATAGCTTGCGATCACACATCTACATAATGATCCAGTTTTATCTCCAAATTGAGGCTCTGGTTATGGAATTATTTGAAAATTATGAAAGGATTTGAAATGGTAGAATTAGAGAAGGTGTCCCCACTGGAGGCAAGACCAGAACTAGGGGCCATAAATGTAAGGTCGGCACTAATACTTCAAGGCCAATCGGGAATTCAGGAGAAACTTCCCTACCTGGAGAGAATGGTTAGAATGTGGAACTCACTGCCACAGAGAGTAGTTGAGAGAAACAGCGTGTATGCATTCAAGGGGAAGCTACATGAGAACATGGTGGGAAATGAAATGGAAAGATACTTAGATGGGGTTAGACAAAGAAGTGTGGGTGGAGACTCGAGTGGAGCAATACCAGAACTGACCAGTTGGTGCCAAGTAGTTTTTCTGTGGTGTAAATATTTTGTAATTAATAGTTTAACAACAAATATTCAGTTCTTGAAATTACACAGTTGGGTAATAATCCATTTAAAATTCCTTTTGTCCACTACTTTGTCTGATGCTTTGGCCCACTTAGAATAAAAGGGGTTAACAACAACTGCACAGGAACTAAAGGCGAACACTAGTTGGTCTGTGGTGATCCCTCAGTCCACTTTCTGGCATTTCCAATGTTGGAAAATAAATTCCATAGCTGCAGCATTGCCTCCTGATAAATGATCACTTGTATTTATGTGATGCCTTTAAACATAGTAAAACATCCTAAGGTGCATCACAATACCATTATCAAAAAATATACGACACCGGGCAACATAATGAAATATTAGGATAGGGCTCCTATAGTTTGGTCAAAGGTGTAGGTTTTAAAGGACATCTTACAAAGGAAGAGAGATAGAGAGGTTTAGGAGGGAATTCTGGAACTTAGGGCCTCAGCAGTTGAAGGTACGACAGCAACAATCGGAGTGAAGGAAATCAGGGATGTGTAAGATACTGGAATTGGAGCAGCAAAGAGATCTGGGAAGGTTGTAGAGCAAAAGGATTTAGAGATAGAGAGGGATGAAGCCAAGGTTAGATTAGAAAACAAGGATGAGAATTTCAAAAATTGAAACATTGCCAATGTAGGTCAGCCACGTGCAATCCAGCCACTGTTAAAAAACTAGAATTCCCTTTCTCTCCAACTTCAGTTCTGAGCTGAAGACCAAGCAGGATTATCCCTCCATTCCCAATCTCCTCCTCTCTTTGCATTTCACCCTACTTTTTTGTTAAATCATTCTCCATGCTCACCTATTTGACACATCCAAAGCAAAGTAACCACAAGCAAGCAAAGGGTATATTATTAAAAATCGTGCATAGGAGGCTTCCTGTTCAGCTCTATTTGTTTTTGCAAGAGATTCAGGGTGGAATCGTCCCAGATTTGCACAAAACGCAGTAGCGGGTGGGACAAAAGTAGCTTTATTCACCGGCCGCAATGACAGGTTTTCGCGCCGTATCATCACATTCCTGCCTCATTAATTATGCAGCCACAGGAAACACGCCATCTCGCTGATGGGCAGCGTTCGATTTTCCCGCTACACCGTTACCTTCCACTTCCTCATGCAGGGCGCCATATTTAAACTGCAACCACGCACAACCTCTCAATGCTTGTAGCTCAGAACTGCTCCAGTGAAGACACGGCCCCAAAAACCAAGAATCGATCAGCCCACCCCCGCCCTCCCACCGCCAGATTCAATGAGGCATCCCTGGGACATGTTCTGGATGCCATGGAGGCCCACCACAATGTCCTCGACCCCTGCTCTGGCCCCAGGGGGCCCATCAGTCTCACCACTCTGGTGGCAGAGGTGGTCAGTGCCAACGCTACACCCAAGTGGTCAGCCATGCAATGAAGAAAATAGATGGATGATCTCATCCAGGCCACCAGTGTAAGGCAGCCATCTCATCACTCAACTCACACACTCAACACTGGCATCTCACTCACTGCCAGCTCAAGGGGCATCACCACTCACTCGCTCACACACACCCTCATGTCCACTTGGCCTCAGCTCCTCTAGCAACTGCCTCCCCTGCCCTCACCATCTTGAGGCAACTGGCACAGATCAACATGTGCCCCACACACCACCACCCACCCCCCCCCACCTTCCCCAGTACAGCCCTCGCCCTGCAGCCTCTTCCCTTGCCTGAGGCCTCGACTCCCCCTTCCCTGAGCAAGCTCTAGACCTGCAGCCATTGAAAAGCCACCCCTGCCTTACAGCTGGTCTGGTAGGTAGACACCTGCCCATGAGCCCCCCTAAAAATGATGTGGTACTGACTGCGAAGCCTGGTGCTGATGACTGCGAGCGCTGACCGAAGCTGGGTGGGCAAACAAACCTCGAAGTCCCGAGCAAGTGCAATTCACCAGGTGCACGTTGCTTATGTACAGTTGTGAAACACGTTGGCGCGATGCCCGGATGATCCAGCGTGGGGCGATGATCTCATGAACAGGATTTATGATGAGATGCTAAAGTATTGAAATTAGGTTCTCCTTGTGTGGCGGTGAGAAACGTGACCCACCATCGATGGGTGGAGTGGACGATTGGTAACTGGTTTCATGACGGCGTGAAACCGATTTTTGGCCATCTCGCCATATTGTCGTTCCCTGTCCCCGCCCGCCACGATGCCCAACGCCAATGGGGACAGAAAATCTTGGCCTCAGTCACACTTCCCATCGATATTTACCATTGTAAATTGCTATGTCAACATTTTCCATTCAACATTACTACTGTTGCTGGCTCCATCAGGAGGTGGCAATTTACAGCAAGTCACCAAAGCGTGTCTCCTGAATTAGTCTCCAGTTTGCAGATAAAAAGCATTCAATTGACCGTGGGTAATGCCATAAGAAATTTACTAGTTATGTCAATTCAGTTCTTTTGTGAATTAATGCATCATTGGCCAAGTCAAAGCTTCCTCTTTGTGAACAGTGTGGTTTCAGTGAATAACACCTTGCAGGTGTTTTCAGTTATGGTGCAGAGTCTATCCCATAAAGTGATATCTCAGACTCTTCCAGAAAATGAACACCACCATTAGCAAAGAGACAAAAATTCCAGGGTTGGCCATCTAAATTTTGGTCCCTTCACAAAATGTGGTGAACATTCTTCACTGAAGCCATAATGACAGCAGCCTTCGCTTGCAAGGTAACCGTCCAATCAGAATTGTTCACGTCGGAGTAAATTGAGTGAAAACTGTTGCTAAGAGAGTAATGGATGATGACAGGGTTTGTGTTGAGACTCATTAAAAAGCATTCACTTGTGCTGGAAAGTTATTTACCACTTGATGAGTAGGAGTGTTTTATGTTAAATTATGCCAAGGAATTGATGCACTTTTAAAAATCTAAATCGACATAATTGAGTTAGCAGTGAGATTTTAACTTGAATTTGCTTGAACTAAATTGAGGCTCAAATGCTTGATTGGCTTTGAATTATGGAAATAAATACTTTTTAACAAAAATGAAAATCTAATTGCCCTAAGGGTAGAATTTTGCCCTTGGCGGATGGGTTCAGTTGGGAGCAGTTGGAAAGCCGACCACTGCCCGCGATTGGCAGTCACCACGATTTCACACTGGCGTGCCAATTAAGGCCCACCCAGCATGAAAGGCGGCTGGGGAATCTCTGAGAAGGGGCGGGCGGGGGCAGGGGCATGATGTCTGTCGGGTCCAATGGTGGCCCGGAGGCCGATTCAAAAGCGGTCCAGGCAACCCCTGGAAAGCAGCCGCGGAAGGACGCTGAGGTCTCCGCGGATCCCGTTGAGGTTGGACACAGCAGGCGGGAGGGCAGTCGGCCCCGCGTTTCTCCCATGAGTACCTCGCTACCCTCCTGGAGGAAGTTGCAGCCAGGAGGGGAACCCTCGTCTCCAGAGATGAGAGCAGGAGGCCCCCCCCGCACCTCACCAAACATGCCTGGGAGGGGGTGGCATCCCAGGTGAGCAGCCACAACGTGGTGAGGCGCACATGGTTGCAGTGCCGGAAGCGCTTCAACGGATCATGAGGGGTCAGTACCGCGTTGGCATGGGTCAGTGTGCGGAACAGTTAAGGGCTGGCCCACCTCCCCACCATGGACCTGTGGGGTGTTAAGAGTGTGAGTGGCAACTGTCAATGACACCTAAGCTGGGCAAGGGGGTGAGCCTTGGCTGCTTGGACTGAGTGCCTTGCAGCTCCAGAGTCACAAATCGGCTGAGCCCTGCCAGGTGTTCCTCAGGTGGGGTTGGCCAGGCTGCAATAGCGATGGAGGTACAGAATGGACTAATCAATGCTCCTCTACCCTTTCAGGAGAAGACGTCCCATAACAATATTGAGAGGTCGCGGAATGGCGGGGATCGCCACACCTCCTCATCCTGATGCGCTCTGAGCAGAAGTCAGTAGATCTCGAGAGGCGGAGCATGACCACTGCGTCGGCCCTCATAGCCGAGGGCACTGCCTCCTCCATGGAGAGACTGGTGACTCGCATGGAGAGGCTGCTCCAGGGACACAATCAGGGGTCCCTGGGAATGCACTTGGACCTGCAAGCTCACACACCGGCAATGACCTCAGCTGGTCAGCTGGTCAGAGGGGGCATGCACATCGGTCAAGCGGCCGCGGTGAGGTTGGTGTGCCAGACGAAGGTAAGAGTGTAGTGACTCGGGGTGAGAATGTCGGTTATTGCAACCATTGTAGTGTAGTCTCTATATTGATGTGAGTCTCGAAACTGGAGTCCCCAATGATAATGGAAAGACGAGTGCACCATGATGCAGATATCTGTTGTCTCACCAGGGTGCCTAACATGCACAGTAACAGTGTCATGACTTAAACTAGTGACATGTCCTTCTTTTCCCTTTAGGTTAACCAGTAGGTGCTCGCAATCAGGAGTCTGAAAGCCCACCCCTGACCCCGGAGGACCACCAGGCTCACCATGCACCTGTATCACACCCTCTCTGTCAAGCAGGCAACAGAGCAGCACCACGATGGGCATAAGATCACCATCTAGTATCTCAATGCACATGGGTGAGAGCACTTCACACACTTGAGGTGCAGGTGGAGGCAGAGAGTGCCCAGGGTGCTGGCAGTCGGAGGACTGCTGGAGACCAGGACAATGCTCAGTCAATGGCTGATGATGAGCCTCTGGAGTTGTCCATTAGGCAGCAGATGCTGGGATGTATAGGAGGATCTGGCGGAGATACATGAGGGAATGCGTGCCATGGTCTCCATTTGGGAAGAGTCCCTGCGGAGCATGAGCACTGCATTGACCCTCATGGCCGAGCGCAATACCTCCTCCATTGAGAGAGAGGTGACTCTCATGGAGAGGCAGCTCCAGGGACAGAATCAGGGGTCCCTGGGGATGCATTCAGACCTGAAAGCCCTCACACCGGCAATTACCTCAGCTGGTCAGTGTCAGTATGTGAAATGGATTGGGCACCCAGTATCCCAGCTGGGTGCCCGTCCATCAATGGTGAGCAGGGAGGTTCAAAGCAACCTCACGTTGGCGCACGAGCTGCCTGCTATCTCTGCGGGCTCCTCTCAGGCAGCCCCTCTGCCAGTGACCATGGCACCTGAAGAGGCAGCGGTGACTGGGGAGATGCCAGCTGTGGCACTGGCCACTCCCTCCCAGGCTCCACTGGCCAGAGGATGACCGCCAAGGTCATCAAGGCCAACAAGACTGGCCTTTTCAGTAAGATCACCTCTCATTCTTCTAAACTCCAATGGGTATATGCCCAACCTGTTCAACCTTTCTTCATAAGCCCCTCATCCCAGGAATGAGTCGAACGAACCTTCTGAACTGCTTCTAACACAATTATATATTTTTCAAATAAGGAGACCAAAATTATACACAGTGCTTCAGATGTAGTCTCACCAAGGCCCTACACAGCTGTGGTAAAACGTCCCTACTTTTATATTCCATTCCCCTAGCAATAAATGACAACATTCCATTTGCCTTCTTAATCACTTGCAGTACCTGCATAACAACATTTTGGTGATTCATGTACCAAGACACCCAGATCCCTCTGTACCACCGAGTTCTGCAATCTCTCTCCATTTAAATAGTGTACTGCTTTTCTATTCTTCCTGCCAAAGTGGACAAGTTCACATCTTCCCACATTGTACTCCAGCTACCAAATTTTTTGCCCACTCACTTAACCTGTCTATGTCCCTTTGCAGACTGCCTATCTCCGCTTTACAACTTACCTTTCTACCTATCTTGGTGTCATTAGCAAATTTAGTTTCATCCAAGTCATTGATGTAGATTGTAAATAGTTGAGGTCCCAGCACTGATCCCTGTGGCACTCCACCATATTACAGTTTGCCAGCCTGAGAAAGACTCATTTATCCCTACTCTCTACTTCCTTTTAGCTAACCAATCATTTATCCATGCTAATATGTCACCCCCTAAACCATGTGCTCTTATCTTTCATAGTAACCTTTGATACCTTATCAAATGCCTGTTGGAAATCCAAGTACACCACATCTACAGGTTCCCCTTTATCCACCTTGCTTGCTACTTCCTCAAAAAACTCTAATAAATTAAACATGGTTGCCCTTTCACAAAGCCATGTTGACTCTGCCTGATCACATTATGATTTTTTTTTTTTAAGTATCCTGCTATAACCTCCTTAATAAAAGATTCTAGCAATTTCCCTACGACTGCTGTTAGGCTAACTGGTCTATAGTTTCCTGCTTTCTGTCTCCCTCCTTCCTTGAATAAAGGTGTTATATTTGCCATTTTCTAATCCACTGGGCTCTGTCCAGAATCTAAGAAATTCTGAAAGATTATAACCAACGCCTCCACTATCTCTGCAGCCACTTCTTTTAAGATCCTAGGATGCGGGTCATCCGGTCCTGGGGACTTGTCAGCCTTTAGGTCACTAGTTTTCCCAGCACCTTTTCCCTGGTGATGATGATTGTTTTCAGTTCTTCCCTCCCTTTCACCTCTTGTTTTAAGTATCTTTGGGAAGTTTTCTAAGTCTTCTACAGTGAAGACAGAGACAAAATACACGTTCAATGCCTCTACCATTTCCTTCTTTTCCATTATCAATTCCCCAGACTCACTCTCTAGAGGACCAACGCTAGCTTTAGTTACTCTTTTCCTATTTAAATACTTGCAGAAACTCTTACTATCTGTTTTTATATTACTAGTTAGCCTTCTCCCAATCTTGATTTTTCTCCCTTTTTTTAAAAATCATTCTTTTCTGTTCCTTAAGATCTGACAAATATTCTGGCCTACCACTAATCTGCAGATTTGTACAGTGTTTCTTTCAATGTGATACAATCCCTAACATCCTTATTTAGTCACAGGTGGTGCATCTCCTCAAAGAGTCTTCATTTCTCACTGGGAAAAATCTTTTGAGTGTTAATAAATGCCTCTTTAAAAGCCTGCCACTGCACCTCTATTGTCATAGCTTTTAACCTAGTTTTCCAGTTCATTTTGGCCAGCTCTGCCTTCTTATCCTTATAGTTACCTTCATTTAAGTTTAAAACATTAGTCTTAGACCCATACTTCTCCCCTTCAAATAGAAGGTGAAATTCTAACACGTTATGGTCACTGTCACCTAGATACTCCTTAATTATGAAGTTATTGATTAATCCTGTCTCATTGCACATTACTAGGTCTAGAATAGCCTTCACCCTGGCACCAGAACATACTGGCCTAAAAAATTGTCCCAAATACAGCCTATGAACTCATTTTCCAGGTTATCTTTGCCAATCTAATTGGCTCAATGTAAATGTAGATTAAGGTCAGCCATGATTATTGCAGCGCCTTTCTTACATGCAAACATGAGAGAGAAAGTCATAGAAACATATATTGATAGGATTGGGTGAAGTAGAATGGGAGGAGGCTCATATGGAGCATGAATACCAGCATAGACTAGTTGGGCTGAACAGCCTCTTCCTGTGCTGCAAGCTCTATGCAATGCTCTGTACTCATACCAACCTGGAATTATATACATAGTTATAATCTAATCACAATCTAACTCTTTGCCTCAAGGACTAAAAATGGTCCAGTTAAAATCTCGAAAACCTCATTCAGCAAAACATATTTGCTCTGGCTCATTCAACACAATTGTAAGTTTTTACATAATATTAAGAGGTCCTTGGACACTCACTCTCTTTTTCTCTCCTCTATAATTTACATTTACTGTTTTTATGGAGGACAATTGGAGCTCTATGGGCACTGCAAACATACAAATCCAAGTTACTGGTAAGACTGTGTGGAGACAACATTTTGCCCAGGCCTGAGAAATCAATATTAATACAATGCTTTTTGCACATTGCTAATAAACATTTCCACATCATTCACTCAGATGTGGGTGTGTTTTTTTTTAAATAATCACTTACGATAGAACTTGTTATACAAAGCCACAGGTCCAACAGTAATTACATTTTTACAACTGGTAATTACTAATTTCAACAAATACAAAGGGTCTCCATAATGACAGAACCCTCAAACTAACACGGGAATTTGTAATTATAATCTGTACAAGGCTATAATGGTACTGCTCCATCTATAGGTTCCCTTATACATTGAAACAGGGAACCATTAGAATAATCAGAAGCAGTTTAGCGAGTGCGTTTATCAGAAAACCATTTCGTGAAGGAACCTCTGTAAGCTAATTGCAGTTCAGTCATTCATGAGAAGTGATGTTGTTGATTGCAAGTCCTTAAAAAGCTGCTAAAATACAAATGGTAAATATATTTAGCTAAATGAGCTTTGAGGTTAGAACTGTACCATTTTTAGTCCTTGAGGTCAGAGTTAGATTGTGATTAGTTTGGGCACAGCAGAGTTAATGATATTGTATTAGAGCAGCAATGCAGAGGTTGTGGGTTCAAATCCAACCACAAACATTTGTAAAAGGTGAAATTAACTTTGTAATTGTGATTTGTAAAAATGAATTAAATAAATCTGGTCATTTTTAAGTTGGCTCCAGGGAAGAGAAGAAAAATTAGCCATGGAAGTTGCTGAACTGTTGAACTATTGCTCTCGAGGAAGATATTTGTCACCCACTACCCAATTTGGGTTACTTGTAGCTCCAGTCCCAGACTATATGAATGGCCCTTAATGCCCTCTGAATTGAACACTCAGTTGTTTAATACATTCCAAGATTTAAAAAATTTAAATTGCCAAGTGTTACATGTGTATGCAAGATAAATAGCTATGGTTTTCACTTTATTACAACCTGATGAATTCATACATTAGGCTGTAGCACAATTAGAAAAGTATAAACTTAAACCGATGGGATGACTTTTCTTATGTTACCAGTGAACCTCGCTGATGTTTTCGCAGTCTCTTAAAAAATGTTACATTCAGATGCTGTTGCCCGTTTGCTAAAATTGCCGACAGGTACAGCAAGACTGTCATGTGAAAAAAAACCCAGTTCCACAGTGTGTGCGTTTTACAAAGTTAATCTATACAGATTTGGACATGATCATAAATCAAAGATATCAACATGTAGATCTTAATTAATGTAATAGTGAGAAAGAATCAAAGTAATGTTTAAAAATCTAAATTTGTCATTCCCAATCCGATATTACCCCTACAGCCATCATTGCCTTAGGGGTGAGGAATATTTATGCTCTAAGGGCCAGCACAGACACAATAGGCCAAATGGCCTCCTTCTGAACTGTACTGAACTGGATCTGTATGATTGAGCGGATGACATATATCAATACTGGAAAAGTATTCTTCTATCACCCTAAGTCAGGTGTGGCTTGTGGAAGCTTAAAAAAAAAACCTTCCTCCAAAACATGTCTCAACAACATGCCTTAACTTTAACCTCCAGAATACAGCTTACCCAGTTAGTAATAATCTCTCTATATTTTGGATCTTCTGATTCTAGAAGGGAAGAGTTGCATCATAGTTATCGCTATTGAGCAGACTGTAACTTTCCCAACAGGCATTTTGACATATTAGGTTGCAGTTTACTTAAATTCTCAATTACATCTTATTTAGGCTGCAGGTATGCTTTTCTGTTTCTGCTCTGTAAATTAGACGTTCTTCAGTGTCATGCGTTTACAGCTAAAAGTTATTATGAACCTATTTATTGCCTCAGGTGTGTCTATATAATGGAAATCTATTAGATATTTCAAAAAGAACACAGTGTCTAATAAAATGTTTGATATTGGCCTCCGTCAGAGTCAAGTGTTGAAGTTGGAAATGGATTGACCAGGGATTATGGTGTGGCCATAGAATCTATAATCAGAGTTAAGACACAGACCTCTGAAATGATCAGTTACTGAGGCCCTTGCGCTGGAAGTTATGTCAGCAAAAGGTTTACTTAAGTGAGTTGTTAACCTAGCAAAGAACACCATCTACTTGGTGACGTCAATCTTTTATATTGTAGGACCTTTTATCCTGTGAAAAATCATAAATTGAATTAAATCAATTTAAGATATGCTTCATTAGACAATGGGTAGAATCTTCTGGTCCCAACCCAGCAAGAATCACTCCCGGTGCCCTCCCAACCACCGAACTTAGACTTCAGAGTGAAAGATTCCGCCCAATGTATGAATAAGTCTTTAAATTTGTTGTCATACATGAAATAAGGCTGACTGCGCTTCCAAGTTTCAGTGGATTATTCCTGTGGATATTTTCCTGAAAACAATGTAAAAAACAACATCACTAGGAAAATTCACATTCTTATTGGGCCGACTCCAATGGAGGTGAAACTGCAGTAGTGAAAGTCACCTAGTTACTATTTCTCAATTTGCACCCATTTTCTTCAATTCCTTTCGGCTTTGGCTGTGTCCTGAATAAAGGCCTTTGGATTTTCACCCAATTCTCTCAAGAACATAACGCAAAATAGGTTTGCAGTCTCACTGACCCAGCAAAGTTCATTAAAATCAGGAGAACTGGAGTGCAATAGTGAAACCATATTAATACAGAGGTTACGACAAAACTATATTCCCAAAGTGAGCAGTGAATTTTCTGGGTGCGGACTCCAACAACAAATCAAGGCCAGAATATAATGCTCGTCGGGCGGGTGTGCACCCGACCCGACCGAGCGTAACATGACGCATGACGATGTCATCGCGCACTCGCAAGATATTTCGGTCAGCAGGCGCACGCTGGATTCGGCAACGCATCTGCCGACAATTAAAAGGCCTATTAAAGACCACTTAACTAAATTAAGGCCATTAATTAAATGTTATTTTTCGTTCCCCATCCAACCTTACGGTGGGCGGGGCAGGCAAAAAAGGCCAAGCAACCTTTGCACTTTTTAGGAAACCTCATCCACGGGCGGGATGAGGTTTCCAACAGTGATTAAAAATGAAGGAAAAATGTTAACATTTCATAAGGAACATGTCCCTACTCATGTGACAGGGTCTCGAGGGCACATGTTTTATAACATTTTAAAAATCTTTATTTTTAATGTTCTAAACTCTTCATCTCCCTGAGGCAGCTCTGTGCCTCAGGGAGGTTTTCCAGCGCACACCCGCGCACATCCAAGAACTTGCTCTCTTGCACCCCTCCCCCTTACACAGGCAGCGCTGAGCGGTGCCACGTGTGTTTCATGCTGCGCGGGCCTTAATTGCCCCGCCAGTGTGAAATTGCGGTCCTGCCCCGATCGATGGCGAAGGTTGGCTTCCTGACTGCCCCCCCCCACCCCCCCACCGCTGAGCCCGCCTGACAAGGGAAAAATCCTCCCCCAGATGTTCTCAATAGCCCCAGCCCACCAACACATAAACATTTTGACATCCACTTGTCAAGGACTTATCTCCTTCACAGTGGGACAGTCCGATTGGCATTTGCTCTTTTCTTTTGTATTAAATGTTCTTGCTCACATCTGAGTCATATCACACCAGCAAACTATCCAACTGCAGAGAAACACTGTTATTAAATTTGACCCATTTTTAAACTGGCACCTTTCCAGTATGGTTCCCTATAATGATCAGGAGCACAAACCTTGGCTGACTGAATGTTCCTCTCCTCATCCAGAGATGCTGCCACCGATTTAACACCCGTACTATTATCCCAGGTTTAATCAGCAAACTCAATTCTCTTCATCTCTGGCTAAGACTAAGGGTGAAGTTTCTATTTTAATAAACGGCTTCACTAAGCACAAAATAGGGCAGCAGTACCCCAGGAATAGCAGGGAAAATTTTTATTGCCCCACTCCTGCTGTCGATGCAGCAGACACCATCCTGAAAGAGACCAAACGCTAAGCAGCCAGAGCATTTTTCAGGTCTGGAGACTTTTTAAATATGCAAATTGTGGTGCTGTGATGTACTTGCAAGCTATGTGCAACGCCTATAGTTCCTCCTGTTCACTCCAACAAAATTGTGCATCAACATCAGGAGAGTCTCCATCTCCCAGCCACATCAGATTCATATTTGTACTCATTTCCAGCACCTTTCTGAGTGGAAATGCCTATTATTGCACATAGCTTTGAAGTATATGCTCACTAAGAATTGCATTAAATCCGACCCAATCTCATTTCACAGAAGCCTTCTACAGTTAACAGGCAGAAGAGACTTTTATCGCAATGTTCTTAGGTAGATTTGTATTCTGGTCAAGACAGTTCTGCAAATCCAAGAGGGAATAGAAGGTACACGACACATTAAAAACGGCTGTCAAATGCCTAGATAGAATGAATTCCTGAGTGACTGCAACTGCAGCACGTTATTTCTCCACATCCTCACTGACCATGCTGCAGTCTTCAACATGGTTGACTGCACCAGCCTCCTTTAACATGACCTCCATCATGCAAGTCGATTGGATTGCCTCTAAAGTCTGGCTCTCATCTATCTCATTGCAGCCAGAGCATCTCCAACAATGGTGTGGTTCTTCCTGTAACAACCCATTACCTGCAGTCCAAAGATCCAGCCTTGGTCCCTTTCTCATCCAAAAATTGCCACTTAGGGGCTTCATCTTAAGACAAGGCTTCCACGTGTTTGCCAATTGCGCCCAAATCTATCAATTCTCTCAACCTCGTATTGCTGGATTGTTATTTGGCTGCTTGTCCAAACATATAATCGCGGATGGATTGCAATTTTCTTCAGTTAAACACGGCAAAATCCAAAACCTTCACCTTCAGTCCCTGGCAAATAGTCTATCACTATCCCCGGCCAGTGTATCAGACTGTGAAGCAGTCTGCTCAGAAATCCCCATTTTGTTTTCTAGCAAGCTCGGTTTCTAACTGCAAATTCCCTTGTTGGGTTATAACTTTGGGTAAATATAATAGGTTGGAATGGAATGGGCACCTGCAGGGATTCGTGTAACTGAATTGAGGTTTATTGAATTTGCTCACGCAAAAAGAGCACGTGGGGATTCGTGGGAACAAACACCAACCAAGATCAAATCAGAAGTTGGATGATGAGGTGTTGCTGCCCATTGATGGGTGCTACAAGGATACTAGTGTGTTATTTCAATAAAAGAGCAGTATCTACTCAGACACATGTAATATATTTCATGTGAAGCCTGGGAAACAAAGGCGAGTTACAGCTGGTGAGTGAGATATCTTTGGCCATGTAACAGCGATAAGAAAGTCTATGAAAGTAGTGAATCTGTGCCAAGGAACTGAACTAGAGAAATTCCCTCTTGAAGAACCATATCGACTGGTGCAGTGCCTGGGCAGAGGGAGTGTCAATGGCCCAGATCTTCTGGTTTCCAGATAGTCACATCCAGAGGTCCCCCAGAAGATGTGCTGGGCAGTCCTTGGAGGACCCCATGCATAGACTGCATGGGAATTGCCCAGGAGGTTTCAACTTCCATCCAGCAATTACCCTGCATCTGGAACCCTCCTGAAATTGAGTTAAAGTCGGAGACTTGGGACGCTTCTGACTTGCTTAGCAGAAGGATTAAAATCAGTTCTAACACATGGGTAACTATACTACTCAATGCCCCCAACTCCCCACTGGACAACCCAACTACTCTGACCCCCCAACTACCCTCACCGATCCCCCAACTATCACCCCCGACTATCCCCCACCCCCAACTACCTCCCGAATAGCCTCCCCACCCCAATGATAACCCCGACCACCCTGCAAACCACCCCGTCAACTTCCCCATCCCCCAACTACCCTCCCTCCACACCCCAACTACCCCCTCAACCACTTATCTGCCACCCTACCCCCCTCACCTACCTGCCTGCCACCCTGCAACCATCACACACTTACCTGCCACCCTACCCCCTCACCAACCCAATTGCCATCTTGTCCTCTCACCCACTTACATTACAGACTGGTGAGGGGAGAGTGGACTGCCCTTGACATCGAGGCAGCTTTTGACTGAGTGTGGCATCAAGGAGTCCCAGCAAAACTGGAGTCAATGGGAATCAGGGGGAAAACTCTCTGCTGGTTGGAGTCATACCTAGCACAAAGGAAGATGGTTGTGGTTGTTGGAGGTCAAGCATCTCAGCTCCAGGACATCACTGCAGGAGTTCCTCAGGGTAGTGTCGTCAGTCCAACCATCTTCAGCTGCTCCATCAATGACCTTCCTTCCATCATGAGGTCAGAAGTGGGGATGTTCGCTGATAATTGCACAATGTTCAGCACCATTCGCGACTCCTCAGATACTGAAGCAGTTCATGTCCAAACGAAGCAAGACCTGGACAATATCCAGTCTTGGGCTGTCAAGTGACAAGTGACATTCGCACCACACAAACGCCAGGCAACAACCATTTCCAACAAGAGAGAATCTAACCATCATCTCTTGACATTCAATGGCATTACCATCACTGAATCCCCCACTATCAACATCCTGGGGGTTACCATTGACCAGAGGGTGAACTGGAATAGCCACATAAATACTGTGGCTACAAGAGCAGGTCAGAGGCTTGGAATCCTGTGGCAAGTAATTCCCCTTCTGACTTCTCAAAGCCTGTCCACCATCTATAAAGGCACAAGTCAGGAGTGTGATGAAATACTCCTCACTTGCCTGGATGAGTACAGTTCTAACCGCACTCAAGAAGCTTGACACCGTCCAGGACAAAGCAGCCAGTTTGATTGGTACCCCCTCCACCACCGACACACAGTAGCCACAGTGTGTACCATCTACAAGTTGAACTGCAGGAAATCACCAAGGCTCCATAGCCCCTTCCAAGCCCACGGCCACTACTATCTAGAAAGAGAAGGGCAGCAGACACATGGGAACACCGCCACCTGGAAGTTCCCCTCCAAGCCACTCACCGCCCTAACTTGGAAATATATCTCTGTTCCTTCACTGTCGCTGGGTCAAAATCCTGGAACTCCCTCCCTAACAGCACTGTGGGTGTACCTACACCACAGGGACTGCAACAGTTAAAGAAGGCAGCTCACCACCACCTTCTCAAGGGCCATTAGGGATGGGCAATAAATGCTGGCCCAGCCAGCGACGCCCACATCCCATGAATGAATTTTTAAAAATTTACCTTTTTTGCGTACCTTGTCAAAGTGGGTTTGGGCATTTAAACTTACCAGTATATGGCACCTAGTGCTGTAAAACAAAAAGGGGGGGTATGGCTTGGCTTGCCCTAACATCCTGCCCTTCGAAGAAGGACTTCTTTCTCAGGAAACCCAGTTGGGAAGTCCAGGCGAGAAACATGGAGCACCAGTACAAGGTAAGCAAACAGGAGCGGAATGGCAATCCGACAGCAATCGCCACTCCTTGGGACATTCGTCCCTGCACGATTGTTGTGTCCCCTTCTCAAGTCTAGTTTGCATCATGGGAGAAAACAGCAAGATGTCCTCTTGCTGCTGTGGGATGTTGACCGATTTTCTGATTTTAAAATATCGCAACTTGGTGCTTCAGTTGACCCAATTTGTCGCGTCTGATTTGACAGGACTGAGACCAGATTACATATTGTAATTTGAAACATGCTAACTATCATTTGGCCAATAGTCTCCATCACTTCCACCTCCATCACATTAGCCGCCTCCGTCACTGCCTGAACCCATCTGTTGCTGAAACCCTCATCCAAAACTTTGTCACCTCTGTTCCCAAACTCTCCTGGTTGATCTCCCATTTTCACACATTTATTTCCTATTCATTTGCTGCCTTGATGGTAAAGAGTGATTTTCAATGGAGCAGAGTGGAAATGAGAGAGAAAAATAAAATGCCCAGAGTGAATTACACACAAAAAAAGGTTCTCCTACTGACCCAGAGAACCAGTTCACAAAGTTGTGCTCCATTATAAAGTGTTTAAGGTTTGTGGTAATTACGGTTTTGTCTGATATGTAATATACCTTTAAGAAGCATTTTATAAAGAAAGATCACATGATCTTGGTATCCAATAGTAGAGTCGCGTGGGCTACCTCAGATAGTAGTAGTTAGTAGTGTAGAGATAGAGTTTGAAGTGTAAGCCGATGTTGAGTTGCTGGTGAGAACCTTTGTAAATAAACTAAGGGAAGAATTTTTCAGTCAGCCAGCAGGTGTGGGGCCCGCTCGCTGACGTGTAAAATGACGTGTGGTGATGTCCGGCGGGCACCTCGACATCACCGCGCATCATTTAGATTTTCAGTTCGGCGGGCGCACAACCAAACTGTCAAAGGCCTATTAAGGTCTGATAAAAACTAATTAAAACAGTTAAACGAGCTGCCCGTCCAACCTTAAGGTTGTCGGGGTGGGGGGCAGGTGAAGAGCCCAGGCGGCCTTCACATTTATCATGAAACCTCATCCACAGGCGGGATGAGGTTTCATGAAGGGTTTTAAAATTCAATAAAAATTATTTTTAAAATTCATTGACACGTCCGAGCTCATGTGACATTGTCACACGAGGGGGCATGTTTTAAAAGTTTTTTTTCCCTTTTATTTAAATTTTAAAACTTTAAACTGATCTCCGAGGCACCTCTGTGCCTCTGGCAGATTTCTGCGCTCTTACACGCGTAGGCCCCGGCTCAGGGAATCTCCCCCCCCACCCCCACCCACCCGCACAGGGAGCGCTCAGCGTGACGCTTGCCGGACCTTAATTGGCCACCCACTTAGGATGGCGGTGCGGACCCGATCGGGGGCGCCGATCAGGTTCACGCTCACTCCCACCCGCCCCCACACAACCCCCCTTCAACTGGGGGAAAATTCAGCTCTAAGAGTTTCTACCTGAGAAGTGTCCGCTGATCAACTCTTATCAATAGTACCAAATCGGTCACCACTCACAACAAGCGATGAGAATCCACAGGATCCAACAAACTGGCGATGAGGATAAAACAGCTTTAATAGAAGAAATCAAGAGGAACGAAATTTGCACCGTACCTCACACAGTAATTGCAAGTAGAAGTTCCATTCAAATCGCCGATGTAATTCCCTCACAGAATGCTGCCATTCGGAAGAATTGATCCTTTTAATCCAGCAATGGACGATTGGTCTCACTACATTGTTCTTTTTCCAAGCAGCATGATATCGGGGGAAAAGAGGCAGGTGATGCTCTTAAATATGAATCCACTTCATTTGAAGTTTGATGGCACCAAGTGCCCCAGATTGGAAAGATTTTTTATGAACTGGTGCTCCTTGTGAAGGGAAATCATCAACCAAAGCCCTCAGTTACGATGCAAAGGTTCAAGTTTAACCTGAGAAATAGAGCCCTGGGGGAGACATTTGCTGCTATGTGGCAAGTTTGAAGGAATTAACAGAACATTGTGAGTTTGGTACATCCCTTAACGACATGCTTAGAGGTTGTTTGGTGTGGGGTGTGAATGAGGAGACAGTCAGAAGCGACTGTTATCCGAAACAAATTTGGATTTCAAGGCGGCGCTAGAGAGAGATAGCACTGGCAACGGAAAGTGCTGTACGAGATTTAAAGCCATACAGGGAGCACAAAATGGCGCCGTCCTCCACACCGGGCGGAAGGCTCAGCCAAAAAGGGTGTGAAAAGGCAAGACTCTGCTGAGAAGCGGGAAACAGTGAAAACAAGGAATAATTTCAATAGAGGTGGAAAAAAACCTGCCTTTTAACGATTGGCAGTTTAAAAAGATAGAGTGTTTTTATTGTCATAGAAACTGGACACACAATGAGACAGTGCACGGAAAGATTCAAGTAGGCTTTTAAACAAAGGAAAAAACTCAGTGAGATCTGCAATGTAGAAAAGCCTGAAACAACAAATTCAGATATTTACTCATTATTTAATTTAAAGGTTAGAAAGACAGAACCAATGCATGTGACAGTGAAAGTGAATGGTAGACCTGTTAGAATGGAGGTGGACACAACAGCTTCCACTACGGTAATTGGGGAACATGCCTTCAGATCTCTGAATAATGGGGAACATCCATTAAACTTAGAAGAAACAACTGCCAAGCTAAAAACATACACAGATGAAGACATTCAGATCAAAGGCATAAGTAGAGTAAGTGTCCATTATAAAAGTCGATCAGTAAGGCTACCAGTGTTGGTATTGAGAGAGAGAGAGGACTGAGCCTTCTAGAGCAAAATTGGCTAAGGGAAATCAACCTCGAGAAGCCACTGAGGTTCCAAAAGGAAGCAGGAAACGTTCCTGTTTTGGAAAAGGAGTGTCTAAAACTCATCACCCTAAAGAACTGCAGGCTGTCTTAAGCCAAAACATGGAAGAACAGCAGAAGGAACTTGAAGAAACCTTGCTTAAGGAAAGAGTTCGAAACGAGGTGAGCAACCTCTGAAAGGGAAAAAAATTAATCTGCTGAAAGACCTTCACACAATTCAAGATTCCCTTGGGTCTAAGTCTGTGCCTCTGGAAAAGTACCAAGAGAAGCAGAAAGAATTCAGCACCTCTCTGAATAAACTGAAGGATGAGCTAAATTTTCCAGGAGGCAGCAAACAAGTACCAAAAAAAAAAAGAGATGGAGGAGCTAAAGAATCAGCTACATGAAGCCAAAGAAGCTTTGGAGGCAAAAGTTGCAGAATTTTCTAAGAAGCAGACAGGTGCTGAAATTTTGGGAGACTCAACCACTGAGTTCACTCAAATCAGATTTGCTTCTGAGAATAGTCTGGCCAATATTGAAGCCAAGAAGGGCGAGATTCCAGTCAGTGCTAGAGGAAGGCACGTAGAAAGAAGGCACAGAGACACAAATAAGGCTTTAATCCTGGCAGTATACTTTCATTCATAGGCCTGGCAGTCAAATCGCAAACACCAATCCACTCAGTCGTTTGCCTTTACAAGAAAATGATGAGGATGTCCCAGTTCCACAGGAACTTGTTTTATTGCTAAATTTCTTAGATTCCTCGCTGGTATGTGCTCGACAGATCAGAGACTGGACAAGTCGGGACCCAGTCCTATCTCAAGTACGAGAACAAGTGCTTCATGGTTAATCACAAGAGCCTCTGTCAAATGAAATAAAACCATACTTCAACAGAAGACATGAAAAAACCAGCCAGGATAGCATCTTATTGTGGGGAAGCACGAGTGATGGCACCTCCAAAGGGAAGGGAGCCATTGTTAATTGAACTACACAGTGCACAACCAGGAATATCCCGAATGAAGACCATAGCTCGCAGATACCTATGGTGGCCTGGGATGGATGGTGAAATAGAGAGTTTAGTGAAGAATTGTGTACAATGTCAGTAACTGTAAAAGTTACCATCAACAGCTCTGTTACACCCATGAGAGTGGCCAGGAAGACCATGGGTGTGGTTACACATTGACCATGTGGGACCTTTCCTGGGAACAATGTTTCTGCTCATTGTTGGTGCCCACTCAAAATGGATGGACATAATGAGGTGAAGTCACCAACATCTTCTGCTACAATTGAGAAGCTACATCAAAGTTTTGCTATTAACGGGCTACCAGAGTGGTCATTTCTGATAACGGCACAGCATTTACAAGTGCTGAGTTTCAGCGGTTTATCAGTCTCAACGGTATCACTCATGTAAAAACTTCCCTGTACCCCCCTTCCTCAAACGGACTGGCCGAAAGGGCGGTTCAAACGTTCAAGACAGGCATGAAGAAGCTAACTGGAGATTCCTTAGTAACCAAGCTAGCACGCTTTCTTTTCCATTATAGGACCACCCCTCACACAACAACAGGTGTCACACATGTGGAATTATTGATGAAACACTGTCTTAGGACGAGATTAAGCTTAATTATGCTGAATTTAGGAGATTAAGCTTAATTATGCTGAATTTAGGAGATTAATCTTAATTATGCTGAATTTAGGAGATTAAGCTTAATTATGCTGAATTTAGGGGGAAGGTGGAAAGGAGTTAGGGAAGTCAGGAAACTAGACATGACTGGCATAGCCATGAGAGGAGATTTACTATGGGAGGAACGGCATACGTGAAGAACTTTGGAGAAGGATCAAAGTGGTTACCGGGTGAAATAAGTAGGTACAGTGACTGGACCCCTATCTTACCATGTGGAGATGGAAGGCCAAGTTATACGGAGACGTGTGGACCATCTAAGGAAGAGAGAAACAAGTCACCAAGAATTAATACCACCAGTGTTCACAACTGGGTCAGCGTTTCCTGTTGAGAGAACTCAACCCAGGACAGACAGGTCTGATGTTCCTGTATAAGTTGAGGATACAGATCTGCAGCTGCCCACCGAAGCATCCGATGTTCAGACAATTCCGGAAAAGGAGGTTCCTGACAAAGCATCTGAAGTTGTCGAGCTGAGACGCTCCACACAACATAAGGAAACCCCCAGAAAGACTGAATTTGTAAATTACTTAGCAGCGTAAATATTTCACTATTTTGAGAAAACTGTAATCGTAAATATAAAACGTATTTCTGAGCAAAGGGGAGGAATGTGGTAATTATGGTTTTATCTGGTGTGTAATACACCTTTAAGAAGAACGTTATAAAGGAAGATCACACGATCTTAGTATCCAATCGTCAGGTAGCGTGGGCTACCTCAGTAGTTAGTAGTGTAGAGATAGAGTTTGAAGTGTAGGCACGTGTTTAGTTGCTGCTGAGTACTTTTGTAAATAAACTGAGAGTTTCTACCCAGGAAGTGTCGGCTGATCAACTCTATCAATAGCACCAACTCGGCCGCCACTCACAATAAGCGTGTGACGAGGATCCACGGGATATAACAAGGTTATAACTCAAACATGATAAAATGATTACTAATTAAGTTATTTTAAAAGTTGAATGCAAACATTTTGTTAATTAAATAATTAGGATCATTGGATTTATAAGCTTAAGATATCTGCCTTATAATGGAAGACTGATCAGTGTAGTTTTTTTTCAATCCAGAAAGTTCAAATCAAATAGTTTAATTTAAATATTTTTTCAAAGTTTACTGCTGGCTTGTAATCCAGTGCAGGGCAGATATCATCCATTCTGCTGCCCAGCTCCAAGTCTGTCTCCAAACTGTCCTCTTTCACCGAGACAGCAGGGGAAGGAAGGACATGAAGAGAAGCCAAGACAAAAAAACATCTCTCGAGCTCCAAACACCCTTACAAAACCAGTCGAAAGTGGCTTATGGGTTTCCAGCTCTACTCAGTGAATCAATAGCCACACTTTTATGACCTTAACTTGGGAGGTTAGGTGAAATGGGGTTTCCCCTCCAAGGCTTTGCACACTATAATTTATGAAATTGTGAAAAGTAACTTTATGGATGCACATAGTAAGCAATTGGACTTCACAGGAGGAATGCTCAAACACTCATACACAGTGAAGAGGTTGTTAAAACCCCGTGGAGGCAGGTTTTGCATTCTTAAGGGTCCATCCAAGCACTGAATTTTCTAAAATATGGTTGTCACTCAGAGTTGTTATTTTTTTTATCCTCTATGGATTTGTTAATATAATGCATCTGTTCCTCTGTATGAGAAACTCTGCATTGGTAATTGTGACTGATGACAGCCACACCTGCTTAAACAAAGTTTATTCAAGTGCGGAATAAACTGATTCAGTAATATTCCCCGTCATTGAGACTCTTTCAAATCATCCTCTAAAACTGTACACCATAATCCCATTACAGTTAGCCTCCATCCTAATGCTTAATCTTACTGGGATGCACTGCCTAAAAGCAGGGTGGAAGCAGATTCAATAGTAATTTTCAAAATGGAATTGGATAAATACTTAATAAGGAGAAACCTGCAGGGCGGAGCAGCAGGGTTATTTGGCTAGATCTTTCAAAAGGCCAGCACAGGCATGATGGGCCAAATGGCCTCTTTCTGTGCTGCAGATTCTATGTAAAGTCATATTCTCTGATGTTCCTCCCAGGAAAGCGCAGCCAACTGGCCGCTTTCTGTATGTACAATTTGATGATCCAGACCCTGAGACTGAGAGCATGTCGGAGTATATTATTCTTGCAGCTATCCACAGTGGCCATAGGGTCTTAGCAAGAAGCCAGTGAAGCAAGTGGGTTCAACCAGCCCATCAGCCCATTATTGGGTTACAGCAGTCATTCCTTCACTGTCGCTGGGTCAAAATCCTGGAACCCCCCTTCCGAACAGCACTGTGGGTGTGCCTACACCACAAGGACTGCAAAGGTTCAAGAAGGTAGCTCACCACCACCTTCTCAAGGGCAATTAGTGATGGGCAACAAATGATGGACTAGCCAGCGACGTCCAAAGCCTATGGAATCAAGAGGCTTGGACTAACAATGCAGAAACACGAGTTCAAATCTCACAATGGCAACTGGGGAATTTAAATTCAATTAATTAAATAAATCTGGAATAAAAAGCTACTATCAGTGACGGTGACTATGAAACTAATCAGATCATCATCAAAACCCATTTGGTTTACTACTGTCCTTTAGCAGAGGAAATCTGGCCTGTCCTATGTGTGACTTCACATCCACGCCCCATAACTGCCCTCTAAAATAGCCTAGCAAGCCAGCCGGTTGTATTCAAGGGCAATTAGGGATGGGGAATAAATTCCTACGACCCGCGAGTGAGCAAAAAATAAACCTTGATAATACCATTGCATGAGCATGCAGGGGCAGCATGCTTAAGTTCTGTCCGTAGCTCAGGAAGTACATGAGCATGACATGGTGTAGTGATTGTATAGTTCAACACACTAAGACTTAAAGCTACAGTCGCTACATTCCTTAAAACTACAATTACCACACGATACCCGTCCAGCCAAATCTTTCACAAGACAATATTCCTAAGATGTAGCAATCATGTGAAGTAGAATTTTGATTACATGGCCATAGTTACATAACACCAGTAATATATCAATATTATAGATTTTTTCTCCCAAGCGTTTGCTATTTACACTGTTTTCAAACCCTCTTCACCATGACTAGTAAAGTCCGTAGATTCCTTTTCAACATTCCCTTGAATTCCCATATTTCAGAGATTTTTCGATCCAAATGCAGATGGAATAAGCAAGATACAAGAATGCCCACCAGTGTCTGTGCGAATTCTGTAAGTTTCAACCTTGTCTTTATCAGGAGGAACGTCTATCTTCCTCCAGGGGAAAAAAAGATCACAAACAAAATCTCAACAGTCATTTTGTTACAAAATGTGCGTTTGTTATTACAGCAAATATTAATCAACAGAGAGGACATGTTTTACCGAAACCCATTAGCTTTGAATGTCTAAAGAAACAGGCAAAGCCTCAGTCAGAAGTAGTAGCCAAAGTAATTATTAATGAACGCTTTCTGTATTTGCATGTTAATATTTGCACAGTGTAATGTCATGACTCAAGTCTTGAGGCTGGAGACTGGAAGACAGAAAGGATGAAGGGGGAAGAAATGATGAGGAGCGAAGAGGAACCAGAGAAGCATCAGACCAAGGGAAAACTGAAACGTCAACTCTCTTTCATCTTCAATCCAAAGACGCTGCCTGAGCATTTCCAGCTTTTTCTGCTTTTATTTATGTAAACCCAAGCATGGTTAATCCAGAGAATATGCCATGCAATAGTAAATTTATTTTTTTTATTCAGCCTACACCACCAAAAACAGATTACCTACTGCCTTATCTCCTTGCTGGTTGTGAGAGTTTGCTGTGGGAGACAGTGGTGTACTAGAAATGTCACTGGACTAGTAATCCAGGGGCCCACACTAATGGGTTCAAATGGCAGCCTGTGGAATTTAAATTCAATTAATAAAATCTGGAATTAAAAGCTAGTCTCCGTAATAGTGACCTTGCAACTGCTGTTGATTATTGTTAAAACCCATCTGGTTCAATAATGTCCTTCAGGGAAGGAAATCTGCTGCCCTTACCTGGTCTGGCCTACATGTGACTCCAGACCCCACAGCAATGTGGTTGACTCTTAACTGCCGCCTGAAATGGCCCAGCAAGCAATTGGGGATGGGCAACAAATGCTGGCCTTGCCAGTGACACCCACATCCCATGAAAGAATAAATTAAAAACGCTGCCATGTTATAACAGTGACTACACTTCAACAGTATTTCATTGGCTGTGAAGTATTTTGGGATGTCTTGAAGACACAAACGGTATAAATTCTTTCTACACAATATTTAAAACAAACACTCAATTGCAAAGGTTTTGTCTTCAGTATCCAAGCCGACATGGGTACCACTCCTGCCTTTTTGATATAGCATATAAACTTAGCATTTACTTTCTATAAATCAAATTCCTTTGATTTTGTACAGATAGCATTATGTTTAATATGGCATTCGACATGGATGCTAAGCTAAATATTACAGAAGTGTAGATTGCCCTCTGACCAGCAGATAAGAGAAAACAGCAACAGAGGTGCCCTCTATTGTCCTGTAGATGAACTGACAGATCCGCTGGTTTATCCCACAGATCAATTCCACTCTATTAAAACATTTTCTTCATGCACTCAAAGGAGACAACACCAAAGGTCGGAAGAATCAGAGAAGTGCAGAAACATACGAAATAAACAGAGAGTATTGCTTCAAGCTGAAGGGCAACATGCTTCTGTGATCACCCTTACTCAATCTGAGCCACATGTGACTCCAGATCCACAGCAATGTGCTGGACTCTTAACTGCCCTCTGAATAGCAAGCTAAGGATTCAGCCCACCACTACCTTCTCAAGGGCAGTTAGGGAAGGGCAATAAATGCTGGCCTAGCCAGTGACACCTGCATCCCGTGAATGAATATAAAAACAAACTGTACCTCTGCGTCTGTCTTACTCAGTATCAGCCCTGCACAGTTTGTTAATTTCTAATGGCTGAAGCAGTAATAGTTGGAGCATTATTCTTCACAGCCTATTCCCTCAGTAATTCATTAAGCACTCTGGGGTGCCCAGTGATTGGAAACAATGGCCTCTCCGTTTGCAAAGGCATTTCACATTACATTAGCCCAGAAAGAAAAGGTTTAATCTTCAGATTAGATAAGCAATATATCTCTGGAATTATTTTGCACTGAGTTTTGTTCTTCCTAAAAATGGCTCACCTGCTGAGAACATTAGACATGTAAATAGTGAAAAAAATCTTTTTTTTAAAAAAAACTTCACCTAACGTTTTTCTCCTCCACAAAATTTCCCTTTTCCCTTCCTCTGCCGCTTTGCATGATACAGTTTCAGGAAGCGGTCCTACTGTCCACTCCCCAATTAAGTGTGTGGACAGGGAGGGAGGGAGAAAGTAAAACACCAGAAGCTGGTTGCGGGGCCCTGTTCACAGCAAATGCATAACTCACCGTGGGCAAAGCGTCCCTGCCCCCAGTTGTTCATTAAATTATTCCAACAGGTGGAAAAATCAGATTGCATTGAGTACAAAACCCTCCTGATGATAGATACTTTGCATCAGTTTGTGTCCATCTATTTAGCTCATCAGTCAGGTCTTTCACTTCATCTATAACCCCGTCCTGATAAAGCCTTCAAGAGAAAAGATCCAAGATCAGAGCTTGATTGTTCTCTGATTGCATACAGAACCATCACCATCGCAATTAACTAGCCGTGGTTTTATTTCCAATGCTACCTGATCACTAACTGACGTTAGGAGTCCTCCTCAGCTGCTTCCTACTCTCACTCCCATTTTCTTGACAATTGAACTTTTTTTATGCGCAAATTGCCTGTCCCTTCCTCCCTCCCACCCACCCACCCACCCACCCATCATATTTTCTAAATACACGCCCCTATTTAGACCTTCAGGTTTCATTAACTTTGTGTGGGGGCTACTAGGCCTCCCCCATGGGTTTAAAAGCAATCCATTTTCCTTCTTCGTATGGGTCGCTAACGCCAGCAGAATGTCTCCCACCCCCCTCCTCAAATTCTTACCTAACTTTCATTCTTAATGTTCAATTTGCTTACATCCTACCCAGAACGTGTATTTACACACCTTACTATTCCAAACCGATAAGCACAACGACTTCTGGAGTGCAGTGCATGCTTAGGCAGAGTATGGGATTTTTAAAAAATATCCCCGTGTACTTTCCTTGACTCTCCCTGGGCGATGGGCCAAATTGGCGGAGGCCAGGCGACCTGCTCCAGATCTTTCACCTTAAAAGCTCCGAACTGGCTGGAAGATGTACATAATTAACCGGGGGCGACCCTTCCTTCCTTCCTTATGGGGTAGCGCTCGCCCTTTGTGAGCAACAAGACTGGCCTCTGGGATGGAGGTGGGCAGGGGTATCACAGGTGCGTTGGCGCAGGTTTTCGTTCCTGGGCCGGGTGCACAGGGTTGGGAGATTTGGCAGCTCGGCGAGCCTGACCTTTAAAAGTGCCCATTCGCAGCCTGGATTTTTGGGAGGGCATTGGGGGTGCGGTGGTGGGGGGTGCTCAAAAGGGAGTCAGGGTGGGCGACCACGCAGCAAATGTGCAGGCTGGTGGGTGCAGAGGTGAGCTGGGCGCAAGTCTGCCTCTTACCCTCCCTCAACCCCCACACACCCCCTATGCTCCCACATGCCTATCTATGCCAACCCATGCCTCCCACCCCCCCAATGGCCCTTCACACCCCTATACCAAATTAGTGCCCCTCTACCCACACCATATTGCTCCAATCCAACCTACACCAACTTAGTGCCTAATTATGCCAACCCATGCCCCACACTCACCTTTCATCCTTACCCCCTCCATGCCAACTTACCTAATATCCTTGGACAGTTCCTTGACAGCTTTGACACTGCCTGGATAGCTTTGACAGGTTTGACAGCTGGGCAGATTTGACAGCTTGACAGTTCCTACGAGTTTGTGCATAAAAAGTGCATAATCACGTTCAATTTTAACAATCCAAAGAGTGTTTTACCTCTCCCTAACCCTATGCCTGGGACCCTATCCAAAAGGGGTATCAAACCTCTCCAAAGGGGTACCCTAGCTATCCATAAGAATCTACCACGTTCAGATCTCGTCTTACTTATTCTAATCCGCAGACTACAGATTCTACAATCCTGTTCTTCCAAAGTCCCACTTCAGTGGAGGCAGCTGGTGATTTAAATGGCCAGCAGCCCCCACGAACTGCGCATGCGCAAACCCCGGCCTCACTCCAGTCCCGCCACTGCGCCCCCCCCACCACCCCGAAGATGGGAAATGCCAGGGATCGGAGGCGAGATAGGTGGAGGGACAGGTAGTATTGAGGAGGCGGGGAGGCTGCAGAAGGGTTTGGACTGGTTAGGAGAATGGGCAAAGAAGTGGCAGATGGAATACAACATGGGGATGTGTGAGGTCATGCACTTTGGTAGGAAGAATAGAGGCATAGACTATTTTCTAAATGGGGAGAGAATTCAGAAATCTGGAGTGCAAAGGGACTTGGGAGTCCTAGTCCAGGATTCTATTAAGGTTAACTTGCAGGTTGAGTCGGTAGTTAGGAAGGCAAATGCAATGTTGGCATTTATTTCGAGAGGACAAGAATATAAAAGCAGGGATGTGCTGCTGAGGCTTTATAAGGCTCTGGTCAGACCACATTTAGAATATTGTGAGCAATTTTGGGCCCCGTATCTCAGGAAGGATGTGCTGGCCCTGGAGAGGGTCCAGAGGATTCACGAGAACGATCCCAGGAATGAAAGGCTTAACATATGAGGAACATTTGAGGACTCTGGGTCTATACTCGATGGAGTTTAGAAGGATGAGGGGGGATCTGATTGAAACTTACAGAATACTGAAAGGCCTGGATAGAGTGGACGTGGGGAAGATGTTTCCATTAGTAGGAGAGACTAGGACCCGAGGGCACAGCCTCAGAGTAAAGGGAAGACCTTTTAGAACAGAGATGAGGAGAAACTTCTTTAGCCAGAGAGTGGTGAATCTATGGAATTCATTGCCACAGAAGGCTGTGGAGGCCAGGTCATTGAGTGTATTTAAGACCGAGATAGATAGGTTCTTGATTGATAAGGGGATCAAAGGTTACAGGGAGAAGGCAGGAGAATGGGGTTGAGAAACTTATCAGCCATGATTGAATGGCGGAGCAGACTCGATGGGCCGAATGACCTAATTTCTGCTCCTATGTCTTATGGAGACTTAGAAAATTCTGCCATTTCTGGGATTTTCACCACAACGGAGAGCCTCATCATCATGGGGAAAGTCCAGGCCCTTGTCACATCCCACCAGACAGTGAATTTAACGGTGCACCATGAAATAATGACCAGTCATATCTGTCAGGCACTCATCTACAGCAAGTAAAAACCTTGCTGGTGGGAATATCATACCCAAGTTATACAAATCCTTGTTAATAAACAGTCTATTCAGAAGCACAAATTAGTACACTGCACTTGAGTTTTCTAAAGTGTTTTCAACTATTGAAAAATACGAATGGCACTCAACACATAACAATGGAAAATTTGAATTGTTAACTAAGCCTGGACTGTAGGTTGCACGCATGGAAAAAAAAAATCATTGGATCCATTCCCCTCAGGAACAACCAGAATCCATCAGAGTTCCATTTGAATGATGAGGCAAAAACTGTTTTCTCTACGTTCGAAACACACTTGATGACATATTTCACAGTTCACAACTTGTGAGGTCAAAAAATTCCTTTTTAAAATCAAGACTGCTGATTTCATTTTTCCAACTCCCAATGCTTCACAAATAAGTTCTCTTTGTTATTTCATTTATTTCTGTTGTAGCTTTAAAACCTGAATCTACTTCCATTTTGAGAGAATAAATTAGGTTTGTTGAGTCTTCTTCATGCCTAAGCAACATGAACACTAAATGCATTGGAGAGGCCACTTTGGAAATATGCATCGGTATAATGACTAGTTCTCATTATTTTCATAAATGAAAAGCCAATGAAGGCCTGCAGTGTAGGACACTACCCAGACTACTCTTGAAAATATTAGTGTAAATGAAATGAATCAGGAGGAACTAGTTTGGTAATGCCAAGCCTGGGGATTGTTAGAGGAAGGTGTTAAAACCCTGGGGATTGTTAAAGGAAGGTTAGGCTCCAAAGGCAAAATTTTCCCCAGCTCTTCACCCAGGGAATGATCCGTTTCCAGGTCAAATACAGAGGGCAAGGAGAATGGAGATCCACACACTAGGCCTGTGTTGCTTTGTGCAACTCTGTGATTTCCTGGGGATCAACCAGGGAAAGACCGAATGATTAAACCCACCAGATTCAAACAGGACAATTTCTTGCCAATTAGGAGGTGTAACAGGCTGTCCTAGCTCATGATCTTCTTAGAATGCTGAGTGAGCACCGATTTGGAGAAGCATTAAGAAGTAGCAGGATTTAGTGTCAGCCTTGGCTCAGTGGCACCACTCGCCTCAGAGCTCAAAAAGGTCATGGTTTCAAGCCTATATTCTAGGCTGAAAGTACAGCAGTGAGGGAGTACTGCACAGTACACTACACAGTGGAAGGTGCCATCTTTTGTTGGAGACTTTAAACCAAAGTCTTTTCAGATGGGCAGAGAGGAAACATAGCACTTTTTGAAGGAGAAGAGGGTGTTCCCAGTCTCTTGGCCAACATTTATCCTTTAACTAACATCACAAAACACAATTGATTATTTATCTTATTGCTGTTTGCTCCTTGCTGTGTACAAATTGGCTGCTACATTTCCTATGTTACAGCAGTAGTACACTTCAAAATAATTTCATTGACTGAACTCTTAGGAAAGGAGTTAAATTTGGAGATGGTGCTCTAGAAAGAACTAAAGAACTTGATTCGTAGCATGCTTTTTACCAACTCAAAGTGATTTACAGTCAATGAAGTGCTTTTAATGTGTAGTCATTATTTAATGTAGGAAATGCAGCAGCCAATTCATACACAGTAAGCTCCCCCAAACAGTAATCTGATAATGACCAGATAATTTGTTTTTTTTTATTAAGTGACAGCTCTTGAGGAACAGATGTTTGCTAAAACATCAGCAATAACTTTCCTGTTCTTCTACGAAACGGTGCCTTGGAATCTTTCACGTCAGGCCATGAGGACAGTTTAAGCTTTCATCTGAAAGATGGTGCTTGCAACAGCACAACAGTCCTTCAGTATTATATTGAACATTAATCTAAGCCAACTGGTCAAGTCTTTGGAATCGGACATGAACCCACAATCTTTTGGCCCAGAGGTGAGATTGCTGCCACTGAGCTAAAGCTGGCACAGTAAGTCTCAATTTCAACAGGGCAATAGTTCGAAGAAGGTGAAGAACATATATTTGAAACCAAGGAGGAATAAGGGGAGGACATGCATGAAATCATAGCAGGATTAGTAAAGTACAGAATGATGGGGAAGATTGCAAGTGATAAAGAAGGTCTAACTATCAGGTAAAAACATCTTAGTCCAGCATAACCATAGAAATGTTAGACAATCTTCCTGATAATAGCAATATTGAACTTTGGAATGGAATCTTGACAATCCTACACACCTCATCATTCAGAGTCCAGTGATGAGGATCATTTTCAAAATGATTGGGTAAAACAATCGACTAATTCCAGAAAGAATCTACAACATAGAAATAGGCCATTTGACCATATTGGTCCAGCTTGGTGTTTATATGCCACGCAAGTCACTTGCCTACTCTAGATAAACTCCCACCCAGCCCCCATACATCTACATCCCTCCCCCCCACACTGTTATGCAATCGTAATTCCTACTTGTAAGGCTTAAATACATGGCCTTATACATTTGTTAATATTGCTAGGATTTGTTGCTTACCTGCTTGCCCCAGTGGTCAGTCCCATAGCTGTGTTCCATCTTGCTAGGATCACAACTACTCTGATCTTAAGGGGTTCCCCCCCTCCCCACTGCCCCCCAGTCCCAACAGAAATCAAAAGGTCCCAAAGTTGATTTCTAAACAATACAAAGTTCCCTGACCACAACTAGGTTATCTGTTTCAGCACCAACATCTGGCCTCTGCTGGGTTGAAATAAGCCATCTATTTAACATAGATGTTCACAAACTTTGAGATTACAAACAGAAAAAAAAATCCTCCCCTCCTAAAAGATATTGGACATGTTCCAGAGAAGATACTTGACTGGAGATCAGTTGACATCTTTAAAAGGGAGATAGATCAATATCTGTTGAGACGGTGGATTAAGGGTGACAGAAATGCTAACAACATTGCTTGATTTTCAATAAGGTAAAGCAGCTGGTGCTACTTGAGTTAAAGTAGGGGGGATGGCGATTAGAGGTGGGAACCAAAATAGCTTAGTTGCACATGGACCATGGGTGGGCTTAATTTATATGAAGCCTGAAAAGTGCAGGATTGATGATCTATACTCATTCGGACTTAGTGGAATGTAAACAAGGACTTAAGATTTCAGCCAGTCTGCCTCACATTCAGTTCTTGGATGCGATGCTCTGCCCATTACATTCTGATTCATCAGTTGCTCTGATTTCTTAATCACAATTTAATTTACTGAGCCCTATTTCTCACATATTGTGATTACTGATGGAATTAAATTTACCTGCAAAACTAATTATACCCTGTTCTTCCTTCAGTATACATCCACTTGCATCCATCCTGGATCTTGTGCATTCGGGGTATGTCCATTTGTCTCTCATTTTCCCCTGATGCTTTTTGGGGGTTTTTTTTAGCCTACTTTGAAATAATGTTTTTATTAATGCTCAATTTACTTTATCATTCCAACTTCCTTTGTCCCCAGTGCCATAAAAGCATTCAAGAATTTTTTTCTTTCTCTCCCTAGTGCTTGCTTCAAACTCCCAATTGAACCATTTGTGTCTAGGTACTACACTACTTGAAGTAAATATGTGTGTTTGTATTTTTTTTAAAGAGAATTCCTGAAATCTTTCATCTGTGGCACATTACCAGCCTTGTTCATGTGAGAAAAACATGTAAAATGCTAAAATTTGAAGTGCCTATTGTCAAAATCATAAATTTTTAAAAATGCCTAAATACATATTAAATTGTGGTCCCTCTTCTATATTTTTCAAATAGACAGCAGGTCCTGTGCCCATCAAACCTATTCTCCTCACAAATAATATGTACAGCTTTCCAATGGCCACAGGTGAGAATAAGTGATCCGTTCAACCAAAGTGCCCACTATGGATGAGCATATCATCTGCTCACTGGCCGGATACACATGGAGAGGAGAGTGCGAGAGGAGGACTCTGGGACAGGCAGTCAGCAGCACCTAGAAGAGAGAGCGAGAGGAGGACTCTGAGACAGGCAGTCAGCAGCACCTAGGGGAGTTGGGAGTTGAAAAGGAGCGTGAAAGGAGCCAGGAGCTGAAAAGGAGCACAAGAGGAGCCAGGAGTTGAAGAGAAGCGCAAGAGGAGTTGGGAGTTGAAGAGGAGCCGGGAATTGAAAAGGAGCGCGAGAGGAACCGGGAGTTGAAGAGAAGCACAAGAGGAGTTAGGAGTTGAAGAGGAGTGAGAGAGGAGTCGGGAGTTGAAGAGAAGCTGGGAGAGCAGGGATGACTGAGGGAGTTCAATGAGGAGGGAACAAGGTGATCCTTTGAGTACCGTGAGTACAGTCTGGTAAACATTTACTACTTTTATTGCTTATAGTTTTTAAGGTCTTATTTTGTGGTTCATAGTTTGTAGGGACTATATTCTGTAACAACAAGGAGCAGGGAAGAAGGGCCTGAGAGTAATTGATATTAAGTATCTTACAAAAGGTTTAATTTAATGGGGTAAGTCATGGCAGGAGAGCTCAAAGCCATGGTGTGCTCCTCCTGCTCTATGTGGGAAGCCGAGCACATTTCCAGTGCCCGGAGCCAGCACGTTTGCGGGAAGTGTCTCCAGATGCAGCTCCTGGAAGCCCGGGTTTTGGAGCTGGACCAGCGGCTGGGGACACTGTGGAGCATTTGCAAGGCCGAGAGTATTGTGGATAGCACCTATAGAGATGTGGTCACACCGCAGGCTAAGAGTCCACAGGCAGGAAGGGAATGGGTGACCACCAGGCAAAGCAAGAGGACTAGGCAGGCAGTGCAGGAATCTCCTGTGGCTATTCCCCTGCAAAACAGATATACTGCTTTGGATACTGTTGAGGGGAATGGCCCCTCAGGAGAAAGCAACAGCCAAATTTGTTGCACCATGGTTGGCTCTGCTGCACAGGAGAGGAGTGAAAAGTGTGGGAATGCAATAATTATAGGGGATTCAATTGTAAGGGGAATAGATAGGTGTTTCTGTGGCTGCAAACGAGACTCCAGGATGGTATGTTGCCTCCCTGGTGCTAGGATCAAGGATGTCTCAGAGTGGCTTGAGGACATTCTGAAGGGGGAGGGTGAACAGCCAGTGGCCGTTGTACACATTGGTACAAACGACATAGGTAAAAAAAAGGGATGAGGTCCTAAAAGCAGAATATAGGGAGTTAGGAAGTAAGTTGAAAAGTAGAACCTCAAAGGTAGTGATCTCAGGATTACTACCAGTACCACGTGCCAGTCAGAGTAGAAATAGCAAGATATATCAGATGAATATGTGGCTGAAGAGATGGTGTGAAGGGGAAGGGTTTCAGATTCCTGGGACATTGGGACCGGTTCTGGGGGAGCTGGGACCAGTACAAACTGGACGGGTTACACCTGGGCAGGACCTAGACTGATGCCCTAGGGGGAATATTTGCTAGAGTGGTTGGGGAGGGTTTAAACTAAAATGGCAGGGGGATGGGAACCAATGCAAGGAGTCAGAGGAGGGGGAATCAAAGACAAGAACAAAAGACAGAAAGCGGAATAAGAAAAAAGTGATAGTCAGAGAAATCAAGGGCAAGTATCAAACAGGGCCTCAGTGAAAAATAGTGGGAACGGGAAGCCTGTTAAAAAGACAAGCCTTCTGGCTTTGTGCCTTAACGCGAGGAGCATTCGCAATAAAGTGGATGAATTAACTGCGCAAATAGATGTAAACAGGTATGATATAGTCGGGATTACGGAGACATGGCTGCAGGGTGACCAGGGAAAGGATGGGTGAACTGCAACAAACAGTGGCAGAATCAGACAGAGTCAGCATGGATTTATGAAAGGGAAGTCATGCTTGACAAATCTACTGGAATTTTTCGAGGATGTAACTAGTAAAGTTGATGAGGGGGAGCCAGTGGATGTGGTTTATTTGGACTTTCAGAAGGCTTTCGACAAAGTCCCACATAAGAGACTGGCGTGTAAAATTAAAGTGCATGGGATTGGGGGTAGTGTATTGAGATGGATAGAAAAAACTGATTGGCAGACAGGAAACAAAGAGTAAGAATAAACGGGTCTTTTTCCGAATGGCAGGCAGTGACTAGTGGGGTACCGTAGGGATCGGTGCTGGGACCCCAGTTATTCACAATATATATTAATGATTTAGATGAGGGAATTAAATGTAATATCTCAAGATTTGCAGATGACACAAAGCTGGGTGGGAGGGTGAGCTGTGAGGAGGGTGCAGAGATGCTTCAGTGTGATTTGGACAAGCTGAGTGAGTGGGCAAATGCCTGGCAGATGAAGTATAATGTGGATAAATGTGAGGTAATCCATTTTGGTAGCAAAATCAGGAAGGCAGATTATTATCTGAATGGCTATAAATTGAGAGAGGGGAATGTGCAACGAGACCTAGGTGTCTTTGTACACCAGTCACTGAAGGTAAGCATGCAGGTGCAGCAGGCGGTAAAGAAGGCAACTGGTATGTTGGCCTTCATAGCGAGAGGATTCGAGTACAGGAACAGGAATGTTTTGCTGCAATTGTACAGGGCCTTGGTGAGACCACACTTGGGATATTGTGTGCAGTTTTGGTCTCCTTATCTGAGGAAGGATGTACTTGCTATAGAGGGAGTGCTGCGAAGGTTTACCAGACTGATTCCTGGGATGGCAGGACTGACATATGAGGAGATATTGATTCAATTAGGATTATATTCGCTGGAGTTCAGAAGAATGAGGGGGGATCTCATAGAAACCTATAAAATTCTAACAGGACTAGACAGGGCAGATGCAGGAAGGATGTTCCCGGTGGTGGGGGAGTCCAGAACCAGGGGTCACAGTCTGAGGATACGGGATAGACCATTTAGGACTAAGATGAGGAGAAATTCCTTCACCCAGAGAGTGGTGAGCCTGTGGAATTCGTTACCACAGAAAACAGTTGAGACCAAAACATTGTATGTTTTCAAGAAGGAGTTAGATATAGCGCTTGGGGCAAAAGGGATCAAGGGGTTTGGGGAGAAAGTGGGAGCAGGCTATTGAGTTGGATGATCAGCCATGATCATAATGAATGGTGGAGCAGGCTCGAAGGGCCGAATGGCCTACTCCTGCTCCTAGTTTCCATGTTTCTATGCTTATGGATGGCTATCAGGTGGTTTGAGAACCTCCAATTGATTTTATTCCTGGGCCTAGCCTAGAAATATTGAATTAATAAGTAACATCTTTGCTGCTATCCCTCAAGTGAGATTAGTTAATTCATTAGGTTTCAAATCCACGATCTCTCTTGTACAGGTTCAGTACCACGTCAAATGATGCATTTACGCATTTTTCCCATTGAGGGAAGCTCTGTTTTATTCATTCATGGGGTGTGAGCATCGCTGACAAGGCCAGCATTTATTGTCCATCCTTCATTGCCCTTGAGAAAGTGCTAGTGAGTCATTTTGTTGAACTGCTGCAGTCCATCTTGTGTAGGTACTGCCATAGGCACTAAGGAGGGGGTTCCAGGATTTTGACCCAGCAACAGTGGAGATACAGCAACATAGTTCCAAGTCAGGGAGGTGTGTAACTTGGAGGGGAGTTTTCTGGTGGTGGTGCTCCCATGTTTCTGCTGCTTTTGTCCTTCTAGGTGGTAGATGTTACAGGGTGCTTTTGAAGGAGCCTTGGCAAGCTGCTACAGTGCATCTTGTAGATGGTACACACTACAGCCACTGTGTACCGATAGTGGGGGCAGTGAATGTTTAAGGTCATGGATGGAGTGCCAATCAAGTGGGCTGCTTTGTCCTGGATGGTGTCGAGCTTCTTGAGTGTTGTTGGAGCTGCACTCATCCAGGCAAGTGGGGAGTGTTCCATCACACTCCTGACTTGTGCCTTATAGGTGGTGGACAGGCTTTGGGGAGTCAGGAGGTGAGTTACTCGCTGCAGAGTTTCCAGCCTCTGACCTGGCCTTTTAGCCACAGTATTTATGTGGCTAGTCCAGTTCAGTTTCTGGTCAATGGTAACCCCCAGGATGTTGATAGTGGAGGATTCATTGATGGTAATGCCATTGAACATCAAGGGAAGATAGTTAGATTCTCCCTTGTTGGAGATGGTTATTGCCTGGCACTTGTGTGGCATTCATGTTGTTTGCCACTTATCAGCCCAAACCTCAGTATTGTCCAGGTCTTGCTGCATTTGGACTTGGGCTGCTTCAGTATCTGAGGAGCTGCGAATGGTACTGAACATTGTGCAATCATCCATGAAAATCACCACTTCTGGCCTTATGATAGAGGGAACGTCATTGATAAAGCAGTGAAGATGGTTGGGCCTAGGACACTACCCTGAGGAACTCCTGACAATCAAATTGAAATCAATATTACACAATGGGATATTTCTAACTCCTTTGAGATGTAAGCAGCTATCATTTAAACCAACAATTTCTAAGGGCATTCCAACAGCAGCTTTCACACATGGGAACAAGCATAAAAATGCAAGACTATGACCATGACCATTTTGCTTATCCTGCTACTGAGGCCCCCTAGAACACAATGGCTATTTTGAATTCTTCCTGCTGATTTGAGGCTCATTTTCTCTTTCAAATGGTTTAGGGTGCGATTTTCTCGGTTCGCTATTTTTGGTGACATTATAAACAAGGATAAAAAACACATTCAAATTTCACTCCAAGTAGTGAAGAGAAGAAATCTTTCCATTGACTCTTCGCAAGCCCCCCCCACCCACAACCACCACCCCCGACCACCCATTTCACCTTCTCACGACCACCCGTTTCACCTTCCTATGTTTTCTATATGCCGTAGTTGTCTATGTGAGGGTTATCCAAATTGAAATCCTCAACTCCTCGCTACAAAGTCCAGGAAACCCCATTCTTTCATGCACTTATATTTCTGATTCATTAATTTGTCTTATTTGCCTGCTGTGAATCTGAAGGTTTGTAGAGGGCTGTTTCCTCACGGCGGAGAAATCCTAAATCAGGACTCAGAATTCCGCCTAGTATAATCAGCAACTGTATATTTAAGTCTTTATGGGTGGCCCTTGGGGCTCTGAGATATACACCAATGCTGCCCACAAAGACAAAAAGCTTCATCATACATGAGATTTTTTTTAACAAGTTTACAGCTCTAAGTAAATACTGAGAACAAGAGAGGAATCAGGAGGATGAGAAGCATTCAATTAGATTCAAAACCCAGAAAAATTCAAGGCCAAGATGAATACATTTTTTCATGAATGCCCGAAGGCGTTTGCCTTTAGGCATCTCTCATCAGGAAAAACGACATGCTCTGTGGGAGTAAAGAACAATGCACAGAGTGATACTACCAAGACTACCAATGAGAACATGTTCAAACTAATTATATGGTTCAGGGAAACACGCTTGCATAAACAGTCCTCTCTCATAATATAGAAAAGGGAAGTTGCTTCTAAAGGGTGGCCCATTGATCCTGGATACTTTGGGAGTGGTTGCGCCGTGAATTCACAAACTGGGAATGAATGGATAATTACTTTTCTTTCTTATTCTCAAAGAAAAAAAATCCCTTTTATACAGTGCCTCTCACAGCCTTAGGATGCCCCAAAGCACTTTGAGTCGTAGTTAAGAGTTATAATGTAAGGAACAGTTCAAATCAGAGTCTGAGGCAGTCAGGCTAAATTTTGCACAAATATCTAGCAAGGAATGTGTGGGTTTAAGCTTACTGGATATGTTACATCTTGCCCGATTTTGGTCTACTTTGAAGCTGGGGTGCAAAACTGGTAAACCACTCGAACCCAAACTGCAACTACACAGATTTTCACCCAACGAGTCAGGTTAAAATTACCCCCAAGTGCAGTAAGAGAGTCTCAATTTTAACAAAGGTGAACAAAAGCCAGTAAAGACGGGATCTTTGGCGCTTAATTAGTTAGAACGAATGAAATAAAGATCTAGAGGAGCCATGACCAAAGTAGAAACTTCCCAGCTCTCAATGGCTGAGTTACAAAGGTTCTGTGTATTCAAGTCATACAGACCACCAGATTAGGTCTTAATTCATCCTGAGCTGCGAGGGACATTACAAATGAGTTCAGTACCCCAGAGGGAAAAGGGAGTCCAGGCTCCCACCTTCCAATGTGTGTGGACTTTGGTCTGAATTGGTTATGATGATGTTGGCAGCTCCTCTCCTTACAGAAAAGGTGCACAGGCAGGAATTAATGGCTTTGGGCAAGAAGAGAAGAAAATTGGGCAGGGTGGGGATGTCAACATTGACAGAATATGACCTTTCATTTATTATTGTATTAAACAAAGAGCCACGATTTCTGCCCAAGGGCTTTAAAGTAAATGCATGGAACAAGGAATATCATCCAACCATGATTCTAAGACTGCATCTCCAGTCGACTGAAGCACGAACAGCTCAATAATAGCAATGCTAACAATCAAAGTTAGATGTATCATCAACGCTCTATTTCAATAGAGGTAGCTGCCAACCTCTTCCTGATGTGTTCGTAGCCAACACATTCAAAGAACAAGCTGCTCTTCACATCTTCCACTCCATTGGCCACACTTCTGGTCTCCGATTTAAAGAAGACCCTTAGAATCAAGTCTGTGCTTTCTCTGAAATGGGAACATCTGGTGGGACTGTGAGGGTCTCCCTCCAGTTCATCAGTATCTTATACATCAGCATTTGTATTGTTTTAATACTCCCACCCACTCCACACCAGCCAAACATTAAACCAACTACATTGTTGCACAAACTGCAAATACACAGATTGGACATGATTTCACTACATTGCAGAAGCACATTGGTTTCCATTCTAAATGTTTTTAGGCTGAAGCCGACAAAGGTTTATTCCACCCTTCCTACAAGGCAATGCCTAGTTATGCATAAATGGAAGCAGCTAACAAATCATTCCAATCATTACACGCTTCATGCAATTTACAGCACAGAAGCAGGCCATTCAGCCCAATGTACCAGGGGTTATATACTCCACACAAACCTCCTCCCACCTCTCTTTGTCAAACCTCATCAGCAAAACGTTCTGTCCCCTTCTCTCTAATGTAGTTATCTAGCTGCCCCTAAAATGCATCCATGTTATTCACCTCACCTCCTCCACAAGATGGTGAGCTTCACATTCTAACCACTCTCCGGATAAAGAAACTTCCGAGTTCCTTATTAGCTCATTTTATTGACAAACTTATTCTTAGGACCCTGAGTTTTGGATTTCCCACAAGAGTCCATATATCAAACATTAATGAGCTTAATGGGTTTTTTATGACAATCAATGATAGCTGCGTGGTCATTATTACTGAGACTAGCTTTATATTCCTGATTTATTAACTGAAATCAAATTCTACCAGGTGCTGTGGTGCGATTCACACCCGTGTTCCCAGACCATTAAGGTAAAGGCAAAATACTGGGGACGCTGGAAATCTGAAACAAAAACAATAGATGCTGGAAAAACTCAGCAGGTCTGACAGCCTCTGTGGAGAGAGAAACAGAGTTAACCTTTCGAGTCCGTATGGCTCGTATGTCCGTATGGTTGTGAAGAAGTCATATGGACTCGAAACGTTAACTCTGTCTTTCTCTCCACAGATGCTGTCAGATCTGCTGAGTTTTTCCAGCATTTTTTGCTTTTGTCCCGAGACCATTCACCTGAGTCTCTGAATTACTAGTCCAGCAACATCACCACTACACCACCATCTCTCCATCTGTTCAAGTCTTTCATGATAGTTATAGCCTCTATTTATAAAGTGTTCCAACTCACCACCAGAATATAGAATCACTTCATAATTGTATGTTTCCAACCAACATAGTACAAGCCTGTGATCATCAAGGTATCACAGTTTATTTTCCTTCCCTGTTTCTTTGTTAAATGCTCTCTAGGTTTCTGGCTTTACTATTATTAGAGTCATGCTCAATGGGAATAAGAAGCACCAATGGTGTAAGAAACAAAAACCATAAGCTAGGTATCATTGTCCAGCACAGCCTTGATTTTTCATGCTGGTGTTTAAATCTCTCCACTGCCTCATCCCTCCCCATATCTGTAACCTTCTCTAGTCCTATAATCCTCAGAGCTCCGCACATCCTTCTGTTACTCGCTGCTTGAGTATCCCCAGTTTTTTCAGTCCACCATTGGCAGGCGCTTTCAGCTGACTCAAACCTAAGCTCTGGAATTCCCTCTCTGAACTTCTCAGCCTCTCTGTCACTTTCCCCTCCATTAAGGCACTCCTTAAAACCTACCACTCTGACTAAGTTTTTGGTCATCTGCCCTAAGTGTCAATTTTTTGTTTGATAACACTTCTTTATTTATCAAAGAGTGAAAAGAAGAAAAATGACCTGTGATGTTCTGATGATCACAGACTTGTGCTATATTACATGGAAACATACAATTATGAAGTGATTCTATATTTAGTGAGTAGCTTTTTGGTGGCAAGCTGGAACACTTTATAAATAGAGGCTGTAGCTAACAGGAAAGACTGAAACACCTTGGCACGTTTTACCATGTCAAAGGTGCAACATAAATGCAAGTGGGTTTTGTTATCAACGTAAACAACCAGGAGCTGGACTGGAGAGAGTAGAAGTGGGTGCCATTTTATTCTGGATGTAATCGCTTTGACCTGTCAGCCTACCCACAGGGTCCAGCATTGTTAATTTTCTTGGACATTTGAATTGTGCATGTGAAAATTAGAGGCACATGCTCAGTTTCCCCCACCATACATCATCACCAATGCTTTGAACCCAGACCCGTAGGTTAAAACTGGGAGCATGAGCAAGCCTAGTGACTATCAAGCTGCATTCAGTGGAACATTATTGAATAGAAATGGGTTCAAAGGACTTAATACTGTCAGACATACATGAACCACCTTGATTTATGTGCGGGTCACGTGATGAGCAGCAGGCTGTCGATTAATTCAGCTCTTGCAGACAAAATCATTCCAAATACCGTTTATAATTTTTATTTCTTACTTCGTCCCATCCATTTTAATAAAGTTCAAATCCATGGTAATACAAGTCTCTAAATGCAAATTCAAAGAATATAAGGAAAGAATACAGTGCAAGGTTGGTATGTAATCACTGAGTAATGTCCATTTATATGCTAATCAAACAGTTTGAATAGACTGCAAGAGAGTGCAGTCAGGAATACAACTTTAAACAGATTAGTAGCAAATCATAGTATTTCTGAAATGACAGTCAGTTAATGCGATAAGCTTACAATTAAAACCATGTCATGAAAAATGTGCGGCTGTTAAATCCAGGACAATTAACAGGAATAGGGCTGATAGAGTACTCATTATGGTAGAAAGACTGCCCTTATAACTTGCAAGAACTGAGGTTCAGTGAGTTTTGCAAGTAGATTCAGGAGGTGCCAGTAAACAAGACAGTGATCCTGAACCATGTGATCCATCCATCTAAAACACATACGCATTTAGAGTTGAATTTTATGAGCAGGGTTGCATAAGAATACTTAACAGGCAACGAGTTGTTGCTACATAGTAAATGTGGCAGCCAATTAACACACAGCAAGATCCCACAAAAAGCAATTGGTGGTTGCCCAGGGTGCCAGGAGAACCCCCAGGCTCTAAAGCAGGTAGCCCAAGGCAACTTAAATGCCCAGCTGAACCAATGAACGCAGACTTGGTTCAACATTTCATTCTCAAGGAAAAGCAGCATCAACTCAGCACCACACTGATGATACACAACTATGGTCCTAGAGCAGCACTTGAACCCATGACTTTGAACGAGACTTTGATGGCACTCTTGCCTCTAATTTGCCAATGCAGATTGATGCACACATTTTAAAACCAGTTTTAGGTTGCTATGATAGCTTCCCCTCCTTGACCTCCCCAACCCCTATCGCCACCCCCTCCCCCCAAGCGAACTAATCCTCCACCCTGGGTATTTTACCCAATTAACTGATCTCAGCGTTGGCACAGATAGAGTGCTACAAGTGACATCAGCACCATTGGGTCAGTAAAGAGGCAAAAATACCAGTTCCTAGCTATCCTTCTCCTAAAAAAAAACAAGGAAACCCGACAGGAATTGGGAATGTGCGCACGATAAAGTCTGTATCCCATGTAAAGCTCCCTGCCAAAGAATAGACGACATATACCGATTGAGCTGTGCACGATGATGGAAGAAAGAAGGATTGGGATACATATTGGAGCAATAAATGTGATTCCATTTAGTTTGGACTACACTTATAGCACTGAACCTAATTGTGTTCACTCCTTGGCAGGGATTCTCACTCATTGCTTCTTGCTTCACATGGCCAATCACTGGGAAGTACGATAGTCACTTCCTGACATATGTGGTTAAGGCTCCTAGAGGTAATAAGTTGCTTTAAAGTCAGCCCCATCATCTTTTGCAGTACATAGGGTTCAAAGTCAAGCTTTTCAGCGTTAGCATGATGAGCAGGACACGTTGCATATTTTTTCACCTTGCAATATCTTCCATCCCTCCTCCTCCTCCTCCTTCTATGTCCCAGCAACACTGGAAACCAAGGACTCAAGTCTTACATGACACTATTTCCCCTTTTAAAGACTTTATTATAATAATGCACCAGCACATTTATGGGTGGGTAAATTACAGGTTTGCCCCCTAAAAGGACTGGGACTCTGTTGGATCCAGGTTCCATCCCAGGTTCCAGCTCCCCCTTTTCTCCCATCAGTGCTCTAGGCTGGCCATGCCTAGACTGTCCTGCCCAGCCTTAGGAATTGCAGGGCCTTCCAACTTTAACTGACATCTCCCCATTTCTGAAACATTACACCATAGACCAGGAGTCGACTGCACTTAAGAAAGGTTAGCACAACAACTTGCATTTACACAGCGAAACATTCCAATGCTCTGCACCAGAGTGTAAATCAGGCAAGAAAAAAACATCAGCACTAAGCCAAAGATGGAGACATTGAGATAGGTGACTAAAAACTTAGCCAAAAAAGAGGAAGGAGGTTTTAAGGAGCAGTGTAAAAGGAGGCAGTAGAGGCAGAGAGATTTTGGGAGGGAGTGCCAGAGTTTATGGCCTAGGCAGCAAAGAAGGCACAGCTGCCAATGAAGGAGCAATGAAAATTGGAGGCACGTAAATGGCCAGGATTGGAGGATTGCAGGGATTACAACAAACATTCCAAGACACTTTACAGGAATATAATCAGATGGAAAAATCAATACCGAGACACAAGGACAGGTAACCAAAAGAGTGATCAAAGTGGTATATTTTGATTGTCCACTTTGCAGAAACCCATATGTTCCCCATGGGTCATTTGAACTTCTAACCGATTCAACAGCTCTGCTTCTGTCTGGGAGAGAAGGCAAAGTAGAGGCAGCATAATGCTCAGCACAGACTGCTCTCCTGAATTGCGAACAGCAGACCGAAAGCCTTTTCTCAGCGATGGATGTACTCCCAGAGGTATTTCCCCTCCTCATGTGGGTGTGTTCACACATTACCTAGGTTAATAGCCACCAATCTAGCCATGTTATCATTTCAATAAAGCTTTGAATTGGATTACTGCCATTGTGCCTGTGAACAGGGTCATTAGTAGAAGCGTGCACAAGACGAAACTGAGTTCACAATTTAAATTTAGGTTAATTGAGGCTAGCTGAAGAAATGTAATGTATAAATATGACCACACTAAAACATGCTACATAATGCAAAACAGGCTCAGTTGCACCAAAAGTAGGAAATAGTTGAGCATTTGAGGACCACACTAGAAATGCACAATACATTTTGGAGCTAAAAGGTACCAAAATAAAGTCAGTTACATAAAAGCCAAAACAGTTCATTTATAACTATAAAGATCTGTTACAGAACAGCATTCACTTGAATGGAGAGTTTCATTCTTTCTCTCGTGCTGTAAATGATGGATTATTAGGGAAATTGAATGTTAAAGGGCATTCAACTAGATTAATTGTGGTTAAAAACAACTTCACATTAAGGCATCATTCAGCATTTTGCAATTAGCTTATAAAACAGCAGATACTAAATATTGAGTTGATTACTTCTGCAAATATTCACAAGGGAAGGCACAAAGCACCACATGCTCTCCCCAAGTAGCAACAAACAACTACAAATAATGAATTAGATATAAATGAGAGGTTAGCCCCAAAACAGCCTAAAAATGTACAGAGCAAATAAATCCTCAAAGATGACACTTAACTCATGGCCCAGAGACAAGGAGCTTGACTCTCATTTCGAGGAAGTCTTTCAATACCAGAAAGTTGAAAATAGGCTATGTTGGAAATGTAGTCTGGAGTTAGGGATAGTGATGGTACAGGCTCCAATATCTTTCCATCACATGATGGATCAGGGATCTTTCCCCCTCTTACACCCTGCCATCGGCATACGTTGGAAGGATTTGCAGGTTGATATCTAACCTGTTTGCCACGTTAAGAACGCACCTTCCTCTGCCAACAAGTCCTGGAGTAGGACTCGAACCTGGCATATCCCATCAAAAAAGGAGGAATTTTGCCTGCCGCTTAATAACTATGATTCAATGAATAGAAAGTCTATTGTTCTTATTTTAATCCAATAGCAAAAAGTAATAGTCCTGGAGCAGAATTTTCTGCCTGTCGGGCGGGCGGGTCCGACCCGATCTCCGGCGGGCGGGGAGACGATCCCCACTGGAGAAGCGGGCCCCACCACCATTTTACGTGGGTGGGCCAGTTAAGGCCCACCCAGCGTGAAACCCGGTGGGAAGCGCTATGCGCCCCCTGTGCAGGCGGTGGGGGGGGCGGTGATTCCCTAAAAGCAAGAGTGCATCTTTCACACATGCACACAAAAGAGCACACATCTCCCTGAGGCTAAGTGCAGCCTCAGGGAGATCGCTGAAAGTTGTACAAACATAAAAATAGAGGAAAAAAAATCCTTAACATGACAATATCACATGATGGGACATGTTAATAAATTTCACTAAAACTTTATTAAACTTTTTTAAACCCTACATGAAACCTCATCCCGCCGGTGGATGAGGTTTCATGTTTTTTCTATTTCCCGCCGGGGCTCCTGGCTTTCCCGCCAACCTTAAGGTTGGACGGGCAGGTCCTTTAATTATTTAATGACTCTGTCAATGGCCTCAAGTGGCCATTGACAGGTCGGTGGACCGGCAGCTGATTTTGCTGCGCCCCCGCCTTCCTGAAAATTTAAATGGGGCGGGATGATGTCGGGGGTTCCCCCTGACGTCACCGCGTGTCATTTTACATGTTGGTGACCGGGCCCCACCCCCTGCTCGCCGATGGCAAAACTCAGCCCCTGATTTCTGTCACATCATAGTCTCAAGACACATGTAGCCATCACTTTCCTACCCATACAACAGTTGACCAAAACAATGTTTATTTTTTAAAAATGAAGTAGCTCTGCCTATTTATTGCACAATTGAACCAAGTCACTGGTGCAAGAAGGATAGACAAGGTCAGCTGAGTCTCTGGAACAAACGTGATGCACCTACTGGTGGAAGTTCAGAATTAAGTCAATGCTTCATAGAAGATTTTGTAATACAGTGCGGGATATTTGTGCTGGGCTGATCCACAATAACCCAGATTGTCCCAGAAAACTGTGGCCATAAACCACTGCCCCGCCACTGAGGCCATTGAAGTCCAAGCAACTCAGTCCAAGACACACTTTTATTTTTGATTAACTAATTTGACCATTTTGAATTTTGTGGGCCAACAGGCTGGTGTTAGCACTATTGACGGGTGGGTAAATCCTAAAAGCAGGATGGTGAAATCCAGTGTTACCAGCAACTTCACAGGAACACAAATTTAAATTTCATACACAGGGTGCCTTCCCTTTCGTGGCTGAGTGAGCAGCGTTCTCAACTGTGAGCCAAAAGGTTGGGGGTTCAAGTCCCACTCCAGAGCCTGAGCACAAAAATCAAGGCTGACACTCGGGTGCCGCACTGAGGGAGTGTAGCACTGTTGGAATTGCAGTCCATATGAAATGTCAAACCAAAGGTTCTGAATGGTCTCCAAAATGGACGGAAAGAACCCATGGAACTATTTCAGAGAAGCAGAGCGGTATCTCCCCGATGTCTTGGCCAAGATCAACCCCTGAATCAACCACACAAAAACAGATTATCTGGCCTTTATCACATTGCAGTTCAAGCAAGCTTGCTGTGTACAATTTGGCTGCTGTGTTTCCCTACGTTGCAATGGTGACCACACTCGTAGGATGTCCCCAAAGTGTTTTTCCACCAGAGGCCACGATAGACTTATAACACCTAAGTCTTCCTCTCTCTTTGTCTCTATGGTGCCCTTTATGTGGATCACAAGTCCACAGCTTGGACATCTCTGCACAAATGGAACTTAGAAGCAGACATGCCAGAGGTAGGATTTTCATACATGTCTACCTGCAAAAAAAAACTTAGAAAAGCTGACAAAAACAAGCAATGGCCGGGATTAGTGTTAGCAATGGGGGGGGTCTCTTCCTAGTCAACGGTTCTCCAACTGGTGGGAGTCCCACGTCATTTGTGTGCGAGGGCCAGGCCCAAGTTACATGCCCTCAGGCACTCAGCTGGCCAGTGTCAGGCCTTCCACACAATCAAGCCCCCGCTAGGATGGAAAACCTGCCTTGAAGCGCAACCGGCCAAACAGAGGCTGCTGCCCCCCCATTGTCAGCAGCACTACCAGGAGTGGTAGCTGTTACCAGTAAAGCTCAAAGGCCCAGCCCAAGGATTGCTGTCTGATCCCTCGATACAGGTGAGTTGAATGGGATGGGGCCATGGGGAATGGCCGGGGGGTCGGGGGGGTGGTGGTGGTGAAGGAAAAGGGGGAGCGGTCACCTGCATGGGCAGACAGGGGGCTTTCAGCATCCCTCCTTCCCAATGCAGAGCCCCTCACTTGGACCCTGAGTGCCTGAGGATTGAGGGACCCACCATGAGGGCGCAGGCAAACCCAATATCCCACTGCCGGTGGGCAGGTTTCCCACACCATGGCCTTCCTGGCCCCAACTTATGTGGGATCTTCTACCTGATTCTCCTGGTACCATCCTCCCCCCACCCTCCAAAATCAGCAGGCTCCATTAAATCCTACCCAAAGTCTCAAAAAAGCTGAACCAACTTCATGGCAGAAGCGATACATTAAACATGGTTTCCTGAGGAGTTTAAGTCCCAAAAATCAGCAAGTATTTAAAAGGTGCTGTTGTAGGGTGGCCAAGCTGTGCTATTAATGATAGAGTTGATCTGCAGATACTTCTTGGGTGGAAACATTAAGTTTATTTACAACATACTCAGCAGCAACTACACATGTGCTTTCAACTCCAACCCTATCTCTACTCTACTACTGAGGTGGCCCACACTCCTCTCCTATAGGTTACTACAGATCATGTGATCTTCCATAACAAGTACTATTCTTAAAAGGTATATTGCACACTAAATAAAACCATAATTACTACATTCCTCCCCCTTTAACTCAGCTATACATATATTTACAAGTACATATTTTTCAAGACAATATAATATTTACACTGGGTAAGGAATTTACAAGTTCAGTCTTTCAGGTGGTTTCCTGGTACATATGGAACGTTCAGATTCTTTGTCGGGAATCTCCTTTTCCGGAGTAGCCTGAACATCAGGTGCTTCGATGGGCACTTGCAGTTCTGTATCCTCAACTCTTACAGGAACACCAGACATGTCAGTCCTGGGTTGAGTATCCCCAACAGGAAATGCAGACCCGGTCATCATCACTGGTGGAACCAAATCTTGATTCGTGCTCCCCACAATAAATGGTCCACATGTTTATGGGCGATCCGGCCTTCCACCTCCACAGGGTAAGATAGAGGTTCAGCCACTGCACTTATTTCACCTGGTAACCACTTTGCTCCTTCTCCAAAGTTTTTCACATATACCGGCTCTCCCACAGTAAGTTTCCTCTCACGACTATGCCAGTCGTGTCTAGTTTTCTGGCTACCCTGACCCCTTTCCACCTTCCCCTCTAAATGTGGCATTATTAAGCTCAGTCTCGTCCTGAGACTGTGTTTCAACAATAACTCCGCAGGTGTGACACCTGTTGTTCTATGAGGTGTGGTCCTATAATGGAAAAGAAAGTGTGCCAGCTTCATTGCCAAGGAATCACCAGTTGGCTTTTTCATATCTGTCTTGAATGTTTGAACTGCCCTTTCACCAGTCCATTTGAGGAAGGATGGTACGGTGCATTTTTCACACAAGTGATACTGTTGAGGCCGATAAAGCAATGAAACTCAGCACTCGTAAATGCCGTGCTGTTATCGGAAATGACTTCTGGCAGTCCATGAATGGCAAAACTCTGAAGTAGTTTCTCAATTCACCTCATATACGTCCAACCATTTTGAGTGGGCATCAACAATGAGCAGGAACATTGTTCCCAGGAAAGGTCCAACATAGTCAATATGTAACCGCACCCAGGGTCTACCTGGCCACACCCATGGGTGTAACAGAGCTGTCACTGGCAATTTTTGCAGTTGCTGACATTGCACACAGTGCTTTACTAAACTCTATTTCGCCATCCACCCCAGGCCACCATAGGTAGCTGTGTACTATGGTCTTCATTTGGAAATTCCTGTGCACTGTGTAGTTTGATTACAAGTGTCTCCCTTCCCTTTGGAGGAACAATCACTCATGCTCCCCACAAAAGATGCCATTCTGGCTGATTATTTCATGTCTTCTGTTGAGTTACTGTTTCATTTTGTCAGATACAGGCTCTTGTCACCAACCATGCAGCACTTGTTCTCGTACTTGAGATTGGATTGGGTCCCAACTTGTCCAGTCTCTGATCTATCGAGCACATACTGGTAAGGAATCTAAGAAATTTAACAGTAAAACAAGTTCCTGTGGAACTGGGACATGCATATCATTTTCTTGTAAAGGCAAACGACTAAGAGTATTGGCATTTGCGATTTGATTTCCAGGCCTACGTACGAAAAAGTGTATCCGTACGCTGCCAGGATTAAAGCCCATTATTGTATTCTTGCTGAGGCTATGTGTGGTATAGCCTTGTCCTCACTAAACAATCCTAGCAATCCTAGCAACAATTTGTGGCCTGAAATGATTGTAAAATGCCAGCCATGTAAGTACTGGTGAAATTTCTTGACACCGAAGATGATGGACAGGCCATCTTTTTCTATCTGCGAGTAGCCCTTTTCTGCTGTTCTTGATATGTAACCCATAGGCCGGTCTGTGCCATCGTCCATCCAATGAGAGAGCACCGCTCCCACCCCATTGGGAGAGCAACACATGTCAGCACCAATTCTTTTGTCTGGTCATAATGTATTAATAGATTGGACGAGTTCAACAATTGTTTCACCTTTATGAAAGCTTCTTTCTGGGGCACCTCCCAAGACCAACGTTGGTTCTTTTTGAGTAGAGAATGCAGGGGGCAGCACTGTAGATAAATTGGGTAAGAACCGCCCATAATAGTTGATCATTCCTAGGAATGATTTGAGCTCGGAGGCATTCTTTAGCGTAGGTGCCTCTCTTATGGCTCTCATTTTCTCCTCAACCGGGTGGAGGACCTGTGAATCTACCCGGTGACCCAAATAGATTACCTCCCTCGCCTGGAATGTGCACTTTTCTTTTTTTAAACCTACTCCAGCTTGCAAGAAACATTTCAAGACTTCTAAGTTTGCCAAAGGCTCTTTTTCAGTGAATCCTGTCACCAATACATTGTCTAAATGGACCACAACCTGGGGCAGTCCCTGCAGTAAGATTTCCATTGTTCTCTGAAAGATGGCACAAGCGGAGGAGACACCAAAAGGCAATCGTGTATATTGGTACAACCCTTTGTGACAAATTCCCTGGAGACATTATCCGACTCTTATTGATGATAAGTATGACTCATGTCAAGCTTTGTGTGCATTGTCCCTCCTGCCAGATTAGCACACAAGTCTTCGATTTTTGGAATGTGGTGCCTGTTTAACTTAGCTACTTTATTAACCATTAATTTGTAGTCTCCGCAAATTCGAATGCTTTGCTCGGGTTTAAGGACGGGGACTCTGGGTGCTGCCCATTCTAAGAACAGGTTGTATAACGCCCGGTTTCTCTAGTCTGTTCAGTTCAATGTCGACCTTTCCCTTGCAGGACATATGGCACCAGTCTTGCCTTCATGAAGCGAGGGGTTGCTTCCTGATCCAGATGAATCTTGGCCTGCAGGCCCTGGAGTTTCCCCGGTTTGTCCTTGAAGGTGGTGGTGTACTTCCTAAGTAGCTCTGGCAGCCCATTTGCTCTCAATTGGAAAATTTCAGACCATTCTAACTTAATCTCCTTTAAATAATTTCACCCTAGGAGGCTTGGCCCTTCACCTGCTACCACCATCAAGGGTAGCTTTGCCGATTAGCTTCCATAATGGACAGTTACCCTGCTTATGCCTTTTACTTGAATGTCTTCACCCCTATACGGTTTGATCTTGGCCACTGTTTCTTCTGAACTTAATTGATGTTCACTATTATTCAAATATCTGAAGGTATGTTCCCCAATTACTGTAGTGGAAGCTCCTGTGTCCACTTCCATTCTAACAGGTTTGCCATTTACTTTCACTGTGACAAATATTGGTTCTGTCTTTCCAACTTTCAGATTAAACAATGAGTAAATGTCTGAATTTGTTGTTTCAGGCTCTTCGACATTGTAGATTTCATTGGGCTTCTTCCTTGTTTATAAACCTGCTTGAATCTTTCCTTGCACTGCCTCAATTTCTATGGTAATAGTAGCATTCAATTTTTTAAACTGCCAATCGCTAAAAGACTGATTGTTTCCACCTCTATTAAAATTATTCTTTGATTTCATTGCTAAGCTATTCTTCTTTATTCTTTGGCTAGCGGGGGCCGTTTCCCGCTTCTTGGCGGAGTCTCACTTCATCGAGCTTCTTTCGGCTGAGGTTTCCCGTCCAATGTGAAGGACGACATCATTTTGTGCGCCCTGTATTGCTTTTGAATCCCTTACTGCGCTTTCCATGGCCAGCGCTATCTTTAGCACCTCCTTGAAATCCAGATTCACTTTGGACAATAATCTTTTCTGAATAGTGTCCTCTTTCACACCACACACTAAACAATCTCTGAGCGTGTCGTTCAGAGTCATACCGATCTCACAATGTTCCATTAACTGCTTCAAATTTACCATGTAGCATGCAATTGTCTCACCCAGGGATCTATTTCACGAATTAAACCTGAACCTCTGCATCGTGACTGAGGGTTTGGGTTGAAAATGACCCTTCACAAGGTCCACCCATTCATCAAAATTCTTCGAATCTGGGATACTGGGTGCCATCAAACTTTGAATCAGACTGTAGGCTTTGCTCCCACAAGTACTCAAGAGGATCACTCGCCTCTTCTCTTCCCCCATAATCTCATTCACTTGAAAAAAGAACATGAGGCATTCTATGTATTGAGACAAATCATCTGTGGCAGGTTCAAAAGGATCAATTATCCCAAACTGTGACATTTTGAGAGGGGATAACTTCTTCAATTCTAACTGAGCTTGCTACCTACAATCACTGCGCGGGTTACAGTGCCGAATTCTTTTTAACTTGATTTCTTCTGTTCAATCCTGTATTAAATCGTCACCAGTTTATTGTAGGGTGGCCGGGTTGTGCTATTAACGATAGAGTTGAACTGCAGACACTTCTTGGGTAATTTATGGGTAGTTTATTTACAATATACTCAGCAACTACACGTGTGCTTTTACTCCAACTCTATCTTTACACTGACTACTGAGGTAGCCCCGAGAGACTCTCCTATCAGTTACTACAGATCATGTGACCTTCCTTAACAAGTATTATTCCTAAAAGGTACATTACACACTAAATAAAACCATAATTACTGCAGGTGCCATGGAATCACCAGCAGCAGTTAAGAAGCAGTATGAAATAAAACTTTTTCACACAACAAATGATTCGGGTCTGGAATGCACTGCTTGGAAGTGTGGTGGAGTTAGGTTTAATCGAGGCATTCAAGGGGATATTAGATGATTATTTGAATAGAAACAATGTGCAATAGAAACAAGGGGTACAGGGAAAAGGCAGGGCAAAGGTGCTAAGTCGGTGCAGACACGATGGGCCAAATGGCTTTCTCTGTGCCGTTAAAATTCTGTGATTCTGTGAAAAAAGAAAGCTCATTCTAAAAGCAAGCAGTTCAAAACTATGATTGTTTCCACCCAGTGGCCCAAACTTACTCCTGGCCCTGGTTAGAAAAGTAGATGAAGGTTCAGCAGAGATCTCCTCCAGTAAGCTGTCTAGTTTTAGCTGGTTGAACTAAAAAAGCACTTCTGCACATACATGGGGCAGAATTTTACCCCCATTGGGGGAGGGTGGGGGGAAGTTCAAGAGCGGGCGTGCCTCCAATTGGTGCCCCCGATTGGGGGTGTGCTGCCGTTTTACGTGGGTGGGCCAATTAAGGCCCGCCCATCGTGACGTCCGCAAGGAAGTGCTATGCATGGGCACGAAAGAACGCACTCATCTCCCTGAGACTAAGTGCTGCCTCAGGGAGATCGGCTCCACAATAAAAAATCGTAAAAACAGAAAAATAAAATTTCCCTGACGTATCCCCTCGTGTGACACTGTCACATGAGTTGGGTCATGTCCATTACTTTTAAATACACTTTTGTTAAATTGTTAAAAACCTATATGAAACCCCATCCCGCCCGTGGATGAGGCTTCATGCTTTTTCTAATGCCTGCCAGGGCTCCCGGCCTGCCCGCCAACCTTAAGGTTGGATGGGCAGGTCCATTAATTACTTTAATGACTTTGTCAATGGCCTCAATTGGCCATTGACAGGTCGGCGGGCGCACAGCTGATTGAGATCGGGAAATCCTGGCCTTGATATCACAAACCATGCTTCTGTCAACCTACACAGAAGCCTTTTTTGATTAAGCATTATGTGGTCCTACAAGGGGAGTGTGCGTTTTCCATACCGGGCAAACAGAGTTCACATGGAACTTCTTTCCTTTTCATCCCTGGCTTCGAGATCTGTGGAACACAGGAGCTCTAAAGCATTAGTTTCTAAGACAATATTTCTTTACCATAGATGTTTAGTGTTATTGATGGCATAATTCCACTTGGCAACAGGTACTGGGCTAAAAGAGAAATATATTCGCCAGCGATCATCATTCTAAAAAGCACAGGAGCAGCTGTAGTGCAAGGTTTTTTTTTAATATGACAAAGCCATCTGGAGCTCCAAACTATTCCAGGTCTCAGCTCACAATTTCACTAAAGACAAACATTTACAGGCTACCAGGAGGTTCGAGAAACATTGGAAATATATCCCTTAAATCAGCCAACTCCTAAAATGTCAGATTTTTTATGCTCGAAGTAAAACACCTTTTTCAAACGTGACACATTGTTCTGCACACCTTGTCTGCAGAAGGACCTTTGAAAGAACTTTGCAGCTCATGTGGCTGGACAAGGAGCCTTCCACAGAGAGAATATTATCCCACTGAATATTAACACATGACCGAAAATGAAGAGGGAATGTCCTGGGGCTGAATGTTCTGGTTGGCAGGGGGGGGGGGGGGTGGGATGGTGTGGAGTGGGAGCAAGCGCAGGCCCGATCGCCGCCTGTGATGACCAAACGTGCCTGGGAGGAGGTGGCGGAGGTGGTGAGCTCCCGCGATGTGGTGCGGCGCACCTGGATCCAGTGTCGCAAGCGCTTCAAAGACTTGTTGCGCTCTGGAAGGGTGAGGACAATGTTGGCATTGGTCACTTAACCCAGCAGGTCGGCTTTCCCCTCTGTGGCCCCCTCCCTGCCTCCCTCACAAGCCTGAGTGTAGTGACTGCATTGAATCATTGACAGGCATGTGTCAATGAACTGCAGGACCTGTCCAAGTCAGGGTGATAAGATGCTGGGAGGGGAGCTTCAAGGTGGCGTGGCAACGAACCATCTGCTGCCCTCTGCACTTCACCTGCTTGCGCCTCCTTGCTATGGAAGGGTATACCATGTGGTGTCTAATGTGATGTAGGCAGCATGTGGCCAAGTGGGGGTGTGGGGGTGTGGGGGAGTGGGGAACAGGCCTAGCATCTTTATGAGAGTGTTCGGCAGCAGCAGAGTGGAGCCCTGCAATGTCCCACTCTGGTTGGGGTGGGCCGTGCACGAAGAGAGTCCATGTACAATTTGCACAAATCAATGCTCTTCTCCCATTTTCAGGAGAAGAATGCTCATAACGCTGCAGAGCGTGCGAGGACTGGCGGCAGCCAGGCGCAGGTCACCATTCTCAGCCAGTTTGAGAAGGAGGCCCTGGATTTGGAGAGGCGCCATGCACCCAGGTCCACCGGTGTTGGTGAGGCTAGGGGGCCACAACCAGGTCTATATGCCCAGCAATGAGGTCAGCATTGTTCTCCCAACAGCCATGGCAGTGCTGAATGTTCAGTGATTTAATTTTGCAACATGGCTGGACCATTGCTTATGGAAGGATGAGCACATAATGATCTGGGGGTCAAGAATCCACATTGACATTGTCTCCACGTTAACTGATCCAATGTCCTTGTTCTTCCTTTCAGCATCAGCGGAGCAGGGCCGGGAGGAGGAGCAGCAGAGGCCCCCTCTCACACCTGAGGGCCCTGAAGCCTCACCAGTGTCACACCATCTCTGCCAGGCAGGCACCAGCAGAGATACTAGCACCTCGGTGGGAGTTAGAACATCGGCTAGTGTCCCAGGGCACAGCGGTGAGGGCACTTCACAGTTGCTGGGGGAGCTGGCAGAGACAGAGAGTGCCCATGGTGCCAGCAGTCGGAGCGCTGCAGGGGACCAGGCACATGCTCAGTCGGTGGCTGATGATGTGCCTCTGGAGTCGTCCGCGATGCAGCAGGTGCAGGAAATGCAGCCGGGTGTGCGGGACTATCTGGGGGAGATACATGAGGCTATGCTTGGCATGGTCTCCGTAGTGGAGGAGTCTACACAAACGATCGCTGAAGCAATGAGCCACATGTCCAAGTGCCGTGCGTCCTCCATGGAGAGAGTGGCGACTCTCATGGAGAGGCTCCTCCAGGAGACCAATCAGGGCTTCCCGGGGATGGACTCAGACCAGCAAGCCCTCACATCGGCATTGACCTCAGCTGGTCAGTTCCAGCATGGGAGATGGCCTGGGCACCAAGTTTCCCAGCTCGGTGCCCATCCATCCACAGTGAGCAGGGAGATCCAAAGCCACCTTGCATTGACGCAGCAGCTGCCTGGCATCTCTGCAGGCTCCTCTCAGGGCGCTCCGGATGAGGGCGGCAGCTCCTCCACCCCTCTCTCAATGACCGTAGTATCCGGTGAGGCTGCGACGACTGGGGAGATGCCAGCTGTGGAACTGGCGGCTCCCTCCCAGGCGGGGCCAGCACAGGCTCCACGGGCCAGAGGACGTCCACCAAGGTCATCGAGGCCAACAGGACAGCAGAGTGAGCAGGCTGTCTCCGATACCACTCCCAGCGATGGGGCAGCACCAAGACGTAACACCCGGAAACGTAAACATAAGGCACATCACGGGTTTCTCACTGGTGCTTTTGTGTTGGCCCTAGATGAGGTTTTATGATTTGCTTTGAATTGGAACACCATTGCCATTTTTTTTGCTTAAGCTTCTTTGCCTGTGATATTAAATTCAGACATGTGACCATGGCTGAGGGAGCCTCTTTTCTTCTGCATGTGTATGGTTTCCAAAAACGTTATGAGTGCTTTGTGAGAAATTCAGCTTTATTAACAAGGCCCTTAGTTACTGTTCATCACCTGGCAGATTTGGCACTTAGGTATCTACTACCCAGGCTTGTCCTGGAGGTCCATCTGTGGTGTGCTAGCTGAAGGTTCATTGGATTAAAGCCTCCCGGGTGTCCCTGCCTCCCTGGAGTATGCCCGGGTCAGCGTCTACCCCCTCAGCATTTCCCTGTGCGTGCTCATCCTCGGGCTCACTGCTGGACTCATCGTGTGCAGCCGCAGACACTGCGTCAATGTCTTCATCATCCACAGCGTCCCCTCTTTCCAGCACAAGATTGTGGAGAGCGCAGCATGCAACCACTATCACCGACACACGACCTGGGGGGTACTGGAGTGCGCCCCCTGAGCGGTCCAGGCAACGGAAGCGCATCTTGAGAAGGCCGATGGTTCTCTCCACCACAGCCCTTGTGGAGCCGTGGCTCCTATTGTAGCGCTGCTCAGCTTCTGTTCTTGAATAGTGGAGAGGCGTCATGAGTCACATTCTGAGGGGATAGCCCTTGTCACCCAGCAGCCATCCATCCATCCAGCTGGAGCACTGAAGAGCCCCGGCACCTGGGAGTGTCTGAGGATGTAGGCATCGTGGGAGCTGCCTGGGTACCTTGCACAGACTTGTAGGATCAGCATCCTGTGATCACACACTATCTGCACGTTCATGGAGTGGAAGCCCTTCCTGTTGGTGAAGGCACCGGGCTCATCTGCTGGCGCCTTGATGGCCACATGTGTACAGTCCATAGCACCCTGGACACAGGGGAAGCCAGCAATGGCCGCAAAGCCTCTGGCTCGCTGTGTCTGGCTTGTCTGGTCCCAACAGTAGAGGATGAAGGTCAATGCCAGTCTGAACAGAGCGTCTGTAACCTGCTTGACACAAGTGTGGACAGCTGATCGGGAGACACTGCAAAGATCAGCCACCGACCTCTGGAAGGAGCCAGAGACATAGAAGTTGAGGCCAGCTATGACCTTTAGAGCCACTGGCATGGGGTGTGCACCCACACAGTTAGGGGATATCTCAGGGTCAATCATCTGACAGATATAGATGACTGTCTCCTTTGAGAGGCAGAGACTCCTTTGGCACTGCACCTCAGACATACTGAGGTAGCTGCTTTGCCGCCTGTGTACCCTGGCAGCAGGATCGTGGCATCTTCTGCGGCCCTTTCCGCTTGGTCTACCTCTTGACCCTGCACCCTTTGTGCCTGCGCCTGTCCTCCCAAAGGTGGCTCCCCTGGAGGCTGAATGTGGACTCCTGGCCTCCTCCCCCTTCTAGCCCTCCCTTCCTCCTCAGAGAAGATGCCTCCAGTGGAGAGTTCAGCTCCCATTCCCAGGCTAAGGGAAGGCTTCCAGAAACCTGCAGGCCCAGAAAAGATTCCCCACTGCAGAGTGCGGACCTGAAGGTTAAGGGTCCAGACCAAGCAGCTGGTGTGCGTTTTGAAGTATTGCAGATCACACAGGCAAGTATCAGAAACTTTGAAAAAATCAATACTTGAGAGAGCGCACTCACGACCCCACTGAGCCCTCTTATCCCGCCCGTGGATGAGGTTTATACAAATGTGTCCTACCCGCCGACCCGAAGCTTGCACGGGCACTGAAAAATCGGCATGGATTGGTGAGTCAAGGGCCTTAAGTGGCCCGTTAATTAATGGCGGGTGCGCAGCGGATATCATCGCGCGTCCGCCCAACGAAATATCGCGATGGCGGGCGGTGACGTCGGGACACTCGCCCAACATCACCGCGTGTCATTTTACGTGCAGACGTGTGGGGCCCGCCCTCCGCACGCCAACAGGAACATTCTGCCCCTGATATTTTCATTTGTAGGATCAGGAAACAAAATATTGTGACAACTGCATTCTTAATTATTCTTTGTTGGTAAAACGTGAACGTTGGGCTCTGGATTTTGCAGCTGAACTCCATAATCTTTCTTTCTCCATGTTCCACCTAGCTGTATTTTCCAACTAATGGTACTTCACTAGCTTTAGCTGTTATAATTACAGACGGAATCTCTGCCCACAGGCATCAGGTACTGCAAAATAATAGCAAGAGCTGTGTTACTGCATATACTATTAAAAATGGCCATCCAACGCTCCCCTGATGGCTTAATACAATTCGCTAGTGGCTGAGGCATATACAGCAGGAACGACCCAGACTCAAGCTCCAGTCTGTGCCAAGTTAGCAGACTCCAGGCGAGTGCACCAGGATGTGTGAGAATGGTTGGTGAGGAAGGCAGTAGGCTTGGCCATGCCACCCTTTTTGGTCAAGTTGCCCCTGGTGCTCACTGTCGATGTTCACAGTAATTACACATATTATATGCAAGGGTGACGGGCAGTCGCTGACCTGTATACCTGCCAAGAGTCAGAGTTCATTGCGGAGTGGAGCAAGGGAGTAATTGATGGAAAAAAGGTAAAAAAAAAATGAAATACAGGTAACAGAGACTATTATTTTCCACAGGATACCAGGGAAAGTGGTAAGTGTTCTAAATCTACACTTCAAAATAGATTTGACAATTATCATTAAATCCTTTTGCGAGGGCAGAAGATCTTGAGGAAATAGTACATTGTTATTTTTGGAAAAATTTCCGATCATTATGGATCAAAAGGGAAGTAATGCCGGGTAGTAACATTAACAAAGCGCTCAAGCTGAACTCTTTCAGTTTCTGACACCCCTGTACCTTTGAATTCGAACTGTCTTGTTATCCCCCTTTACGTTTTTTTTAAGGTTTCCGTGGACCACGTACCATCGCAGCCACCACACAAGCTAGGCAGGAGTTAACCACCCGTGAGGAGATACAGTTTGTAAAAAATGGTCGAAGCCAATTCAGCTATTGTGTTTGCCTCATGTTCTAACAAACGGTGTCCTTGAATAACCCAGATGTTGTGGCCAGGAACCAGCATTCTGTCACCAAAGGACTGATGTCAATGCCTCCAGTGATGATATGGCTGATTCAGGCACCAAGGTTTATTATATTCATGGAGATAATTAAAGCCCAAAAATAATACTCCGCATCAAACCCTTCAACTTAGCCATCCAGATCCCAACTTCAGATGTGGGACGTCCAGATTGCTAAACCCAGCATTCTAATTCAGATTAATTTTGCGGTTAAAAATTCGACCCTGAAGCCACAATGAATTATAAATAAAATGAAAGTTGTTTTCTGGGTGGGAAAGGCCAAGTGATACAATCAGCTTTGAATGCATCCAACTGGCTTAGATCCATTATATGATGTGTTTTCTGTTGCGTTGTTCGTATTGCATTGTACATTTGGCAATGAGGAAGTGAATAACCTCCCTGTCTATTGGTGGTTGAATCCCATTTCCAAAGTCACCATGGATGCACTAGTCCCTAGTGTCAACGCTGCTAAATCGAGCTCAGTTATCCTTGAAGCAGGCTTGCCGGCACCTGCCCACCTCTCCCTGCCCACATCGCCCTCCTACTCCCCCTCAAGTCCATCGCCAGGATAAGGCAGCTGGATTTGACAATGTAACTGGTATAATTCAGCAGAGAATTCCTGTTGGAGAAAGGAACAAACAAAAGGCATTAATTTCGGAGGATAGGGAGCTGAAATGTGACAATACTTTGCCTGCTGATGCTCCCCTCTACTTGCCGTGTGCTTGGTGTTTGGCGGGGAACAGGGATTGCTGGGGTTGAGATGAATCACTTTCAAAAGGGAATTGAATAAGAAGCCAAAGCGAAAAAAATTTGCAGGGCAACGGGGAAAGGGAGGGGGAAAAAATGGGACTAGCTGAGTGCCTCTTGCAGATAATTGGCATGGACACAATGAGTCAAATAGCCTCCTTCTGTGATTCCTTCACTGTCCTGGAACACCCTCCCTAACAACACTGTGGGTGTACCTACACCACATGGACTGCAGCGGTTCAAGAAGGCAGCTCACCACCACCTTCTTAAGGGCAACAAGGGATGGGCAATAAATCCTGGCCCAGCCAGCGAAGCCTGCATCCCTTGAATGGATTAAAAAAAAATTGTAACCATTCTACTATCCTCTGGGAACCAGCTCCTGGAAGTGCATTTTTCAGAATCCAATAAAAACGTCTTCAGCTAAAAAGAGCTATCATCTCATATAGTGGAGTCATTTTCTTCAGAAGCAAGCACTACCCTTGTTTATATTGTAGAGGCTGCCTCTAAAGACGAGTGCAACCCCTTCATTTGTATTTATCTGTCTTCAGAGGGAAGGGAGCTTTATGTGTTGAGAGGAAAGCTGCGACAATTGCCCAGAGGTCAGGGGAAAAAAAATAAAAGCTCCAAGATTGCCAAATAACTGAATACCAATTTAGAGAACAGCTAAAGCGTTTGTCGTCCAACTCCAAGGTTGTGGGTTCAAGTCACGTCAGAAACTTGACCACATAATCTAAATCAACATAGTTATACGGTACTGAGGGAGTGCTGCACTGCTGTCCTTCAGGTGGAATAAAATTGAGGTCTTGTCTACCCTCTCTGGGGAGTTAAAAGGTCCTATGGCACTGAGTTCTCCCCAGTGTCCTGCCCAACGTGTTTGGCTCGATTAACACCAAGAGAAACCGTAGGTTATCTGGTCATTCCTTGTTTGTCTACAAATTGGTTGCCATGTATCTCTACACTACATCATTTCAAAAGTTCTACATTGACTATAAAGCACTTTGCAACATCCTGAGGTCACATAAGCCGCTATAAAAATGTAAGATCATTCTTTCTTACTGTTTGAAAATTGCAATCTCTGATCCATAGAAAGCAGGCACTCAAGGGTGCAGTGGATTATGTATGGGCCTTTCACCTCTCTCCTGTCCACTGGCTGTAAGGATTGTGTGAATCTGAGAATTCTCAGTTCATTTTCTGGTGGACCCACTAAACAAAGTTGTGGAGAAGAGTTGGGGGTGGTGGTGGGGAGGCGGTGGGGGGGGCGGGGGGGTGCAGAGGTGAAAAAAGACCACACAGGTTGCAGTGGATGGATTCCCTTCAGTGGCTGGGTCCCAAATCATATTTGCAGCAAAGTATAGAATAGACTCTTACAGCACAGAAGGAGGCCATTTGGCCCATCACCCCTCTTAATGCTGTCCAATGTACTTCCACACTTTAGCTTTCACCCAATAGCCCTGTAAGTTAGTCTCCCCTGAAGTACTAGCCCAATCATTTCCTATGGAATCTGATTCCACCATTTTTTTTTTTAGTTAGTGCCCTCCCAATCTTAACAACCCTCTGGGCGAAGAAAATTCTCATTTCCTCTCTCATTCTTTTGACAATTGTTTTAAATCCAGTGCCTCTGATTTTTGGTGCACTGATCAGAGGAAATAGATATCCCCCTACTTGTCCTATTAAAATCGTTCAATTTTGAACACCTCTGATAGAGCAGAGAGATCCAAGGCAAATAATCCCAGATTCTCCAATCTCTCCGCATAACTGAACTCCCTCGTCCCTGATATAGTCCTGATAAATCTCTTCCGTGCACTCTCCAAGACTTTGACATCCTTTCTAAAGTAAGGTGTTGAGAACTATCCACAATTTTTCCAGATGAGGCCTAACCAGAGATTTGTAAAGGCTGAGCGCGAATTCTTTGATTTTGTATTTAATGTCCCTATTTGCAAAACCAAGTATCTCATACGCTTTCTTAACGGCCTTCTCAACTTGCCTCGTCGCTTTCAAAGATTTGTGAATGTGCACCCCCAGGTCCCTGTCCTTGTAACATAGTATCATTGAGATTATACCGCCTCTTCATGGTGTTTTTTTTAAATTTATTCATTCACGGGATGTGGGCTCTGCCGGCTAACCCAGTAATTATTGCCCCTCCCAAATGGCTTCTCCGACGCTGCATCACTTCATTCACTAAACTGCACCTGCCATGTGTCTGCCAATTTATCCAGGCTGGTTATGTCCTCCCAAAGTCTATCGTGCTCACCATTTACTATGTTGTCAGGTTTTGTATCATCCTTAAGTTTTGGAATTGTGCTCTCTTTGCTTTTCTTATGTATATTAATGACCTGAGTTGAGTTAGGGTCCTGATACCAGCCCCCAGGGGACCCCACTGCATATTTCTCTCCAGTCAGAAAGCATCTGTTCACTCTCTGGTTGCCATCCCTTAGCCAATTTTGTACCCAAGTTACCACTGCCCCTTTAATGCTATATGCTTCTATTTTCCAAATAAGTGTGTTCTGAGTTATTTTACCAAATACCTTTTGAAAATCCATGGATACACAGTATCTACTGCACTACCTTAATCAATGCCCTCTGTTACTTAACACAGGTTAGTCAGTCACAATTTGCCTGATATAAATCTGTACTGGTTGTCATGCTTCTCCAAGTAGGAATTAATTCTGTCCTTGGCAATTGTTTCTAGTAGCGTTCCCACCATTGGCATTAGCATGTAGTTACCCAGTTCATCATTCTCCCCTTTTCTGAACGGGGGTGGGGAGGTAACATTTGCAATCGTCCTGCCCTCTGGGACCATCCCAATATCCCAAGAGGATTGAAAGATTGTGGTCAGAGATTCTGCTATCTCCATCCAAGCTACTCTGAACAACCTTCCTCATCTGGACTATGCTATTGGCTGACTGATACCAACCAATTTTGTACCCCTCGTTCTAACTACTTTTATTGTATCCAATGTCTTACTCCTCCTCCTCTCCTCTAACATTAATATCATCCTGTTCTTTTGCGAAGACAGATGCAAAGTACTCAGTGCCTCAATCATGCCCTGTGCTTCAAAGAGAAGATTTCCTTTTATGTCCCTAATCAGCCTCACCATTCCTTTAATTGTCCTGTTAAAATGCTTTTAAAAGATGGTTGGATTTCCTTTTAGGTTATATAGGGGGAGGAATTTTATTCTTCTTCAGATCACGCTCTATTTGGTTTGTGAGCACTTGGTGCCAACACTGGATGCTGAAAATGGAAAAAAAAAAGCGTTCCAGTTCCCAGAACTATTATCCATCACACTGATGAGCATAAGAAATTCACAAAAAGAGAAAAAAGTCTTAAAAATGCACCACATGCCAAGCAAGTGCTGGATGTGGTGAACAACAGGACAATAGCAGCGCCGAGAATCTGCTAAAAGAACTCATCTGGTAAATAAGCCATCCCACTGTGACAATCATGATATTTTCAAAACTATTATTATTTTAATGGTGTTACATCTGTGAAGTATAAAGCATGGATGTTAAATGTTTATACAACTCCGGGAGCTTTTGCCCGAGGTGAAAAGATCCACAGGGAAGGCTGCATGAACCACTACAAGCAGTGCAAATTAGTTTTCTGTATGCAATGAGGCTTTTGGGCAGTGTGTGTGTGTATGTGTTGGGGGGGGTGTCGGGGTGGTGGGGGGGGGAGGGGGGGGTCTGCGATGGTGGTGGAACGAGGACAAGTCAAGGCACAAGAGCACTTTGTGCTCCGAAGCATTCAGCCTTTTGCATGTATTACTCTGCAGCCATTACCAATAACATTAAAGACAAGAATAGTGTGTGTGTGTCTGGAATCCTACCCTGGTCAATGTTTGAATGCTCCCTCTGAGCACTTGTGAAAGTCGATCTTTCTAAAAGGTGGCAGTGGTGTGGTTCCCGGCCAATAAGACCTGTAAAGAATCTTTACAACCCCGAGGAATTCAAAAAGAGGGCAAAGGCACTTGCCCCCATTTACATTGCAGTGCTGAGTCAGTGTCAGATCCAATTATGCTACAATATGAATGACAGCGACAGTCCTTCTGACGGCACGATCGTCCTGCTACAGCTACCACATGTGAAGTGTTTCCACCCAACAACTAAAAACCTTTCACACTCCCTAGCACCAAGACCACCCAAAACTCATCCTATTTAATTCAAGCCAATGATACACTTTTTCATAGCCGGCAAACATCTCCCCCATCTCGAAAGGAAGAACAAAAGCCAAAAAAAAAATACTGTCCAAAACCAGCCGCACATAATCAGAAAAAAAAAACTGGGATCACAGGTCATTCAGCCTCTGGGGGAGAGAGCAGACTGGTCTTAGGTTCATGTTGCAGCTCAGGCCTAAAACCGTCTGTTTCCCCACTGATGCCGAATGATGGCCGGCATTTTCGGGTTTGCTTTCACATTTCCAGCACACACAGTATTTAAACATCACCCTGTCACTCAGTGGTGCTGCCCTCGACTTCCTGTCAAAAGCTCGTGGACACAAGTTCCACTCCAGAGACCCGAGCACAAAAAATTGAGGCTGACCCTACCTCGTAGTGCCCAGGGCGTGCTGCACTGTTGGAGGTACGGTCTCTGATACGTTTAAAGCGAAGTCCCATTTGCCCTGTCGGGGCCAGGATTTTTCAGCCGACGTGTGGGGGCGGGCCTGACAGACACAGCGCGTAAAGTGATGTCGGGCGTGCTTCCGGACATCGTTGCGCTGTCTCACGGTGTTTCGTTTGGCGGGCGGGCGCTGGAATCGGCTGCGTGGCCGGCAATCATTGAAAGGCCTATTAAGGCCATTCACTAGGCAATTCATTTCCAAGTTTAAGCTGCCCATCCAACCTTTACGTTTTTTAGGAAACCTCATCCACGAGCGGGATGAGATTTCCTAAAGCTTTGACGAATGAACTAAAAATAAGTTTTTCAGAAAAGTAAAAACATGTCCCATCTCATGTGACACAGTTTGACATGTTTCAATCATTTTTTGTTACATTCATTAATGTTTTTCAAAAGCGCTTCAATCTCCGAGGCAGCTCCATGCCTCGGGGAGATTGTAGCGCTCTTTCACACGCCTGCGCGTTAAACAGTGCTGGCCCCGACTCTCCCTCCTCCCCCCACCCCCGCCTGCACAGGTAGCGCTGAGCGCCACCACCCGCATCTTAAGCTGGGCGGGCCTTAATTGGCCCAAGCATGTAAAATGGCGGTGCGGAGCCGATTGCAGGCAGCGGTCAGCTCCACGGCCGCTCCCGCCAAGCCCGCCCGACGCGGGAAAAATTCTGGCCCAGGTGTTTGTAAAAGATCCCATTACACTCGTTCCGACATATGTGTCAGGGTTCATTATTTCAGAATAGTGTCGGTGGTTTGTTTTCCCCCAACCACCACCACCCCACCCCCCACCTGGGTGTTCTGACCAATATTTAACTCTCAACCAACATCAAAGCAGATGACCAGGTCATTACGACATTACCGTTTGTGGGACCTTGCTGTGTGCAAATTGGCTGCCTCATTTCCTACATTATAATGGTGACTACACTTCAACAGCACCACATTGACTGTAATGTGTTTTGGCTCATCCTGAGAGCATCGAATGGTCCAGCACAGAAAGGAGCCATTCAACACATTACCATTATGTAAACGCAAGTCCTTACTTTGTAAAGGGACAGTAAGCAGCTCCGAGCTTGTTTTCTCTCTCCAGGTGAAGCAGACAGGGCATAACGGAAACAACTGACACACGGCAGAGTTGCTATGAGCGGTTGAAGCTGTCTCAATAACACGTGCATTTACAACCTTCTATCTGTAGATTTCACTCTTCCCCTTCCTCGTTCCATTACCTTTCCAGTTTTCTTCAACCTGATGAAGCACAAGCCATGGAATTCCATCCATGGTCAGCTGGAAGGAGCGAGGTGGAGGATGTAGTTAAAGTAATGAAACTGTAATAGTAAATATGAAAATAAACAAGCTGCAAGATGAGGTAATGGGTTTGCGCAGATGAACAGAAGTTGACAAAATTCTGTGCTGCTTTTAGACTCGCATCATCTCTGCCCAAAGGCAGGTCCTTGGCCATTATTCACCAAATCACAGCAAAGTGCCGTGATTTTTATTCTGGGCAGGGCAAGGAGGCAGGCCCCAAGTCTACCTCAGCTGGGACAGGGATTGAACCCAGAGTGTCAGGAAGATATAATAATTCTCATTGTAAAATAGTGGTATATGTGTCTGTTTGTGTCTGTGTGTGTGAGAGACTTAATTGGGTGTGAGGCTTAATTGGATAAAAGGCAGCTGGTCTGAAGGCTTTGATGTAAACGTGTTGAACATGGGGGAGGTTTAGGGTGTAAGGTGTAAACAGACATTTGCATTTTTAAATAAATCAGACTAGATTGGCGGGCATTTTTAAGATCTAATGAGTGTGAGAAGCCTTCAGCATCCATGCCTCAAACTGTTGTTTGCAAAGAACTGAAGTTAAGAAAACTCGCTCTGAATTTGATTGGTTCAGGGTGTTGACCCTGCCTGGGTCTGTTAAAATCTATGAGTCTTACTGTTGCCTTAATGAAAGTGTAACTGGGAGTTAGATTAAGTAGGGGATTTAGAATTTATCATAGCAGTAATTTGTAGATCTATGTATGTGTTTAAAATAATTTCTCTTAGTAATAAATGTTTAATCTAGTCTTGAAAAACCTATAAGACTTGGTGGCCTTATTACTGAATTCAAGGCATGCATCTCGAAATTTATACAAATTACGAAACGAGTTGTGGCAGTTGTTTCAAGTTTCCCTTTGGCGTTTGAACAACTCAGCATTTATCATCGGCTGTGCCATAACAAGAGCTGTTGGCACTAACCTGATCCACGTGCTAGCCAACTGAGCTAACCAGCCCCCATGTTATACATATTAGACAAAAATCAAAAACAGTTACTGCGCATTTTTATAATTCACTCTCAGACATGGAGGGTAATAGATCTTGCACATCTGTGGTCCCCAGATCAGACATTAAGTGTTCTTTCCCACCCAATCCAGTCAAGTTTTCTTTTCAGGCTGACCTCTAAGACCTCACTCGAGTGGGCACTTTTCAGATCTGAACCATGACAGTGAGTATTTAGTGTTTGGAATTCAGACGAAGGAGAGGTGATCTCATTGAAACATGCAAAATCGACAAGGCAGACACTGAAGAGGTTGTTCCCACTGGCTGGGGAAACTAAAACATGGGGGCACAGTCTCAGGCTGGGTCAAAATCCCTCAGCTCCCTACCAAACAGCACTGTACTTACAGCGGCTCAAGAAGGCAGCTCACCACCACCTTCGAGGGCAATCAGGGATAGGCAATAAACACTGGCATAGCCAGCAATGCCCACACCCCGTGAAAAAGAGTTCTTTTTAAAAAGTCACTCATTTAGGATTGAGGGGAAGAGAACTAAACTTCTTCACTCAGAGGGTTGAGGAATTCTCTACCCCAGAAGGTTGTGGATGCTCCATCACTGAACGTATTTAAGGCTTAGATAGACCAGATCTTTGGTCTCTCAGGCAATCGAGGGATATGGGGAGATGGCGTAAAGTGGAGTTGAAGCCCAGGATGAGCTGTGATCGTATTGAATGGTGGAGCGGACTCGAGGGCTATATGGTCTACTCCTGCTCCCATTTATGTTCATGGATGGTGACTTTCAGCAGAAGTCACTGGATAACAACCTGGAACAGCCTGGCCAATTTCACTCCCTAACTTAGAGGCAGTGAGACCCCTCTCCACTCACCCCTACCAAGATCAAAGTCCACACAGACCAGGCATTCGACATAGAATCTTCCCTCAGCTACTCACTAGATAACTCCACTTGAGCCATCGGGAGGATCCAGATTTGGCTTTTAATAATATGGATGGTTATAGAAATCTGCTGCAACATCTCTTTGACAATTGTTGGATTTGAGAACGAGAAACTGAATGGACTGAATATAAAAAGGAGACAAAATATAGGATGCTTTGTCTACTGAAGTGTGCAGTTGGTCAGTTTTTGCCCGGGTTATGCTAACAATTTGTTAAGACAGGTGATATTTGGTATTTCTGGGGTTTCCTCCCTTGCCTACTCTGATCTGGTTGCTTATCAGACTTGAGATTGCTAATTACAGGTGCCAAATCAAAACAAGGGACCTTTTTTGTCTCCTGGAGCTGGAATAAAACTGTCACTCATTTTACATAGCCGTACAGAAATTTACATAGAATTTACAGTACAGAAACAGGCCATTCAGCCCAACAAATCTATGCTCCACACAAGCCTCCTCCCGCTCTACCAACATATTTACCCCATCATTTTCTCCCTCATGTACTTACCTTGACTCCCCTTAAATATATCAATGTTATTCACCTGCACTGCTCCTGGTAGCAAGTTCCACATTCTAACCATCCACTGGGTAAAGAAGTTTATTTAAAATGACAAGAAGAAGAAAGAGCACACTTTGAACAGAGGACCACAGGCAAAGAGCGGCACAGTTACTCTTTATGTCACCAAATCTCCCTTCAGCATAATTTATACCGTGCTTTAAGAAACAAGAAAACCAGGGAGAGTTTCACCTAATGAAGTGGTATCCCCAAAATGCACAGAAATGATGGAAGGTGCAGCCGACTGTTGCACAGAAAGACTTCAAATGGCTACAACACACTTAGCAAGCTAGAGCTACAATGCAAAGGGTTAAAACAGTGCTAACTCCCTTTAAACACTTCACTCATCTTGGCGACTGCAATAAACGTACACTGACATAGAACACATTTGCATTTCAGTCAATGAATCCAAAGCAGCCCATTTCTAATCAGCGACCATAAGTACATGGGTCCATGCACATCATTTCTGGGAATTAAGCAGATATTGCATGTTCAGAAGAATTCTGTAGTAACAGTGCCATGACTTAACAGCTACCACCTACCCCCTCCCCCAACCCCCAAGCTTAGACTATACAGTGATTGTGTTGCAGACAGAATGCAGTGTTCTCCACTCCCACGGCAGTCACACATACCAAGCCATTCTTTTGAGGAAATTCATGTTAACAGTAGCAATGCTCTTTGTAGAACTCCTGAAGGAAAATTAGAGGGGTGGGGAAGAAAGGGAAAGATCAAATTACAGTCTCTTCTACTAATGCATACCATGCTGCCAAATCACAGTTTTCCATTTCTTGTGGGCACACAAACATCAATTGGAGGGCAACTGAGATGCCTGGAACAAAGATTTGTTCTAAAATATTGATCATGATGTCTATAAAAAAAAAGTGCACTCACAGGTTCAGTACTGTGTGCAGATTTTGTTAAAGTTATCATCTATTTCACTGTGTTTGATAGCTCCCTATAGTATTCAATTGTTTGGCGTTTGATTATGTGCGAATGTTAACTGTCTCTGTTCAGTGTGCTGTTAGACAGCCTAGATGTGGTTACAGGGAAAGATAAATTAAACCAAAAGCAAACAACTGGAAGCTTGTGACTGCAGGCATTTAAAAGCACTGTAAATAAAGTGCCTGTTCAAAGAGAAACTGGTGTTATCTCTGCATATCTGAGGCATAAAACACAACACTTCTATCTTACTTAAGTTTTATTTTATTTATTTCTCCCACCTCTTCTTGATGGTTCTTGGACTGTACACAATCCTTCAGTTGAGAGAGGGACTGTGTTGCCTGCTTCCAGTCTTCTGCCCGTTGGGTTGCCTTTCCCCATGATCTGGGTGGAAATGGAAAGGGCATTAACTTTAGGCATCTGTGGTTCTGTGGGAGGACTCTCTCCTCAGAGACTGGAGATCATGTGGTCGAGAGCCACTGGAGACTTGAGCACATAATCTAAGCTGGCGTTCAGTGCAGCACTGAGGAAATGTTGCACTGCCAGAGATGCTGTCTTCAGTTGATATACGAAGCCAATTTCCTGTGCACCTTCTCAAGTATGCATAAAAGATCCCATGGCACCAAATCAGCAAAGAGCAAGCGGTTTGGCTCATCATCTTGATCAATAGTTATCCTTCAACCATAACTGATTATCTGGTCATTGCTGTTTGTGTGATCTCACTGAGAACAAATTGGCTGCGAAGCACTTTTGATATCTGAAGGCTAAGAAAAGGAGTTAGATAAATGCAGCTTCACTTTTTTTCCAATCTTGCTATTCTCCCACACTTATCTTTGTAATATGCAGCCAGTCTTCCTAATAACTGGAGATATTGCAAGGATTTTAGTGGGGGGGTCCCGGGTGAAAAACAAGGGGAGGTGCATGGGGCAGGCTGTGCTGTCATTTGAATGAGTGTACACATGTATAGAAATGATGCCTTCATCACTAGAGGACAGAATAGGGCTGTGTCTAGGCAACAACAAAGCTTCCTCCTGAGAGCCCAAGCATCACAGAAACCAGTCATCGGCAATTCAATCCATTCCACTTGATATCAAGAAAGGGCTGGAAGCATTAGATACTGCTAAGCGTATGCGTCCTGACGTCATCTCAGCTGTTGTACTGAAAACTTGTGCTCCAGAACTAGCCTTCCCCCTCACAACTAGTTGGAGTCATACCTAGTGCAATGGAAGATGTTTGTGGTTGTTGGATGTCAATCATCTCCGCCCCAGGAGTGCAGGAGTTCCTCAAGGTAGTGTCCTAAGCCCAAACATCTTCAGCTGATTAATCAATGGCCATCCCTCCATCATAAAGATCAGAGGTAGGACGTTTGCAGATTACTGAACAATGTTCAGCACCATTCACGACTCCTCAGATGCCAAAGCAGTCTATGTCCCTATGCAGCAAGACCTGGACAACATTGAGGCTTATGCTGATAAGTGGCAACTAACATGTACACCACACAAGTGCCAGGCAACGACCATCTCCAACAAGAGAGAACCACTGCCCCTTGACATTCAGTGGCATTACCATCATTGAATCCACCATTGCCCAGAAACTGAACAGGACTAGCCATATAAATACTGTGGCTACAAGAGCAGGTCAAAGGCTGGGAACTCTGTGACACAGAACTCACCTCCCGACTCCCCAAAGCCTGTCCACCATCTACAAGGCACAAGTCAGGAGTGTGATGAAATAGTTTTGATTTGCCTGGATGAGTGCAATTCCAACAACACTCGATGCTTGACACTATCCAGGGCAAAGCAGCCCACTTGATTGGCACTCCATCCACCAACTTAAGCGCTCACTCCCTCCATCACCGACACACAGTGGCAGCTGTGTGTACCATCTACAAGCCGTACTGCAGCAACTCACCAAGGCTCCTGAGACAGCACCTTCCAAACCTCTGACCTCTACCACCTAGAAGGAAAAGGGCAGCAGATGCAGAGGAACACCACCACTTGCAAGTTCCCTCCAAGCCACACACCACCCTGACTTGGAACTATATCGCTGTTCCTTTGACCCACTGTCGCTGGGTCAAGATCGTGGAACTTCCTCCCTAACAGCATTGTGGGTGTACCTACACCAGGTCAACTGCAGCGGTTCAAGGCAGCAGTTCAACACTACCTTCTCAAGGGCAATTAAGCCTGGTCAACAAATGCTGGCCAAGCCAGCAACAGTCATATCCCAATAAATAATAAAATAAATTGTCACACATGGACTAGCTCCAAGGACAGTGAACTTATAAAATAAAAATTAAGGATTAAATATCTGCTGGGCTTTTAGTCTCAAAAAAAGAAATCAAAGGATTGATTTGGATGTGGTCGCTGCTTATGGGAGACCTGAGTAGTGAGAACTGGTAGCTAAAATCCAATCGTGAAACACTTTGTGGCTCAGCTACTGAAGGTGATGTATCATCAGCACCACATGGCTTGCTTCTACAATGATGCAATTCTGGCTAACGATGACAGTGAGCAAGTCCAAATGTGGGATGTTTCCCTCACACCCTCCCACATAAATGGAAATTCTCCACAAACCTCCTCTTCTCTACTCCAATTACCTGGTGATGCCTCATTCTGTGACGTGGTTTCACAAGTGTTCACCATACCTCAACTAAAGAGTGTCACAATGACAGGAAATGATGGCTGAGTGAGATCTACCTATAACTTGACCAGCAAACCAAAAACATAATGAGCTGTTTAAAGAGGACTTGTATTAAAAAAAAATACAAGAAAATAAACTGACCAAAGATGGATATCAGCAGTCACCTGATGCCTGGTATTGTAAGTGACCACTTTGCTGGAAAGTTCCTCGATGGGCACTACAGACCTGCTCTGAGGTGTAGGGAATTTCACAGTTGAGGGGTGTCAAGGTTCATGTCAAACAGGGACTCTTGAAAGGAAGGCATTAAAAATGCAAGTGCTAGACTTTCAACCCACTGCCATTCTGTGAAGATAATGGGAACTGCTACCCAACCAGTTACGCAACACCAGACACTCAAAATGCCCTGTGGAGGATGAAATAACCCCATACCCTGCTGGCTTCTATTATCTCAAAACACCATCAAAAAGTTTCTGAGATGGAAGATCAAGAACTGCGATTACTAGGCCTAAAACAAATGACAGGTTGATCAAATACCTCCCTGGGAATATACAAACAGGAGGTTTAAGAACTGATTTGGCAAAGCCAAAAATGGGAGAAATATCATCAAAGTCACCTGGAAAAGAACTGCTGAAAAAAGCAGTGAGGAATCTTTCTCACTCTCTGAAGCTAAGAGTATCTCCAGCAAAGTGCAGTACTTGAACTTCAATTCAACTCCAGGATTTTAAAGGAAATGATTTCATCCCAAACGGCCACAACTTTCAACAATCTACGCCTCGCGAACAAAGCAAAAGAACTTCTGACTTTTGTTTGGACTTTAACTTTCTCGATCCTGATATTTGTGTTGTCGCGTTGTTTATTTTTTTTCTTGCTGTGGTGAGATCCAAACCAGAGCATTACCCCAGGTCTCTGGGTTACCAGTCCAGTGACAATGCCACTATGCCACCATCTCCCCTTAAATTTAAGCACAAAGAGCTTAGATTTAGCAATAGCCTCCAATCTCTGGTGTGCTAAAACTCCATAATAAATGCCTATCTCATCCATTAATGCTAAGGCATGTCGTACATTTTCAAAGTAAGTAATGATGTTATGTCACTGTAACAGTAGTCGAAACATCAGTAGAGGAATTTGTCAGGAGACAAGTGTAGATAAATGCAATTCACCTAATTACTATATTGTCAATTGTAGTCAAGCATGAACATCCTTTTGCTATGCTATCTGCTGATGCAAACTGCTCACTACAGGGAGCGAGAAGTAATTTGTCAAAGACAAGCAGTTTGTGCAATTGAAAAGGCCATGATTGGTTTGGTTAAAATTTCACCATTTTATTTTCCTTGGCAGAGGCAACTTCTACTGGTTGAGTTCGAAAATGAGATTCTATTTTCGATGCATCTTAGGTACATTTGCTGTAACTACTATAGAGCAATCTATAGTTGGGATCAAACTCCTTTACATCTGCTCATTGGTTTCTAGCTCTTATGTTAGCTCATACCATGCACCTTATTCCAAATATTCAAGTTCTATGTTATTTCTACATACAATATATTTTTAATTCCTCACATGGTGTTAATTAATATGCTCCTTTTTAGAACAGATGAATCTGACAATTTTGTCTTGGGTAGAGCAAAAAGGTTCCAGATTGGTGCTCATGGACAGAATTGCCTGTGACTCATCCTACAGTGAGACTGCCAACCGCTCAAAGGTTAAGATTATGTCAATTGTTATGACCAGTTGAGGAGGAATGAACTGGCTCCCCTTTATTTTATGGTGGAATTTGAATTCAATAAATATCTGGACTTAAAAGTTTAATGATGACCATGAAACCATTGTTGTGAAAATTCATCTGGTTCACTAATGTCCATTAGGGAAGGAAATCTACTGTCCACACCTGGTCTGGCCTGCATGTGACTCCAGACCCCACAGTAATGTGGTTGACTCTTAAAAATGCCCTCTGAACGAGGACAATTAGGGATGGGCAATAAAGATGCCCACATCCCACAAACATTTTTTTAAATCAAGCAACATCAGGTCTCCTTTATTGTTGCATGTGACAATTCCTCTTTTAAATAAAAACTTTTTATTTTATTATATGGATTTTTCTTGATCTCACACCATCAGCTGTGAAACAGAGCAACAAAACCAGGTCCCATCTTTATGGATACATGGAATACAATGCCATTCAATCCTTATCACAAGATATTGAATTTTGCCATTAGTCTCAGCTAATGGCAAAAATCAATTACTACAACAGTCCCACTCTGTTATGAATATGCCAACTGCAATAACACAATAAAACATTGCAATAAAATATTGCTTGCACAAGAGAAGGACCAGGTGCAACTTTCTTCATGTGCAAGTGATGTGATGAAGTGTTCTGATGAAAGGTCATCGACCTGAAATGTTAACAACCTGTTTCCCTCTTTATAGAGGCTGCTGAGACCCGACTACTTCCAACATTTTCTGTTTTTATTGCAGGTGTTGGTGACCTTACTGGCTATTGCTTTTAATAGGTTGAGGCTATGATAACTTAGCTGTGCAACTGAGACAGAAGGGGGGTGGGGGGGAAAGGTTGAAAAAGTAGTAACGCCTCCCGAAATTAGGGAGCGGCGGAAACGTTGGTTGAAATTCGTGAGAGCCATAATCCCCTGGGATTTCCAATGTCCAGCAGAAGAGCAATGGGGTCATAGGATGAGTGTGTCCCTCTGTCTGCCCAGGGCATCATATACAAGCCCCTTCATTGATACCCTCAATCACATCTATTGGTCTGCATCGAATTATTGGTTAATTGTGACCTAGGGAGAAGGGGGCAATTTGGCTACACGTGCATCCGGTGATTTAATTCCTATTCTACGCACACTGGCCTTTTATTGGCTATCAGTATTTTATTCCAATCCGCTAGACTTTACGGCTCTCGGTAGACACTCGCCCTTTTAAAAAAAAGTGAGAACTGCCAAAAGCAGTTAGACAGAAATGTCTGTGCGTGTGTTTGAAAAAGAAAACGTGGTTTATTTTTTTTTTTTGACAATAAATCGCCCTCGCCCCCAGAGAGACATACACAAATAAAAACTTCCAAGTGAGCGCTGGAAAGGGCAGAGTTTCTGGATGGGAGATGGAGTGCGCTTTCTCCGGCGGCATTGCGGCTCGGTCAGCAGAACCTGCTTTATCATTACACGAATGGGAGGGAGGGAGTGGGGGAAATATCGCCCTGTGCCCGACAGAATATCAACTCAATTTTGAGCCGCCTCACATTGATATTATTATTCGATATTAAACTCTCTGTCCAGGTCGCCTGGCTGCTATCCCCCACCCCGAATAGGAAAAGTAAGATGGACAGGGGGGGGGAAATAAGCCATTGTTTGCAATGTTTAAAAAAGGGGGAAGATTGGATGGAATTCAACCACCTGTTTTAGACAGTGATTTCTGCTCCTGCCCCGTGACTGAAGTGAATGAACAGAATGCAGCAATGGTCAGAAGAAGGAATAAAGGCTTTCTTTAAACAAGTAAATATGAAGAGAAAAAGGAGGGCGAGGGTTAAATAGCATTTTAGATGTAAACAGGGATGTGGCAAAATCTATAAGCCGTATTGCATCTTATTAACCAGCCGCTGCCAATTCTAAAACAAGACTGCCCCTTTCTGTCAACTCGGACACACTAACCATTACTGGTCCAGTAATCTTATTAACCCTCCTCTTCCTTCCCCCTCCCCGCGGCTGCAGTATCGCTTCTGCTGAGTTTAAAGTCCGGTGGGCTCCATTCGGCATTTATTTGCTGCTATTAAAAATTAAAGCTGAAGTCCGTTGAAAAAAGCCAGCGGCTTGTGAGTATCAGACAGTGGGAATGCTTCCCTGCACAGGGTGAGTTAGGAAGTGGTCACGGATCGATGGCAAGTTCAAAAACACCGACACATCGGCCTCATCTTCTCTGAGACCCAGAATCCACAGTCCCAATTAAAGGCAGGTGGGTTTGGGTCCACACAGGCACAACACCAGCCCCCCGGCACCAAGTTCCAAAACCATTGCTGATCTAATAGTCACACCATTGGAGCGCATTTATTACATGAATAGAAAGACGCAATGCTGTGGGACAACTTTGCTTCGGAATCACCCACCCACCCCCAGGGCCTATACTTGCCCAGGATCGGGCTACAGAGGCTCCTGATCCTAAAACTGGGCCAGATCACAAAGCTCATTCATTGCATTCCGCCAAACGTTCAACACAAAACATCCCATTGTGGTTCCAGATTGGCTCATCTCCATTCCAATAACTCCTGGCGGTGTTTTTCTTTTGTAGATTTGGGGGGTTTTTTGCCCAAAAGGGACACACTTGACACTGGGGCCTCATCCCACTGAGAGACGGAGGAATTAGCACCCCCTTCCAAACCCAGAACCCACTCCATACAGGAGTTTCGCTACCAGATTCGGAAAGTGATCGCGTTGCCGTCACTCCCTCGGTATTCCGAGTTTGGGAGGAGGGGGTGAGGGAGCCAACAACCCGATTTCAATCTATTGAAGATTTCTAAACTGAACCCAACTCAAAAAAAACTCGTGTAAAAGAGGTTGGGGTCCAGTTTTCATCTCATCCCAGGTATAAATGACTCCGAGACATCTTTCCATTAGGGTTATAAAAATAAAACGTTAAAATGACTGATGAGCCCTGAGTTTACCGAAAAAGTACCGCATTCACGAGCCTTATGAAAATAACGGAGGTTAGTGTTAATAAGGTGCCGCACAACAGACCTGTGTAAAGTTAGAACCCGTGCGAAAAAAGGGAGAGTAGCCACTTGGACACGAAACTGGCTGAGTGACTGTAGTGGGGAAGGGACTGGAGGAAGGGACTGATGGTGGAATTCCCCACGGATCGGTATCAGGAACTCCGCTCTTCCCGAAATAGATCAATGACCTAAACCGGCACAGAGCACAATTTCAACATTTACAGATGATGCGGAACTTGGGAGCATTGTGAACTGCGAGGAGGATAGTGTGGAGCTTCAAAAGGACATAGATGGGCTGGTGGAATAGGTGGACAGATGGCAGAGTCTATGCAAAGAAGTGTGAAATGATTCATTTTGGTAGTTGGAACACAGATACAATATAAAATAAAGAGTACAACTGTAAAGAGGGTGCAAGAGCAGAGGGACCTGGGTGTATATGCACATAAATCATTGAAGGTGGTAGCGCAAGATGAGAGAGTGGTTCATAAAACATAAAACCATTGATACTGTATCAATAGGGACATAGAGTACAAGAGCCAAGGAGGTTATGTCAAACTTGTATGAAATGCAGGTTTGGCCTCAAATGGAATATTGCGCCCAGTTCTGGGCACAACACTTTGGAAAGTGTGTGAAGGCATTAGAGAGGGTGCAGAAAAAACTCTCGATGAGGAACTTCAGTTATGAAGATAAGATTGAAGAAGTTGGGACTGTTTCCCTTTAAGAAAAGAAGGTTGAGAGCAGATTTGATAGAGGTAATGAAAATCACGAGGGGTCTGGACAGAGTAGATAAGGAGAGACTGTTCCCATTGGCGGAAGGATGGAGCACTAGAGGGCACAGATTGAAGGTAATTGGCAAAGGAAGCAATGGTGACATGAGGAGAAACTTTTTCACGCAGCAAGTGGTTAGGACCTGGAATGCACTGCCTGAGTGTGTGGGGGAGGCTTTCATTATTGGATCATTATTGGAAAAGGGAAAGAATTGCAGGTCTGCAGGGAAAACAGGCAGGGGAACATCACTAGGTGAATAACTCCTTCAGAGGGCCAGCACAGGCAGGACGGGCCGAATGGCCTCCTTCTGTGCTGCAACCATTCTTAGAGTCACAGAATGTTTCTGAACTGGTTTTGATCCAGAAGGGGATGACTTCACATTTTAAACACATTGAACCTTTTTAAAAAAATAAACTGCACAATGGAGAGGAGCCCTTAAAATGCTCTGTCAACTTGCTTTAAAAGGTGCATTGACTTGGTGCGGTGGTCGATGAGGAAGAACCTTGTCAATTTGGGGAATGAGGAACGGCCGCGAGACACGCTTTCCTCTCCAGTAAGTGATTAATTACAAAACGTCAGTTTAATAAAAGGTATCCCCCCGTTTAACTGTAAAGCAGCGAGCGGGCTAGAGCGCAGAGGGTAATTCACGTCAAGGGTGATTGTCACACCGGATGGACGGCATCAGCACACGTGTTCCCAAGCAAATTGGAGAAAGGGTTTGCTCTCCCCAACACATTAAGGCAGTTGTCCCCCCTTTCCATTGAGTCAAAGGCACCGGGAACTCAAAAGTCTCAGGAACTTGCCACCTTCAGGCATCATCTCCCATCACTATTTCTTTCGGCAAGAGAGAGAGAGAGAGAGGGGGGGGTGTGTGTGGTTACGGTCAGGGACACCAGGCTGTGAGGATGCCCAGGTTTCTTGCTTATAAAGGAGGGCGACAAGTGACTGGGGTATATCGGGGGGCGGCTAGCGGTTACCGGTAAAGAAACCACCCGGGTCATGTTATAACCCAGCTCCAGACTGCCTCACATTCCCAACCCATCTCACAAGCTATTTATACAAACACTCGGGGCGAGTTTGATGCACAGTAACAACCACACCGGCAACCGACGGTGGGGAATATTTCTGAGCTTCGCTCCAAAACCGTTCGGCACCAAAAGAAACTGGAAACTCTTCGACGTGATTTAAAATAAAAACTTATCCACTGGGAGACGAAACTTCGGGTCTCTAACCAACAAACCAACAGGCTCCTTGTAATAAAAGAAACACTAACTTAAGAGACGAGCTAAGCCTTGTGTAGTTAAACAGTATGAATGTGTGTGTGTGTGTGTGGGAGCTGCTTACGCTGCTGTTGTGACCGGACCAGTGGACCATGGCTTGGTTGTGGGCGGAATCCCCGGTCAGCGCGAAGGTGGTGCTGCTCAGCTTCACCGGCTCCAGCCGGGACTCGCCGCCGACCCGACCGGGAGGGGAGCCTTCCAGGACCGCGCGGCGCCCGCGGCTCGCCGAACCTTCCGCCCCGCGGCGCAGATACGCCGATCCTGGCCGCCTGGCCGGGGACGGGGACGGGGACGGGGCGCAGTTCGTGTCGGCCGAGGCGAAGCAGCAGCTCAGGGCGGCGAGCAGAGTCCAATATCTCCATGGGCCGCGGTAGCAACCCGGGGATGATGATGATGATGATGAAGATGAAGAAGCAGCAGCAACAGCAACATCAGCATCGCGGAGAACCATTCTTCCCACGAAAAATAACATATAAAATAAAAAAAAAGACCCCCAACAACTAGAAAAGTGGGGGGTTTGTTGGGGCGGGGGGGGGACTTTAGCAGAGTGGCTGCGGCTGCTTGTACCACCACCAGGCAACTCCTGGGAACTTGTGTGACTGAGATGAGGGCTTAAAAAAAGTGCTTCTCACTGACACTGTTCACGTTCAAGGGTTTGATCAGCAGCGCGCCAATGGGAAAAGAGGAGAGATTGTGGAGGGGGGGGGGTGTGTGGGATGGGGAGGGGAGGAGATGATGCTCAGATCCACCACTAGACTGGGTACCACAATCTGCAATCATTTATCAACGCTTCAGGTCCGCGTTCCAGCCCGTCCCGGGTCAACCGGTATTCACATGTATATATTTTCTATATCTATATATATATAGATACCTCTCTCTCTCTCTCTCTTTATATATATAACCAACCGGTCTGAGGGAGTGCCCTGCACTCCACAGCTCAACACCACCCACCCTTCCTCACTCCCTCCCCCTGTCTCCCTCCCTCCCTCACTCCCTCCCCCTGTCTCCTTCCCTCCCTCACTCCCTCCCCCTGTCTCCCTCCCTCCCTCCCCCTGTCTCCCTCCCTCCCCTGTCTCCCTCCCTCCCTCACTCCCTCCCTGTCTCCCTCCCTCCCTCACTCCCTCCCCCTGTCTCCCTTCCTCCCTCACTCCCTCCCCCCTGTCTCCCTCCCTCCCTCACTCCCTCCCCCTATCACCCTCCCTCCCTCACTCCCTCCCCCTGTCACCCACCCTCTCTCACTCCCTCCCCCTGTCTCCTCCCTCACTCCCTCCCCCTGTCACCTTCCCTCCCTCACTCCCTCCCCCTCTCTCCCTCCCTCCCTCACTCCCTCCCCCTGTCACCCTCCCTCCCTCACTCCCTCCCCTGTCACCCACCCTTTCTCACTCCCTCCCCCTGTCTCCCTCCCTCACTCCCTCCCCCTGTCTCCCTCACTCCCTCACTCCCTCCCCCGTCTCCCTCCCTCACTCCCTCCCCTGTCTCCCTCCCTCCCTCACTCCCTCCCCCTATCACCCTCCCTCCCTCCCTCCCCCTGTCACCCTCCCTCCCTCACTCCCACCCCCTGTCTCCCTCCCTCCCTCATCGATCAGTAATAGGAAAGCGCCCCTGCTCCTTATGAACTGGGACCCACTGTGTGCGTCTTAATAATATCACCCAGCGAGGGGAGAGGAGGGGAGGAGTGGGTAATAGCCCCAGCCTGTTCGTTGGGAGGGTGGGGTGTGAGGGGGTGGGGGTGGGTGGGTGTTGTTTTAGATAGACAGTCCCAGGGTGTTGTGTCTGCTTTTTCCCGTTGCTCCCGAGGTGTCTCCTCCGCTGACAGTCTGTGTCTGTCTGGATGGGAGCGGCGGGGAGACGCGGGGGCTTCGCTCTGATTTCATTCCACAGGGGGATTTTCTCGGGGTAAAGCGGGAGCGGGGAGGTGGGGAATCCGGGGGACCTTAGTCTCTCCCCCAGGCCTTTGAGGTGACGGTGCGGATGGGCAATATGTGCAGAATGTAACACCGGACATCCTGGCCTGACAACGAATGAAATGTTTACCTGCCAACCTCCGCTTTACACACACACACACACACACACAGACACATACATACATACATACATATAACACACACAACACACACATACACACATATAACACACACAACACACACATACACACATATAACACACACAACACACACATACATACACATAACACAGACATAACACACACATAAAACACACACACATAACACAACACACACACATATACACACACACATTAAACCCAGTGAAATGATAACACGCGTTAACCAGCTCGAACTACACCCGGGAAGTGATGGTTAGTAAGGAGACCAGCGTTTTCCCAATTGCCTGGTTGGGGGATGTATGTGCAAGTCCCGGTGATGGGGTGTCGGTGTGTGTGTGTCTGAGGGGGGACACAGCAGATGGACAGTAAAAGGCTGTGCAGGCTCCCAGGCTCGAATAGCCCCGCTCTGCCCAAACGCTGTGGAGTTGGACTGACTCCAGGCGCCTTCAGCGAAATCCGCCTGCATCATTCCAGCAGCGAAAACTTTTTTTCCATCGGCATTCCGCCCATTCGTCTTCTACCATCTAGTGGATTGTTCTTGTCCTCACTCCCCGGTGTAGAGGACTCTGCTTAACGCCGTCTTGCGTCCGGCTCCCCGGCTCGATTTAAACCGCCAGGGGATGGTCCCGGGTCCCTGAAGCCGGAGCACAGACCTCCCCGTCTCCCTGGCGAATATTGGCTCAGGTCCGAGCGGTGTAAATCTTGGGGCCTCCCTTCTAATCGCGCTGAAAAATGCTCCAGCCTTTGATTGATGGAGTTGTTAACATGTGCAAAGCTAGAAGCCACCCGCACTGGCGTGTCTCACAATTAAGATTCCCTCACTAAATCAAACTATATTTAACGCAATTGAGCTGGGATGGGAGACAGTCGATTTATCATGAACAAATGCCTTTAAAATTTCGATCCGTTTGCCAGGGTGAAGGGAGATGGTAGATTGTGGTTTCCTTTTGCAGCAATATTATTCCTGCACTTGTATAAGCTGTGGCTCATCTGGTGGCATTCTGCCCCTCAGTCACAAAGCTCTGGGTTCAAGTCCTGCTCCAGGACTTGGATGTTAAAAAGCAAGGTTGGTATTCCAACCGGTGCTGCACTGTCGGAGGTACCGTCTTTCCAGGGCTTGCGCAAGGATATTTTGCTGCCCTAGGTGAACTGCCTCTCCTCTCACTGCGGTAGACAAAGGTGGACCTGATGTCACAGAAAGCCAGCGGCAAGGTGTGGACTGGTTCGAGGGAGGGAAACAAGCCCCAGGAGCCCAGAGACGGGCTGAGGGAGCTGGTTAACATGGGGTCGATGAAAACAGAAAATGCTGGAAAATCTCAGCGGGTCTGGCAGCACCAGTAGAGAGAGAAACAGAGTTAATGCTTTGCGTCCGTATCACTTTTTATTTCAGATTTCCAGCAAATGCTTTTGCCTTGGGTTAACATGAAGATTCACTGCCCCCTCACCAAGAACGCAAACTCCCTGCTGCGCAGAGACACCCATGCAATGAGTTAATGCTCTGCTGTTTAACCTTCACTTCCTGTCATTAATAGAAATTATGCCAGAGCATTTTCTGTAACCCTTAAAAACAAAGCGCTGACCCGGTCAAAAGTGAAGTGATGGAATCCCCGCTTGTGCCCATCGTTGCTTGGCCCGACCCCTCAAAGAAACTCAAACCCCATCAACCTCATTGCATCCTGCCAAAATTCCAGCCAATCGGAGACCTCTGGGTTTTTATTTTGGTTTAAGCAGGTTTGAATTTGATTGGGAGGCACTGCACTGAGCGGGATCTCACTGCATGCCGCATGATGATGTGAGTTAGAGTTCCCTTCCCCTTTGTTGATGAGGAATTATGGGACTGATTTGTTTTATATGCCGGTTTTCGGTTCCAATATTTTTTTTATAAAAACCAGCAGTTTTTCTTTTGCCCACCACCCCCAACTCTGGGCGCTCTTGGCAAGCGCCAAGTTTACCTCATGGTAGTGCCAGCCTTGCATCTTTCAGATGAGATGCTAAACCAAGGCCCCATCTTCCCTCTTGGGTAAATATAAAATATTCCGCAGCACTATTTTGGAGGAGAGTGGGGAAGATCTCCCTGGTATCCTAGCCAATAATTATCCCTCAATCAACATCAAACAAACAGGTTATCTGGCTCTCACCATATTGCCGACTATGGGAGCTTGCTGTGCAAATTGACTGCCACGTTTCCTACATGACAATAGAGACTACACTTTAACAGGATTTCATCGACTTTAAAATGCTCTCAATTGTCCAGCGGTCATGAAAAGTGCTTTGTAAATGCAAGGTCTTTATTTCTTTTTGAATTCCACAACTCTTCAATCCCCTAGATACTGACTTAACATTTGAAATAATTTTACTGTAACATATTGTAGAATTGGGTATTAATATTAAGCTCTAGAGTTACTATCAGAGTTTCTTAGAGGAGTTTGTTACAAGGCCAACCCTTTCTTTGGATGTAATTTATTTACACCATTTCTTACCAATTTCTTGCTTTTTAACTATTCAAGGGCGGGAGTAGATTGGATGGTTAGGCAGTGATTCTCCTCCCAGAGGCAACTGAGCTTCTGGGATATATGATCAGAAGGTAAGTTGTTTTACAGACAACACATGGTCCATGCGATTTCCTGGGCTGGTTTAGAAACTTGATGGGATCAGAGAGAAATTTTACAGAGGCTTGTTTCTCCCTCATCACCCTTGGAGTTATATTTTCTAGGGCTTCTCAACAGATTACGTGATCATGGCGATAGAGGGGTGGGAGGTGTCTAGTGTCTAGTTTTTATTCCCTAGCCATCTTGAACAGGGCAAGTTTGAGGGGTGAGCTGCCCTCTTCCTGACTCTCCTTTTCGTATTTTGGTATTTTGACTCTTTTCCCAAGAACATGTTCTTCCAGCAAAAAAGAACATGTAATAGAGTCAAAATGCTTCACGGCTGCTGTTCACAGTTGTTAGTTACTCGCTGCCTTCAACATTTAATGATTAAATGGCTTATTATTTTCCAAGTACTTATTGTTACGAGGTAACCTAATAGAGACACAGTATCCTATACACTGGCAGTATTTCTCAGGCCCATTGTTAGTAGGTTAATGAAAAGATGATGAAACAGAATATCTCAAGTCAGAAAGTCAAACAAAATAAGTAAATGAAAATGGCAATAGTGCAACATATGAATTTTTATGCATAGCATAATGGGTATAAAACAGTAATCTAATCGAGGTATTCTGATGTAATAGAGAACAACAACTTGCATTTATATAATGCCTTTAATGCAGTAAACATCCCAGGGCCTCAGAAGAGTTATCAATAAAATTTGACGTTGCACCACTTAAGGGGACGACCAAACGCTTGGTCAGCGAGGTAGGTTTTAAGGAATGTCTTAGAGGAGGAGAGAGAGGTAAAGAGGTGAAGACATACAGAGGGAATTCCAGAGCCTAGGACCGAGGCATCCAAAAGGACCGAAGCCAGTGGTGGGGTGATTAGAATAGGGGACGCACAAGAGACCAGAATTAGGTGGACACAGAGATCTTGGAGGTTATAGGGCTGGAGAAGGTTACATAGTGAGTGGGAGAGGTGAGACCATGGAGGGACTTAAAAATATGAATTTCAAAATTGAGGTTTGCTGGAATGAGAGCCAATGTAGGTCAACGAGCACAAGGGCAATTGGTGAATGGAAATTTGTGTGTGTTAGGATACAGACAGCAGAATTTTGGAAGTTTGTAAGATGGGAAGCCAGCCAGGAAAATGTCGGAATAATCAGGCTTAGAGGTAACAAGGGCATGGATGAGGGTTTAAGCAGCAGATGAGTTGTGGCTTGAGTGCAGTCAGGCGACATTATGGAGGTGAAAGGTAAAGGCATGGATAATTGGCCTGTAGCTTACCTCAGCGTCAAGAACAATACCAAGGTTCCAAACAGAGTGATTCAGTTGGCCTCGAGAATCGGCGACTAGGGAATGGAGTTTGAAAGCGCTGGGGGTGCGGTAGTTTGAAGGCAACGGCCGGGATTTTCCGGCTCCGACCCACTGTGGGAGATTTGGCAGCCAAGCCAAAAGTTCACTGGCTTTCAGCGAGGCCGGACAATCCCAGTGGTGGGCAGGGCTGGAAAATCCCGCCCATGGCTTCAGTCATCCCAATATTTAGTTAGAGGAAATTTTTTCTCATCCAACACTGGATATCGGGCAAGCAATCTGACAATTTAGCCACAGTGAATGCCAGTGTTTAAATAATAACGACTGTAATCTAATGGAAGACTTTATATGGATTACCCATAGAATACTGGATACTTGGGAATGATTGCAAAACAGTAATCTTATTCAAGTGCTCTGATGACATTGCAAACCTCCAGATAAAGCTTGGATTGGTTTCTAAGCATCATTTGAATATCAAGATTGGATTACAGCTCCAAAATCATTCTGGAGTCGACGCATTTTTTTTTTAGGTTTGGATCTGCTTCTGTCCCAAAAGTGACTGTTAATGCAAACTCCAACAATCAAGTTGGAGCACGATAATCTTCACAATGATTGTGAGCATTGAATTACTTAAGTTTATCAAGAAATAACTTGCAGCCATTTATGAGGGATTTCTATAATCAGTGTATATCATGCATTTGTTGCTGCATTATACTTGGAACATTGAGGCAAGTGGGCAGAGGTGCCATATAGAGGCATAACACATATTTTGGATAGGTTTCCATGTAGCTTGTAGGTTCCTGGGGTCCCAGAAGCTTCACAGCTGTGGTGACACATCCAATAAAGTGTGCATGATAGTTGTGAACAAGTTGTTGGACAGGCATGCTGCAGAGGGAGATATAGTGCAGTGTAAAATTTCTGATGGTGTCTCTATAGGGGAGAGCTGGTGGAAATTGCTATATAACAACAACTTGCATTTATATAGAACCTTTAATGTAATAAGATATCCCAATGCGCATTGCAGGAGCATAACAAGACAAAAATTTGACACCAAACCGCACGCTGGAGATAGAGAGGGAGAGAGATTTGGGAGGGAATTCCAGAACTTAAGGCCTTTGCATGGCTGCCAACAGCATGGCAATTTAAAATCAGAATGCACAAGGGACCAGAATCCCCTCAGCGTTCTACTGAGAGTGCTTGTCCTCGGACTCACTATTGGACTCATCGTCTGCAGCCAGACCATCTGCGTCTACATCTTCTGCCTCCGTTGTGTCTCAACTTTCCAGCGCCAGATTGTGGAGAGCGCAGCATGCAACCACTATCAGTGACACACGATCGGGGTGGGGGGGGGTACTGCAGTGCACCCCCTGAACAATCCAGGCATCAGAAGCGCATGTTGAGAAGACCGATGGTTCTCTCTAACACCGCCCTTGTGGTGCCCTGGCTCCTATTGTACCGCTGCTCAGCTTCTGTTCTTGGATGGCGGAGAGGTGTCATGAGCCACCTTCTGAGGGGATAGGCCTTGTCACCCAGCAGCCATCCATCCAGCCGGGCTGGAGCACTGAAGAGCCACGGCACCTGGGAGTGTCTCAGAATGTAGGCATCGTGGGAGTTGCCTGGGTACCTTGCACAGACTTGCAGAATCTGCATCCTGTCTATCTGCACATTCATGGAGTGGAAGCCCTTCCTGTTGACGAAGGCACCCAGCTCACCCGTTGGCGCCTTGATGGCCACATGTGTACAGTCTATAGCACCCTGGACGCGGGGGAACCCAGCAATTGCTGCAAAGTCTCTGGCTCGCTCTGCCTGGCTGGCCTCGTCCGAGCGGTAGTGAATGAAAATCAATGCACGCCTGAATAGAGCGTCTGTCACCAGCTTGACACAACTGTGAACAGCTGATTGGGAGACTCCACACAGATCACCCACCAACCCCTGGAAAGAGCTGGAGGCATAGAAGTTGAGGGCAGCCGTGACCTTCAACCTCACTGGCATGGGGTGTCCACTCACACTGTTGGAGCTGATCTCAGAGCTTATCATCTGACAGATGGAGGTCACTGTCTCCCTTGAGAGACGGAGTCTCCTTCGGCATTGCACCTCAGACATATTGAGGTAGCTGCATCGCCGCCTGTAAACCCAGGATAGTGGTGTCTTCTGCGGCCCCTTCCACCTTGGACTTCCTGTTGGCCCTGCGCCCCTTGTGCCTGTGCCTGTCCTCCCAAAGGTGGCTCCCCTGGAGGCTGCACATGGACTCCTGGCCTCTTCCCCCTTCTGGCCCTCCCTTCCTACTCAGAGGAGGTGCCTCCAGTGGAGAGCACAACCCCCATTCCCAGGGTAAGGGAAGGCTGCCTGAAACCTACAAGGCCCCAAGAATTATGTTTACTCCAGAGTATTCAACTTAAACCTGTTATTCCTGTCAAAGCAGCTGTGAAGAGATTTGAAGTTCTCCTGTTCACACAGGCAAGTATCAGTAAGTTTCTAAAGTGAATGACTAACAACTCACATCAGAGAGCCCACTCACCCCTCTTATCCCGCCCTTGGGTGGGGTTTTTTAAAATGTGGCCTACCCGCCTGCCCAATGTGCCCGTGCGACACCCTGAAAATCGCACGGGCTGAGAAAAATCGCTGTGGATTACTGCCTCAAGGGCCTTAAGTGGCCCGCTAGTTAATGGCAGGCGCAGCTCAGGAGCTCATAGCGCAGCGGCCCTCCGAAATATCACGATGACATCGGAACGCATGCCCGACATCATCGAGTGCCATTTTACCCGTCGGCGTGTCAGGCCCGCCCCTACACTCCGACTGTAAGATGCTGCCCTGGGGTGATGTAAACATGTCTGAAATAATGGGCTGCAGACCCACGTTTGTTAAAACACAGGCTGGGCAATTGGGGCTGCCCTCACCGAAACAAAGAAAGTTAAGAGATCAATGTAAAACCAGAGAATGCAGGAAGTACTCAGTAAGCCAGGCACAATCTGTGGAGAGGAAAACAAGTTAACATTTTAGGTCAATGACCTGGGATCAGATAGATGAATTCAAGATTAGGAAGAATTTTTAGAGGGCATGTCAGGGAGAACTATTTCTGTGGGTCAGTGAATTGCTAAGTGGATGAAAATTTAAGATCATTATCATGAGAGCGTAGGGAGATGTCAAGCAAAATCTTTTTGTGCAGAAGGTTGTTAAGACATGGAATGCTCTGCTGATAAAGTAAAACCCAGAATAACTTTTAAAAGGGGAATGTATAAATAGTTGAACAATTGAAAAAAAAGCAAAGACAAAATGGTAAGACAATGGAACTAACTGGTTAACTTTTTCAGGGAGCTGGCACAGGCACAATGGGCCGAATGGCCTTCCTCCGTACAGCAAAATTCAATGCGGTAGGTTATCTGTGGAGTTTGTCTCAATAGCTCATTGTAACTTTGGCCATCTCGTGGGGATTCTGTTGATCTTCTGTTGAAATTACAGCAAATGATTGGGATCGAGCCAACGGATAATCCAGGCATATGATTGTATTGCTGTGCCAATGTCTTAAGATTGAACTAAAGATATATTTTCTTAGATGAATTTGAGCCAACAAATCTGGAGCCATCTCCGTGGGGTGAATTTTACATTTAGAAATCAGGACCTTCTGCGCATCCGCCCCACCCCCACCCACCCCCACCCCCACCCCCACCCACCCCCACCCATCGCCACCTCCACCATCACCCCCACCACATGCGTAAAATCTGGCAGGAAGATGTCGCCGGTCTCTGATAATACAGAAGTCAGGCGGGTGCTAAAATCAGCAGCCCGCCCACCATTGTTAAAAAGGTTTTGTTAACAAGGCAATAGACCTGAATTTTACCTTTCCATTTTTTGCCATTTTCTGGTGGATGCACATGTAAAACATTCGGAGGGCAGCCACGTCAGCTATCAGAATGTGTTGCGAAGGCCGGTATAAAAACTCAAAGCAGGACTGTGGCTGTATTCAGCAGCTGATGCTGAATGCGGTGGAGTTTCATTGTGGTTTAAGGTGGGTTTATCATCACTCTCAGCCTGCATTGGGACATTTTCTCAGAGAAGGGGGCATGCAGAAAGTACTACAATCGTCTTTGTGCGCTCCAGCTACGGACCTTTAGATCGCTGTCCCCCCACGGGAATCGTGCATTCTGTCGTAGGCTCCTCCTCCAGTCAGGAGGAGAGAAGGAGAAAGGGGAGGGCAGCTGGCCAGGGACAGGTCCAGCGAGGTGTGCGACCTGCTGCCGCACAAGGGGCTGCAGGGGAACAGACAGCAACGTCAAACAGGCAGAGGTAGGCAAAGGCCAAGCGCATCTCCAGGGTGAGGATGACATAGCTCCGGATGTCAGAACGACAGTACCTTAGAAGACTGTGTCTCTCAAGGGAGAGAGTCACATCCCAGCGTGACATGCTGTCTGTGCTGATTGCCTCCAGTTGTGTTAGTGACCACCTGATGCCTGTTGTGTTAAAAGTAAACGTGCCCTTGAATTTCTTTGCCCCTGGGTCATTCCAGGCATTACGTGGAGACCTTGGCAGAATTTCACAGCCTGCAGCCCATCACTGTATAAAGGTTTTTACAGATACCATATTCAGTCATGCCCATGAATTTTCTTATTCATTCATGGGATGTGGGCATCGTTAGCAAGACCAGCATTTATTGTCCACTCTTAATTGCCCTTGAGAACATAATGGCGAGGCACCTTCTTGAACCGCCGCACTCCATCTGGTGTAGGTCCACCCACAGTGCTGTTAGGAAGGGAATTCCAGGATTTTGACCCAGCTACAGTGAAGGAACAGTGATATATTTCCAAGTCAGGGTGGTGAGTGGCTTGGAGGGGAACTTGCAGATGGTGGTGTTCCATATACCTTCTGCCCTTGTTGTTCTTGGTGGCAGAGGTCATGGGTTTGGACTGTGCTGTCAAAGGAGCCTTGGTGAGTTTGTGCAGTGCACCTTGTAGATGGTACATGCTGCTGCCACTGTGCGTCGGTGCTGGAGGAAGTGAGTTTTTGAAGTGGTAGATGGGGTGTCAATCAAACACGTTGTTTGATTCATCTCACTTGTCAGTGACAACACCAGTCAAGCAAAAAGAGCCAGAGGCTTTGCAACCGTGGCTGGATTTCCAAAGGTGCAAATAGTCATTGATTGCACGCATGAGGCAATAAAAGCTCCATCTGGACAGCCAGGCGCATTTGTCAATAGGAAACAATTTCACTCCATCAATCTGCAGATTGTATGTGATCATAGGCAAAGAATATTTGCAGCTGTGTGCACAACATCCAGGGAGTAGACACGATGCCTGCATACATGGGCACTCCCAGGTGCCAGAGATGTTCAGTGGCCTGGAACCTTTGAATGACCGGCTTCTGGAAGATAATGGTTACCCTTTCATGAGGTGCCATATGACCCTTGTGAGAAATCCACATACAGAGCTGGAGAGGAGGTATAATAATAGCCACGCATCCACCAGAGCCAACATTGAACTGACCAATGTGCTTTAGATGTTTGGACTGACGAGGCAGCATGCTGCATTATTCTCCTGCTAGAATCTCACTCATGGACGTGGTCTGCTGAGCCTTGCACAACCTGGCGCTTCAGAGAGGAGAAGCCCTGGCAGAGGAGGATCTGATGGAGAAAGCTGCAACACCTGATAATGAGGAGGAGGGTGAGACAGGCCACCCAGCTGCGTAAGGTGGTGCACAACAGGCCTGGATGCCCAAGAGATAGGAGATTCTCTCATACTAACAATGCATAATTTGACCAACGAGAACATCTTGGCCACACTCGCCTTTTCCTGCTATCTCCCATTCAACAACAGCGGGGTCGCCTGTGCATGTGCCAATTGTCACGTTCCAGTATATTATGAACTTACAATCAATATTTGAAAATTTTGAACACAAAAAAGACGATTAAAATGGCCATTGCAAATCAAGTGACCTTTAGCACTTTGAGCTCCAGGCAATCCTGAGTTAAGAGCAAATTAAATATGAACATTCAGAGCCATCCGGGGAATTCACACATCCCTTTGTTTAAAGAGGGACCATCAACAAAAGAACTATAGCATTCTAGCTGGCTTGTCTTTCTGTTTCACCATTGACAAAAGAAATATCAAAACTCAATGTGTGTTAGGCGAATGGATTCCATCAACGTTCCATTGTATAACCATGACCTCTCATCCCAATTAGACTGAGTGCATTTCAAGGTGTTAAATGACAACACAGGATGTGTAATAACACACAACCCCTTTTTGGTAAAACAATGTTGAACTTGTGCAAGTCACATGATGATGAGGACATTTTGTTGTCTGCTTTTAAAATGACAGCAAGAAGCTGCTCAGACAGAGTTCCATCAGAAAGCAATCGAACCACCTACAAGTCACCTAAGCAGCCAAGGTAATAAACAGCAATATGTTGAAAGTTGGAGAAGGCTTTTACCCTCTCCAACCTGTTCTAACATTGAGTTCATCTGAGAACCAACTCCCTGGAAATTTGAATATAAATAGCCTCGCAGCATACTGAGAATCCTCTACTATTCAAGACCTTAATTTCAACTAAAACATAAACTCATCTAAGAAACTACAGGCCTGCCATGAAAGAGATTGAGACAATCATAAATTGTAATTGTATTATTTTACCTTCATCTGTATCTAATCTTTGTGCATTATAGTGTATGTGAGTCATCACATTTTAAAACTCCAGGGCAAGTGTGTAGTAATAAATAACCTTTGTTTTTTTTATAAACTGACAAAAAGCTTGCTACTGGGATTATTTAAATTGGGACAATCACTCTGTGGGTAAGAAAACACGCACCCCTTACATATAAACATACGGGCAGAAAGAAAACACATAAATTTTGTCCGTGACAAATTTGGGGGCTCATTCAGGATAAAATCCATTGCAAATGAGCCACAATCTGATTTTGAAGGAATTGGAAGTCGAAAGGGAAAATTAACATGGACAAAATTGTAAAACAGAACAAAATTGATTGCAGCGCTTTATGAGTACTAACAATAGAAATTAAGATGGCAACTTTCAAACGTGAAAGCAATAATGCAAGAGAAGGATTTAACTTGGCCAAAATAAATGCCCTTTAACACAGAACAGCTAAAAGCTAAAAGCTAAGCAGGTAGAACTTAATCTACTTTATAAAGCTTAGCGACCTGAGGCACTTAAATGCTGACTGAGCATCTCTGCCTCATTCCAGATTTTGAACTGGTAGAAGATACAGAGTCTGAAACAGAGCAGGTTACCCCCTTGCCAACATTGGCCTGGAAGAGCGGAGGTTAGAGTTTCAGGCAAGGGAGAAAGAGAAATAAAGAGAATTACAGAAGGAAAGGGAGGCAAGGGAATTCCAAGAGAGACAGGAGGAGTGTGCTCTCCAGCTCAAAAAGCTTGAGAGAGAGCTAAAGGCGCAGAAAGATCGAGAACTGAGATTGCAGCAGCTAAGGAGAACTTAACCTTATCTAGTGTTAATTTAAATATCCCTAGCCGAGAGACAAATTTTGATTTCCTGAAGTATTCCCAATTTTGAAGAGGGAGATGTGGAAGCTTTCATTGCAGCCTTTGAAAAACTGGCAGCTCAATTGCAATGGCCAGCAGAGATTTGGACTCTCCTGATACAAGGTCAGCCAGTAGGAAAGGTGGGTGAGGATTATCCCACGCTGCCTGCTGAGTGCTCTGCCAGTTCTGTTGGCCAGTTACCTTGTTCCTATTCTCAGTGTCTATACGCTTGTACCAGAGGCATACCTTAACGATTCCAGAACCCCCCTGTAAACAAGCCCATGTAGGCTTTCCTGGAATTCAGAGAATTACAAATTTAGCTTTTGACAAGTGGGTCCGAGCCCTCAAAATTGACTGCTCCTACGAAGTGTTAAGAGAAATAGTACTGCGAGAGGGATTGCCACCCAAAAGCAGGACAAATGCCACAGTTCTAGTAAAGGGCTTACTGGCAACTGTTTTTAAAGGTTCCCCTAGTAAAAATTCACCTGCAGAGTAAGTGGGTCACCAATGTAGCGACAATTGGGGGTTCTGCTGAGCTTACCATAAAGGGAGTTGATCTATTGTTGGAAAATGACTTTGTGGGCTCCCAGGTACTGTGCCCAGAGGGTCATTTTTAAAAAATTATTCATTCACAGGATTTGGGCTTCGCTGTCTAGACCAGCGTTTATTGCCCATCCTTCGTTACCCTAGAGAAGGTGGTGGTGAGCTGCCTTCTTGAATCGCTGCAGTCCATGTGGTGTAGGTACACCCACAGTGCTGTTAGGAAGGGAGTTTCAGGATTTTGACCCAGGGACAATGAAGGAACAGCGATAGATTTCCAAGTCAGGATGTTGTGTGACTTGGAGGGGAACTTGCAGGTGGAGGTGTTCCCCATGTGTCTGCTGCCCTTGTCCTTCTAGATGGTAGTAGCTGTGGATTTGGAAGGTGCTGCCTAAGAGCCTTGGTGAGTGCCTGAAGTGCATCTTATAGACGGTACACACTGCTGCAACTTGCGTCGTTGTTGGAGGGAGTGAATGTTTGTGGATGTGGTGCCAATCAAGCGGGGCTGTTTTGCCCTGGACAGTGTCAAGCTTCTTGAGAGATGCGGGAGCTGCACTCATTCAAGTCATAGTGACTGGGGAAACAGAGGGGAAGCAGAAAAATTTTGTTCAGCTGCTGAGGGCTGAAGAAGGCCCTAACGTGCTACAGTGGGCAATAGAGCCAATGAGGATTAAGGAAATAAAAGGAAAGCCAGAGGATTTTCTGGAGGCCGACAAAGGGCCTACCGAGGTAAAAAGGGTCAAAATGGAACCCATCGCAGCTAAAGAGGCCAAAACCAGGCAAGTAGAGTTTAAGAAGGCCAAGCGCCATGGAATATAAAAGCAATGAAGAAGCTAAAGGTGCCATCTTTCAGGATTTAAATGGGGGCAAAAGAAGTTCCCAAAATTAGCAGACAAACAGTGAGGGAGATGCCTCAGCCAGTTGAAGAGGCGCAAGGGAATTCAGCAGAAGCTGGTTAGTCACCTGCGTGCAGTGGTGCCCCAAGGGATGTGGGACTGATTGGGGACCAGCATACCCCTTAGATAACAGGAAACGGGAAGTCAATCCCCTTGAAGGCGAACCACAAGAGAAGTACAGGACGAAGCCAAAACTTAAACCACCTGAACCCAGCAGGTCAATGTCCAAGGTAACTGATGATAAAGTGCCAGGAGAGAACCCAGACACCTCCCGGGGGTTTAAAAACAATACACCCCACGCCATCACCCTAGAAATAAGAATCATCAATGAATCAGAACCTAAATCATCAGAATCCTGGGTTGTGGAAGGAGCCATGAAGAAGTTAAGAGCTTAACAGAAACCCCAACCAACCAAACAATCACAGCCGTTTGCACACTTAAAAGCTTTGAAAGAGACTCCAGCTTTGTGAAACCTAACTCCGCCCTAGGAGCCAGCATGGAGTTTGAATTTTCCCCAAATGTGATGGAATACTCCCCACTTGCCTGGACGAGTGCAGCTCCAACAACACCCAAGAAGCTTGACACCATCCAGGACAAAGCAACCTACTTAATTAGCATCCCATCCACAAACATTCACTCCCTTCACCATCGATGCACAGTGGCAGCAGTGTGTATCACCTACAAGGGGCATTGTAGGAACTCACCAAGCCTCTTTCGACAGCATTTTCCAAACCCACGACAACTACCATCTACAAGGGCAAGGGCAGCAGACACATGGGGAATCCGCCGCCTGTTCCCCTCCAAGCCACTCTCCATCCTTACTTGGAAATATATCGCCGTTCCTTCACTGTCTCTGGGTCAAAATCCTGGAACTCCCTCCTTAACAGCACTCTAGGTGTATGGATTGCAGGGTTTCAAAGAAGGCAGCTCACCACCACCTTCTCAAGGATAACTCGGGATGGGCAATAAATGCTGGCCTAGCCAGCGAAGCCCACATCCCACGAATGAATATAAAAAAACCTGTTTTGAAAACCACATGTCTGTTACAGTTCAAAAACAGAATTACCTGGAAAAACTCAGCAGGTCTGGCAGCATCGGCGGAGAAGAAAAGAGTTGACGTTTCGAGTCCTCATGACCCTTCAGCAGAACTGAGTATAGTTAGGAGAGGGGTGAAATATAAGCTAGTTTAAGGTGGGGGAGGTGGGGGGGCGGGGGTGGGGAGGGAGAGAGAGAGAAGTTGAGGGTGGGGTGGTTGTAGGGACAAGCAAGCAGTGATAGGAGCAGATAATCAAAAGATGTCACAGACAAAAGAACAAAGAGGTGTTGAAGGTGGTGATATTATCTAAGAAAATGTCTTTTGTCTGTGACATCTTTTGATTATCTGCTCCTATCACTGCTTGCTTGTCCCTACAACCACACCCCCCATCCAACTTCTCTCCCCCCACCTTAAACTAGCTTATATTTCACCTCTCTCCTAACTATACTCAGTTCTGTTGAAGGGTCATGAGGACTCGAAACGTCAACTCTTTTCTTCTCCACCGATGCTGCCAGACCTGCTGAGTTTTTCCAGGTAATTCTGTTTTTGTTTTGGATTTCCAGCATCCGCAGTAGTTTTTTGTTTTTATGTCTGTTACAGTTACCATTCCCGAAACCTTCTGTAGCGATATTAATGAACAGTCACCAGATAGCAGGTAATTGAGGATTTTAAGAAAAGGAAATGTGACAGAGAAACTATAGCAGTACCAGATTACTGTGTATGAATGTCTGAATGTGTGAAGAAGTGAATGTGTACATTGTCCTTTTCCTGCGCAAGGAACCCATGGTTAAAAGAAAATCATCACAGATTTAATTTTTTGCCTGTGAGATGGAGGCATGTCCTACTCCGGAATATTATGAAATTTTAGTCAATACTTTAACATTTTAACCACAATGAGACTATTAAAATGGCTGCTGCAAATCAGGTGACCTTTGGCATTCTGAGCTCCAGACAGTCCTGAGCCTCAAGCAAATACCTAATTAAATGTGGACATTCAGAGCCATTCAGGGAATTCGCACACCTCTTTTTTTGAGGACGACCATCAACAGGACAACTGTAGCATTCCAGGCAGCTTGTCTTTCTGTTTCACCGGGGACATAAGAAACATCAGAACTCAATATGCGTTAGACAAATATGAATATATTCCATCAACCCTCCACTGTATTACAATGGTCTCTTCTCCAAATTCGACGAGGTGAATTTCAAGGTGTCAAATGACAACTCTGGATGTGTAATCAACACACAACAGGCTGAATAATATGCTCCGTGGTGATGGGCAGGAGTCGAAACCTGTAATAAGTGCCTCATTGGCTCCCAGCCCCGCCATTCCAGCACGCCACATAAAATGGCAATCAGCCAATTATCATCCGCCAGGCAGGTTTCCAGCCCGCAATGTTACATCAGTGTTGCCTTTCTACCCAATGGGAGTTGGAGGGTGGGGTATCCAGTGGCCATGACTCGGAAGGAGGTCAAGGCCAATAATTTAAGGAGGGCACCGGGCATAGGACTGTGCCACGTGCTGCTGGGATTGGACTGATCTGGAAGCAAGAAGGATTTTGTGGAGTTTGAAAAGATTTGCAATCATTTCTCAGGTAAGCTTGGATTTTCTAAATATTTGGACAATATTCACAGAGGGTCAGCATTAAGGACATTTGGAGGGGAATAGACAGACATGGCCTACACTGTAAGCATAACCATCAGGAAAATATGGAAATATTGGAGCAGCTGACTATTAATTACTCCTCCATAGATGGCCAAGAGAAGGGAGCGAGGTGAGATGGAGGGAAGAAGGTCCTGAACCACCCCAAGATTCTATGATGACTCCCTCAGAGCCCTCCTTCAGGTTGTGGGGTCTTAATACCAGGTGATGGAAGAGAAGTCCTCCGGCAGTCACCAGAGCAGCCTGGAGGGAGATGGCTGCAGAGGTCACCAGCGGGAGATGCAGCACCTCGAACCTAGAGGCAATGCCGATAAAAGCTTAATGATCTTTTAAGGTCTGCAAATCAGTGTACACGGAAGGTTATGGGAAGACCCTGTCTGGGTAATGGCTTGGGCACTGCTCAGTAGTTCACGGTAACATTATGCACCAATGACAATATTGGTAGCCCTGAGGCCTATGCACTGGTGGTGTTGGAGTTGCAGGGGTTGAGGGGGGGCAGGGGTCTGGTGTATGAGGTGTGGAAGGCACACGGGGTATTGGCTGCTAATCGTTATGCGGAGTGTGTATTTCTCACAGCGAACGAAACTGCGAAGGAATGAGTGTCCACGAGAATCTAATTCATCGCACTGTCACACACTATTGCAGAAAAAGCGGGCCCACACTGCCATGGAGAGGAACAGGACTGGAGGCTGTGCAGCCGACCTGGCTATCCTCACCCTGCTGGAGGAGGAGGTTCTATAGCTGTCGGCGAGTGAATGGAGCCAGCCAGTCGGTAGAGGCGAAACTGGAGGAAGGCCTCGGGGTGGTGAGATTGCAAGGGGCATTATCAAAAGCTGAAAGAGAGAGATGTTGGAAGGGCTAGGGGGAGGATGAGTGATGCCTGGTATGCTGTTATGAATTGCATGTTGTTGTTTTATGCATTCAAAGGCTCTCATGGATCAGGAGAGAATCATGTGAACATTGTAGAAGTTGATTAATGCTAACAAAGAGAAATATCTCTTTCTGCATCTATTGCTACCATAGCTGAAGTTTGAGTCCTCGTGTACACCATGAAGGTTGAGAATGGCCATATAACACTCTTTTATTTTTTACCTGCTGCATGTGAACCATTGGCTGCTGTCACTTTAAGCACTGAGGGGCCCACACTAGCCTCCGAGGAGGAAGAGTAAGCCTCGGAGTGTGCAACATTACATCCTCTCCATGCACCGAGCACCAGTAGACACTGGCACCTCGGCAGGGTTTCACACATCGGAGCAAGGGGGAGCATAACCTGGTGAGGGCACTTCACCATCACACGTGCAGCTGCCAGGAACAGTGATGAAGCAGGCCTTAGGCAGCCGGCAGAGTATTTGAGGTGATCAAGAGAATGAGTCCCAGTTGAATGATGAGCCTCTGGAGTCATCTGTAAGGCACCAGATTCTGGATGTCCAGCGCGAGTTACATGGAAATTCGGCGGATATGCCAGAGGGGTTGTGCGCTCTGGACCAGACTTTGGAGGTGTCACCCTGGCATGCACACTGCGATCACCCACTCTTCAGAGGGTCAAGCTTTCTCCATGGACAGACTGGGTGAGTGTCTCGGAGGGCAAATGCAGCAGATTGCAGAATCAATTGTGGGTATGCACTCTGACCTACGCTCCATCACCCTGGCTCCGAGCTCAAGGGCCCATGTTATCATTCTTTGATGTGATGACATCGGGAATGTGACCCGATGTCATCCAACCTGATAATACACTGGCACAGGACAGTCCTGTTTTCGCTGCCTATTATTCAGCCCACCTCTTTTTGGAAAATCAATTTTGAACTTGTACGGGTCACATGGTAAGGAAACCATCTGCTTTGAAATAATATCAAGAAGCTGCTCAGAGTTCCATCGGAAAATTCCATCAAACCAGCTGCGAGTCAACTAAACAGCCAAGGTAATAAACAGCAATACCCTGAAAGTAGGAAAAGGACTTCCAGCCACCCTGCCCAACCTATTCTAACTTTGAGTTCACCTGAAAACTCCTGGAAATTTGACAACAAGTAGCCTCGCAGCTCGCTGAGAATCCTCTGCTTTGCAAGACTTTCATTTCAACTTAAACATCAACTCATCTAAGAAATTACAGGCCTGCCATGAAAGAGACTGAGACAATCATAAATCATAATTGTATTGTTTTGCCTTCATCTGTATCTAATCCAGGTGTATGATAGAGCATGTGGGTCAAGTGAGTGAGATGTTGTGGTTTAAAACTCCAGGGCAAGGGTGCGATCATAAATAACATTCTATATTTTTTAAAACTCACAAAAAGCTTGCTACTGGGGTTATTTAAATTGGGACAATCACTCTGAGGGTAAGAAAACACACACTCCTTACATACAAGCATACTGATCATGGGCAGGAAGAAAACACATAAAATTCTGTCTGTATCACAATGTAAGGGAACCAAACGAGGCTGATCAGAGGGACCCACACGAGCAGACGCTCCTTTAGCAGCGTGCAGTTAATCCAACTCAAAATCACCACATCCCACACTAATGCAATCATCGAGTGAAAAGAAAAATTGTGTAATAACGAAACGAATCAGCAATCTTCATAACTCTCAGAACTGAACAATCACCCTTGTGAACCCATATGTGACTAATGTGGTGTTTTTCTAAATCTCTTACGCGTGCTACGTCATGGTGCTCCCCCCAGCATTCGCCACCAGCTGTGCTGTAGACAGGCTGCCGACCCTTATGTCTTTTCGCCTGGGTTGACTTTGTCGGGCATCCTCTGATGCCCTAAGTGCCCTGGCATGATGGGAGTCTCCTGCTCAGCAGCAGGAAACTCAACTGTCGCCACAGCTCCCCGAGGCATTGGTATCAATGGCAGGGTGGCAGAGGAGAGACTCTCTCCATCAGAAGTGTCCCGTGAGGTGCCCCCCGATGGCAGCAGCAGCTGCCCGTCTGCCACCGTGGGGTGCATTTGGACCTCCCTGCTTTCTTGAAAGGAACCAGGGCCTGGATGTGACTCCAGATTCCTTGTCCCCTCTCGCCCTGGCTCTGGGCACCAGAGCTCAGAAACAAGGCGATGGGGTGTTGGTCAGAACGCATACCTAGTTTCCCATCACTGAGCTGTTGGGTTTCACCACCCATGACGGTTGCCAATCTCTCAATAAAGAAAGCCGTGCATTCTGAAGCGCGGGAAATTGCAGCACTCATGGCCTGAATGGACTCCTCCACTGGGCGTGCACCCTCTCTGGAATCTCTGCCACATCTGCACACTGTATTTCCAGCATCTGCCCACCTGACAGACAACTCAAGAGATCGTCATCTGCCTCGGGCTCAGCATCTAGGTCACCTCCCGCACTCCTCTGACTGCCAGAGACCTGCTCTGTCTCAGCCTCCAGCTCGCACTAGTGTGTTGGCTCGTGCTTACCCACCAAGGTGCCTGTATCTGCGCTGGTGCTGGGTGCGGAACAAGAATGTGACACTGCACCCTCTGAGGCTTCCTGCTCAGAGGTTAACGTTGGTCCATCAGGGCTAGTGGCTGCAGCTGCCGATGTTTCACTTGTGGGGGAAACAAATAAAGAGAATGAAGGGTGGGAGTTGGGAGGGTGGTGGCATAGTGGACTAGTATTCCAGTGACCCAGGGTAATGCTCTGGGAACTTGGGTTTGAATCCCACCATGGAAAATGTTGAAATTTTAATTCAATAAAAATCTGGAATCAAAAGTCTGACGATGACCACGAAACCATTGCCGATTGTCAGAAAAACCCATCTGGTTCACTAATGTTCTTTAGGGAAGGAAATCTGCTGTCCTTACCTGGTCTGGCCTACATGTGACTCCAGACCCACAGCAATGTGGCTGACTCTTAAAAAGCCCTCTGAACAAGGGAAATTGGGGATGGGCAATAAATGCTGGCCTAGCCAGTGGCACCTACATCCCATGAATGAATACAAAAAAAATAATAATTTGAGATGACTTCAGAGAGACACACTTCCTAAAAACACACTTTGGTGACATTGGAAGATAATAACCAGCGTTTGAACCTAAGACCCTTCAACGTTGTGACATACATTCCTCCCTGAATTCTGCAAGCCTCCAAAGTCAAAAGCAATCAATACTACCTCCCCACCTTCCCCAATTTCTACCTCATCCCCTTAAGAGCTGTTTGCAGGAGAGAGCTATGTGCCCTTGGAATCTCACCACCGCAGACCCTTCCCCCAACCTCGCCTCGTCAAATGGTGCGACTTCACTGGTTCGATACCAGCTCCAGCACCTCTTCCTCTATTGGCATGAGAATGGCCATGTTGGCTTGGCCACCTCTGGTCCTGGTCCTCTCTCTGGTATTATGTGCCCTCTTCTGCAAATAAAAAGTGACATTATAATAAATGCGCTGTGCTAAAATCATGGTTTCAAATATGTGGCCAACATGTCCTTTGTCAGCTGTCAACATTTCTCAATGGTCCTTGCTAACTAACAGGTGTTGCAGTTCATAAATCCGCCCCCCCACCCCACCCTCACCCAGCCTCCCTCCTCCCACCGCCTGAATCCCCCAGTGCCGTGCTGACCGGTATGTTTCTATGTATGGCCTACTTCATGCCGCCTTGTGCACTTGGCCAAGACACTTCGCAATCCCATACTTGACCCACCTCACACCCTCACACCCTTCCATATAGGTCCATCTCCGAAATGGTTAACACACTCACCCTGATAGATCGTAAAAGGCCATTCGTCTTCTTACAGAACTGCAACCAAGTCCTTTGGATGACCCCCACGGCTGCTAACCTCCTCTGCGGCCTCCATCCAAGCTGCTTTATTCTAGCTGGGTGATTTCCTTTTCCCATCAGCAGGCATAAGGACCCTCCCCCCGCTCCAATCACTCACAGCCTCGAGGAGACCTCACAGGAAGTCATCATCAAACCATGGGGCTTGGACTGGGCCCCTCACCAGCTCCTCCCTCTGCCTTACAGCCTCTGTGGAGAGACAAAGAGGGCTAGAGGACAGAATCTGAGTATTTTCCTAAACACTTGCTATCCATAAGGGGAATGGGACTGGTGTGCTCAGGTTCTTTCCAGACAAGGGTCCTGAGTGAGACAGGGCTGACGCTATAGTCACCAAAATTTAATAAGAAGCTCTCAGCTGCTGCTGCTCCAATAGTTCAAAAGATTTGACACTGTTCTGGGTCAAAACTTCAGCCTGTAAACCACTAATTATGGTGTAGCCGCCGGTCCCCGTGCCAGGGTACCTTTAAATGGGTGGCTGTGGCTTACTTCCGGTTCATGGCCTGATCCCCTCTCTCGGATGTTCCAACCTGGAGGCCTGATTAGGCGAGCTGCCCTCCCCTTAACTAGTTGGCCGGCTTCCTGCCAGGTGGCTGTCAGTGGCTGCAATGCGCTTTACTGGGTGTCCTTAAAAGGTGGGGGCTGGTGTCGACGAACTGCGCACTTCCAGGTCAGACTCCCGCCTACTGCCAATGAATGTAACCCATGACCCCTATATGTCAGATTGGTGATGTCACTTGACAGACTTCTCTTATTTCCTCCATTTTTTTCATTCTTTCACAGGATGTGAGCTTCCCCGCCTAGGCCAGTATTTACTGCCCATCCCTAATTGCCCTTGAGGAGGTGGTGGTGAGCCACCTTTTTGAACTGCTGCAGTCCATGCAGTGTAGGTAAACCCACAGTGCTGATTCCTCACTGGATAATTACGTTTTACACAGTTTCCTGAATGGCCTCGTGGTGGAACTGGGCCTAGGAGACCAGGGCAGCCAAAGAGTAGATTCTATTCCGTGACTCATTGGCTGGTTTCCAGTCAAAACGCTACAAATAGTCTCCGTGACCCTAAACTAGGGAGGGGAGCAATTTCAGCATCAATTGGCCCTTGCTGGAAATATTCTCTGTGCTGAATTGGTTGGTGGGTCTGGCTATGATGTCCCTCTCATAGTTAACTAGCCAGCTCTCACACACTGACTCAGCTTACACCCTGAGCAGCAGCCACTCAGGACAGGTACCAGGTAGCTGGCAATGTCTGCGGAGCCACAACCCAGCAAAGCTCGATGGCTTCATGAAGAGAAGGAAGAAAAGTTCATTTAAATAAAAAAGCTTTACAAGACACCTTCGCAAAATGTAATTTAATGAAAAGGCAGCTAGCATGATGAACTGAATATTTAATGCCTCTCTGTGAAATGTGTAGTTGTACACGTGAAACCGAATCTTATTTATTCATGGTTTCTTTACTCTGCAAGCATGGAACTGACCTTGCTCATTGAACTAATAAGCATATTTCACAATGTGGTTCTGAATACCTTTTACCATTAAAACATATTTTTTATATGTCAGATCATGTTTGCAATCTCTTTTGAGCACATTTATTGAAGGTATAGGATCCTTTTAATTATATAAGAGTAGTTAAAGTAGGAGAAATCATTTATTATTTAGTCTCACATTATTTCCCCTTGGATTGCCCTTCTTGTGCACCAAGCCTCATTCTTCAGTAGCTGTTTGTCATCCCTCCCAGGTCTGTCAATAAAAAGCAGCCAAGAAGTTTCCTACAACAGCCAGTATCTTCTCTTGGCTCCACTCAATAACTCTCCTCACACCCTGGGCTTTTTATGTCCCTCTCCTGAACGTATTTTACTAATTGCTAAGGTATGGTTCCAAATGCGCCTACCAGCCTCTGACCCTTCCCTCTGGTGACTAATCTTCAGGAGTTAGCTTGGACAGAGGAGGTCAGTACATTATTCAGTTGTGGATGGTATTAACCTCAATGCCCAATCCTGTCCCCTTCTAATATCCTACATTATCCAGCAAGAATTGCTGGGAGAGTGATCAATAGCAAAAGCAATGGTTGATTTGGGGTTGTGGGAGGTGTGGTGGGGGATGGTGGGGGTGAGGGGGGTTAGAGATAACAAAGCCAATCTTTAATCTTTAGAATCCCCAGCTCTGCTACGATGACTAAATTAAGTGCAGGCCAGAATCATGAACTTGAACGTTGGAGATTGATTGACTCAGCTTTTAGCAACTGAGTTAATGGGGAACTGAAAATTAGTTTTTAATTAAACGTTACATTTCAGGACAACTTGATAACCATGATGCTTCACGTAAGAAAATCTATAGCTTCCAGCTTGAATCTCATTCTCCCTTGACAATTAATACCTGACTTTATTAAATGCTAAATCCAAAATGTTAAAAATTAAATTCACGCTAGATGATATTGCAACATCAAAGCATTCTTTTAAACCTTTTATATATGCCAGTAGAACAGAAATAGTTAATTCACACTCTACATAAAAATAATCCAGAGAATGCATTCATATTAATTCATTTTTTGGATGTAGACATTGCTGGCTAGGCCAGCTATTATTGCCTATCCCTAATTTCCCTTGAGAAGGTGGTGGTGAGTCAGCTCCTTGGCCAACTCCAGTTTATCTGGTGTAGGTACACTGACAGCGCTGTTAGGGAGGGAGTTCCAGGATTTTAATGCAGTGGCAATGAAGGAACGGCATTATAGTTCCAAGTCATGATGGCGTGTGACTTGGAGGAGAAGTTGCAGGTGGTGGTGTTTCAACAGTTTGCTGCCCTTGTTCTCCTAGGAGATAGAGGTCGTAGGTTTGGAAGATGCAGTTGAAGGAACCTTGGTAATTTGCTTCAAAGCATCTTGCAAAATGGTACACACTGCCACCATGCTGCACCGGTGGTGGAGGGAATGAATGTTTAAGGTGGTGGATGGGGTGCCAATTAAGTGGGTTACTTTATCCTGGACAGTATTGAGCTTCTTGAGTGTTTTGGAGCTACCAGGCAAGCATTCCAGTATACTCCTGACTTATGCCTTGTAGATGCTGGATGTGTTTTGGGGAAGTCAGGAGGTGAGTTACTCATCGCAGGATTCCTAGCCTCTGACCTGCTCTTGTAGCCACAGTATTTATATGGCTAGTCCAGTTCAGTTTCTGGTCGAAGGTACCCCACAGGATGCTGATAATGTGGGAATTCAGCAATGGTAATATTGTTGAATGTCAAGGGAAGATGGCTAGATTCTCTTTTGATGGATACGGTCATTGCCTGGCACTTGTATGGCACGAATGCTATTGGCCATTTATCACCCTAGGTCTCAATTTTGTCCAGGTTTTGTTGCCTGTGGCACAGACTGCTTCAGTATCTGAGGAGTTGCAAATGGTGCTGAACATTTCCACTTCTGACTTTAAGTTGGAGGGAAGATCATTGATGAAGCAGCTGAAGATGGTCGGGCCTGGGACACTACCTTGAGGAACTCCTGCAGTGATGTCCTGAGACTAAGCTGTTTGACCTCCAACAACTGCAACTGTAAGGAACATATCTTTTTAATTCTGTTGGACTGTGGATTAGAATTACAATGGCTGCAGCTTGAAGGACATGTCCACTGGAGCAGGGTGAGAAATATATACAATGTTGCAGTTCTGGAACAGGATGGTGCTGGAAAGGAGTCCTGGACCAAGGGAGCTGCCTGACAACAGCAGTTTAATTGGCTCCTGACCAGGTGACCAGGTTTTGTGTGAGGGCAGTGCAGCTGAATACCTCATAGCCTGAAAGGGACAAGACTTAAAATCTCTTTCTCCTGTCTGTGGAAGATTCCAGTAATTCCACAGTAATAGCTAGTTGGCCTTTTTCTCCTGATGATTAAGAGCAGACTGATGGGGTGGTATTTGGCTAGATTGGATTTGTCCTGCTATTTACGGACAGGACATACCTGGTAAATTTTTCACATTGTCTGTTAGATGCCAGTGTTGTATCTGTACTGAAACAGCTTGGCTAAGGGCACAGCTAGTCCTGGAGCACAAATCTTCAGTATACAGTCTGGATGTTGTCATGTGCAGTATCCAATGCCTTCATCTGTTTTTTGATGTCATGTAGAGTGAATCAAATTTTTTGAAGACTGGCATCTGTGATGCTGGGGATCTCAGGAGGAGGCCGAGATAGATTATCTACTTGGTACTCCTCGTTGCAAGCCATAGTGTATCAATGTGAGACTACAAATGCTTAATTTATTTATTTAGGACTATTTTAATAGAGGTGCTAAACTGTTTAGTTTGCTATGTGTTTCTCTTTTCCTGTTTATATTCAGAGTTGTACAATAATTACTTTGGTACCTTTATTAAGGAATAAGTTCAACATCAGGGTTTAGATGCAATGCTAGTCATTTCCATTGGCGTTTTCCAAATTGCCCACCATTTCCACTGTTTCTCTGGGACATGTGCAGACTTCCTGCCAAAGAAGTTATGGCATTAGATCAAGGAGCATATTTGGGAACTCAACCCCTTGACTCCTGACTTGCATAGCTTCTAAACAAGATGCCTGATGAAAATTATTCTTCAGGAGCTTATTAAATTGGAGAAAGTAATAAGAGAAAATTGAGGCAGTTAAATGAGGAAACATCTTTTATACAACATGAGACCATAGCCACTAATCAAGTAGAACTACTGTCTGATGGCAAATGGCAGAGTGTCCTAATCTTTGCCTGTTGATGCTGTTAAGCTCAGCATCATTAGCTACAAGACCCTAAACCATTCGGTCACCTTTGTCCAGTATTCAAGGAGGAAGGAATAATCTAGTAATAATAGTATGCCATAAATCACTTTAGCATCTCCCTTCATTATATTTGTTGCAATTAAATTCCTTTATTTTCTTCCAAATCCTCCTAACTTCTCTCCCTCATGTACCACTTCTAGAGATCTGGCAACCTACTCCTTCTGAACCCTGCCAATACCACTCGCAGTCAGTCCCAGGAAGCCAGAAAGCAAAGTCTTTATTTCCCTTCTGATTTTTCCCTCTTACACTAGTGCATCACCAATGGAGCAGGGCATGAGATTGCGAGAAATAACTCAGCAACTGGGAGGAAGAAACCCAAGACTCCATCAAAGACCTGGCCTAATGCCCTGTGCACTTTAATATCTGGCAATATTTCATCACTGGAGAAATGCTGTGTTTGTGAAATGAGATTCTGACAGTTAGTGGAAAAGAGTCAGTATGACACCAAATTTCACTTGTGTTGCATTAACAAAGTAAGGCTTTTAGGAACAGAGTAAGACCCTTGGATACAAGTGAGAATGCCAATTTCTAATATACTACCCAACTTCTCATTATGTCCTTCAAACCAAAAATGCATCTTATTAGCCCAGATCTCCGGATGGTCAGACACCAGACATGCCCCAGAAGATGCGCTTATGGATCACTCAGAATTCCCAACGCAATGATTCCAACAGGAATTGCCGGGGAAGTTTCAATGTCTGAGACCCTCCATAAAAGTCTCCAACCCTGAGTTAGAGTCAGAGGCTTCAGAGCTTTCCAACTTACTTACCTAGATAGTTACCCAAGAAATATCAAACAGGAGAAAAACCATGTCTAACTACTGGGTAACTATACAACTGACCACCTTCCCCCTGCCAACTCTCCATTGACTCCCCAACTCACCCCATTGACCTTAGACCCTCCTGATACTCCAACCCTCTGAGCCCCCTGACCGTCCAACTGCCCCCCTGACCCTCCAATCCTCCCGACCCGCTGACTCCCTCCTGACCCTCCATCCTCTCCCTGTCCCTCCAACTCCTCCCTTACTCTCTGACTCTCCCCTTAAGCTCCAAGTTCCTCCCTACCCTCCGACCCCTCTGAACCTCCAACCCCCTCAACTCCCCCCGACCCTGTGTTTCCTCCCTGACCCTCTGGCTCCCCCCACCCCCAACTCTCCAACTCCCCACCAACCCAATCCAGCTGGTACCCTATCCACCCTACCACCCTACTTACCTTAACCAATTACCCACTTACCTCACTCACACTCATTCATTAACCACACTGAAAAGCTACCTAAATGCCCCAAAGCTTTTCAGCTTGTTAGTGAATGAAGAGTTACCAAAAAAATGGCAGCTAGTGCCATAAAAGGGGAGGGGGCATGGCTCTTGGCTTCCCCCCGATGATCCAGCGCTATGAGGAAGGACTCTGAGGACAGGTGCGCTTTGCATTCTGAAGAGGCCTGGTTCAGAAGTCCAGGCCAGAAATGTGGAGCTTAGTGTAAAAAAAAAAGGAGCGGAATGGCGATCCAACCGTGGTTGCTGCTCCTTGGAAGACTTGGTTCATTATCTCTTGAATAATTTATATCGTCTGTTTTAGTGGTCTTCCTCGGTGACTCATTCATCAATTGTATTGAACAAAAATGTTGCATCCAATTTCCCTTCTTAATTTTGACCTCCTAATTTGCAAATTTATGTCACCTAATACTGGAATCCTTCCTGATACAGGTCAATTTCCCTGGATCAATTTAGTCAGTAACTTTATCATTTTTGACAGGCCATACAATGTGTCACCTATTCACTCTTTCCATGCTGTCAATTTGGACTGTCAGCCATCTTGAAAGCACTTGGCCAATTGACTGGTTATGGTGCCAGGCTCCTGTTCAATCAAGGCAACACTGTGAACCCTGGGCAAAAATCCAACCAGTGCCATTCCAATAATTGAACAGGAATTTTCAGAGCAGAACAACTTTCAATTCAAGTGTCCAGTGGTGTGCCACAGGGATCAGTGCTGGGCCCCCTATTATTCGTCATTTATATAAACAACATAGATGACTATGTGGGGGGTAGGATTAGTAAGTTTGCAGATGACACAAAGATTGGCCAGTGGTTAACAGTAAGGTTGAGTGTCTTGGGCTACAGGAAGATATAGACGGGATGGTCAAATGGGGGCAGATAAGTGGCAGATGGAATTTAACCCTGAAAAGTGTGAGGTGATACACTTTGGAAGCAGTAATTTGACAAGGAAGTATTCAATGAATGGCATGACACTAGGAAGTTCTGAGGAACAAAGGGACCTTGGTGTGTGTGTCCATAGACTCTCAAGGCGGAGGGGCATGTTAGTGGGGTGGTGAAAAAGGCGTATGGGACACTTGCCTTTATCAATCGAGGCATAGATTACAAAAGTAGGGAGGTCATGTTGGAGTTGTGTAGAACCTTGGTGAGGCCACAGCTGGAGTACTGTGTGCAGTTCTGGTCGCCACATTATAGGAAGGATATGATTGCACTGGAGGGGGTGCAGAGGAGATTCACCAGGATGTTGCCTGGGTTCATCCCATTGATGCTTCATGCATTTAAGTTATGAAGAGAGGTTGGATAGACTTGGGTTGTTTTCGTTGGAGCAGAGAAGACTGAGGGGCGACCTGATCGAGGTGTACAAGATTATGAGGGGCATGAACAGGGTGGATAGGGAGGAGCTGTTCCCCTTAGTTGAAGGGTCAGTCACGAGGGGACATAAATTCAAGGTGAGGGGATGAAGGTTTAGGGGGGATGTGAGGAAAAACTTTTTTACCCAGAGGGTGGTGACGGTCTGGAATGCACTGCATGGGAGGGTGGTGGAGGCAGGTTGCCTCACATCCTTTAACAAGTACCTGGATGAGCACTTGGCATGTCATAACATTCAAGGCTATGGGCCAAGTGCTGGTAAATGGGATTAGGTAGGTAGGTCAGGTGTTTCTCATGTGTCGGTGCAGACTCGATAGGCTGAAGGGCCTCTTCTGCCCTGTGTGATTCTATGATTCTGTGAACATGAAAGCGGGGTATTGCGAAATAAATAAACGCTTGAATATCCCCAAATGTAACCATTGCATACTTACCATTATGATATTTCCCTTAAGGCAACCCTGATAATGAACAATCCTCCAATGGCACCATTTTATACCATTTATTAAATTCACACCCAGATGCATTGGCGTAGAAAGCTGAAAACTCATTGGGCGGAATTGTCCGAGCCCACCGGCAGCAGGCGTGATTGGTGGTGTGTGCGGAAAACATGGTGAGACACGCTTCCTGACGATGTGAAGGCAGGTCACGACCTTCCGCTCAGCCCGCTGATGGTGGCCGCGTTTTCTACCGTTGGGCGGTGGGGAGCTAATTGCGATACATTAACATGTCATTAAAAGGCCGTCCCCCCAGGCTCTTGGAGCCTCGCCATATCGTCCATCAACATCAGCGGGAAAACACGCCGACGTGTTTCACAACAGCACCCAGGTGATGTGCACTGGGCGGCCTTCACTGTGGGGGAACTGAGGTGAGTGAGCAGGAGCGTTCTCCACAGCTCGCCTGCTGTTTACAGGCCTCAGGGGCACCGGGGGAGGTGGGAGAAACTGATGCCTGGCCCCTCAGGAGACTGCGGAGGAGCGGGGTGTCCAGGGGCAAGGCTGGCCAGCCTCGGAGGCGACTGCTGATGGGGGGGCTGGGGTTGGTCAAGCACTGCCCTGGCACTGCATCCCACGCACAGGCAATCGAGTGGGGTCAGGGTAAGCAAGGGGAGTGGTCATGCAGTAGGGACACCTGTATAAACTGACCGTGCCTCTGCAACCAAGACAGATCAGGCGCAGCCACAGTGATATGATTGGGGCCAGGCTCCTAGCCTGCCCCCCCATGCAAGCAACGCAGAGGCACCAAAGGGCCACCAAGCGCCCCATACCTTACCCCCCGCTTCCCCCCCACCACCCACCTGGCACAGACTTCGAGTCTTCCACCACTTTATTGGACTGCGGAGCAGTTGGACTGCACACGTTGTACAATCTCCTCACTAACATTGGCCATGTAGCTGGAGGAGCTCACAGCCCTTTGCAATCTCAGCATCCCTGGTTTGGACCAGTGTCCCCCATGTCACAGGTTGACAGGGCAGCCATGCAGCGCACTCATCTCTGGCCATCCGAGGGGTGACCAGCACTGTCCAGGAAGCATTAAGGGGCAGTCACACAGGGCCAGGAAAGGTGCTAAGTACAGCCATGATAACCACGTCTCTCTCTCTCTTTCATGCTGCAGGAGGACATGTCAGGATCATGGATCCTGGTGACCTAGCTGTGTGCCCGACAGCTACAGAGACCATAGAAGATAGAGGAGAGAGTGACTGAGGCACCTGGATGTGCAAAGGCAGGAGCAGCAACCTCAGGAAGAAGGGGCAACAGGGGCGCCTGTACACGCTGCCCAGGAGCGACAGTGAGCCGTGGCTGGTCGGTGCCTAGCGACACCCAGAATCTATAGACGCCGCCTGCCATTCCTGCAGGTGACTGAGAACCAGTGTCGCCGACGGCTGCGCCTGTCTAGGGACCTGGTGGCTCACATCTACCACTTACTGCAGGACTTGGCGCCAAGGGGACATGGTGGGCATCCACTGCCAGTGGCTATGAAAGTGACCGCACCGCTCAATTTCTATACCAGTGGCTCCACAAATACATCCATGAGGTCACGGGTGCCATCTTTTCCATGGCACATAACTTTGTACATTTCGCCCAGGACCAGGACAGCCAGGATGCAAGGGCCATTGGATTCGCCCTGATCTTGGGATTCCCACAGGATACACTCGGTGGACTTCATCAACCACAAGGGTTTCCACTCACTGAATGTGCAGCTGGTGTGCGACCACCAGAAATACATCCTGCAGGTGTGCACACGGTTTCCAGGGAGTGTGCACGACGCCTACATCCTGAGTCGCTCGCAGATCCTTGTAGTCTTCCAGGGTCCACAGAAGCTGCAGGGTTGGCTCCTTGGGGACAACGGCTACCCACAGAGGCCGTGGCTGATGACACCCATGCAGCGGCCTCAGACTGCAGCAGAGCGACGGTATAATGAGGCTCATGCTGCAACTCGCAACTTGGTGCAGCAAACCATCAGGATGCCGAAGATATGGTTCCAGTGCCTGAACCGGTCTGGTGGAGCCCTGCAACACAGTCCACAGAGGGTGATACGCATCGTCATCGTCTGCTGCGCTCTTTACAACATGGCACTGCAACGGGGAGAGGAGCTGGCTGAGAAGGAGATGGTGGAGCTGCATTTCTCCTCCGATGAGGAGAATGCCAATGGGGATGAGGGTGAGGGGATCCTTGGTGGTGATGATGACGGGGATGAGGGTCTCGCACTGGCTAGACGAGGCAGGCGCAGTTGGGAGGCCCTCATAGCTGCCAGATCTGTGGAGGATGATGGTGACATGTAATGAAGTGACCCCATAGATCCTCACATCGCAGTCTCCTGTCTGGCTTATTATAGCGCCAATACCCTCTGTGAGAATACTCCACTCATGGAGATGCAGTGGAGGCCCTAATAGTCGCTCGATCGCAGGAGGATGATGACAACATGCAGTGAGGACACTCCATAGATCTTCACATGGCCTCTGAGAATGTCTGACTCCTGTCTGGCTGAGGGCAGCTCGCTTCTGCTCCATGATCAGGGCCAGCTCAGAGACTCAGCCATAAAACTTTAGACACATCTGATGCTGTGTCCATATTCAGCACCTCAGCCCTTCAGAAGCTGGTGCACAGCATCACTGGTCGCAGGTGCTGGTGTGATGGGGGCCAGCCCCACCTTAAAGGTGCTGAGAGCACACAGAGAGTATGAGAGAACTCTGTGGCGCCTGCCCACTACATTCTGGCAGCAATGACCAGCACCGCCAAGGTGCAGGCATCAGTAACATTTCCAGGGGGTGTGAGGCTGGACCATCACTGTGGTCTGAAGGCCTCACAGAGCAAAGGGAAGGGGCCCGGGACTGAGACACCTGCCTTTTATTTTGTGCAGAAAGCTTTCACATCTGAGTGACAAGAACACTGCTCATCGGAACAAGGAGCCACAGGCAGGGTGACATTCTTAGAAGTTTATTGACAACAGTCAACAGCATGTACAAGTGATCAACACTCGTGGCCAGGCTGTGCAACTGTACAACCTCAGCCTGAAGACAGATGGACTCCTCCATCGTGCCTTGCAATCTGAGGAGTGCAGCGGACATCCCTTCCTGATGCTCCCGAGCTTGCCTTTGCAGTTCCAGCAATTGTGATACGACCAAGTCCAGAAGCTCATCATCTGACTCGGGCTCAGCAACATTCTGGCCTCTTGCAGTCCAATGAGTGCCGGACACCTGGGAAGTCCCTGCCCCCACCTGCTATGGATCAGAAAGTGCGATGTGCTCACCAGATTGTGGTCCTGAGGCTACTGTAAAGCCAGGCCCTGCTGAGGTGTGTGTCTCTGCGCTGGTGGAGGGTGTGGGTGCACTGTGATGGGACTTAGGGAGGGTGCCTTCAGGTTCCTCTTCAGAGGTTTCTCCAGAGCTTGATTGGAGACCCTGGGTCATGGATTGTCGGCTGTTTGGCAGATGTGCCTGCGGGAGCCGGGGGAGATAATTAGTGCATGGCAGTGGCCTGTGAAACAGGACATATCACTCACAGCATGGTTGTCTGATGGATGTTGCACTGCTGGATCCTCACTTGGTAGAGCAGCGCTGACCTCACCGTCAGCACAGGACCGGTCCCAGTCTTCGCCGGCCAGCTGGATGGCTCTGTTTTTGAATTCTGTCAGAACTTTGATTTCCGGCATCCCTCCACCTGTCTGCGACCTTCCCCTCCTGTTGTGAGCTGGTTTGTCCTGCAAGGAGAGCGATGGGGAGAATGTATCAGGACAGCTGCCGGACCAGATGATGATAAGTATGCCTGGCCTGTGTGGGTGGTGAGTGGTCCCATGTACGGGATGAGGATAATGACGGTGTGTGTGAGAGAGTGAATGGTAATATCTCTTGCACTGGCAGTGAGTGAGGGCCCTGTGGATGTGTGATGGGTTTGTGAGTATGTGAGTTGGGAGTGATGAGAAGAGTGACTTACCCTGGTGGAATGGAGGAGATCATTCATCCATTTGTGGCACTGGGTGGCTGTCCTCCTCTGCAGGGCATTCGCGCTGACCACCACTGCCACGGCCTCCCAAGCCGGGTTGGTGACATTGCTGCCCATCCTGCGGCCAGAGCAGGGGTAGAGCAAATCCCATCGGGCCTCCATGGCATCCAGCAGTCACTCGAGGGACCCATCGTTGAAGCGGGGGGGGCTGCAATCTTTTTGCCTTTGCTGGCCATGTCTCCCAGGCAGCGGTGGTGAGCTGGTGGCGATGAGCGCTTTACCGGTGGCTGCCTTTTAAAGATGGCGGCCGGCGTGATGCAACAGCGGGGTGATGGCGAGTGGGCGAATGAGAGGCCGCCCGCCATGGAAATGACGTGTTTCGCGGGAGTGAATATACAATGAGGCGGGCTCGGGAAGATAGGGCGTGAAAACCCGCCAATTTTCATCGGCGGGTAGGACTCAATTTTACCCGCCCACTACCGCACTTAGTGCGATTGTGGGAAAATTCCTCCCATTGTCTCTGAATCATGTGTGGAGATAATAGCCCCAGACCTTATTTTATAAGATTACAATTGTTTTATTTCCAAAAGGACAGAGCCATCAGATTTCACAGCTGACTTTCTGTTTGACGTTCCGCATGCACACTTGGCTGCCATTCAGTTGCAGGCTTTTGATTAATAATATTTGTTGAAGACACACATAGATCATTTGTTTTAATTATTTCTCCTAATTGCTGAAGCTTGCAAGCGACTACTACACATTTGCGACTGTAGGCCTAGAGGGTCCATCATCAGTTTCTAATGAGTCAGGCCTGATATAAGATTCAAATACAAATGTTAATTTACAGTGAGACACTAGAAACACCATGAGGTGAAACTTAATTACAGGACTTAAATGGCAGAATGAGTACAAATCAACAGTACCCAAAAGGTTTAAAGTTTACCATCACTGCTGCGTCATTAAAGACTTGAAATTAAAGATGTTATTATCGGTTAATTAAAGTCATAGGAGAAACAATGATATCCGCATTTCGTGCTATCAATTATTATTCTAGATGAAACAGGGAAGCAAATTATGTTCTTGGCTGAAACAATTACATACGTAAATTGATGTAATAAATTGTCAATGAATCCGACTCCTCAAAAAATATGCACTCCTTCCTCCCTTGTGTTTTTACAATGGTCCACAATTTGCTGTCAAAATAATGGTGAGGCTATTAGAGTAAATGCTTCAGCAGCTGCAGGTAATGGCAGATGTGCGGTTGAACAAGGGAATCCAGAAGTTGCTGCTCTTGATGCAGCTTTGTGCATCTTGCTGCCTGCCTTTGAATCAGAGGGTTGTGGGTTCATGTCCCACTCCTGGAAAACCAAGAACTGTGATTGTACTCGAAAGAAGTTGCTGCCTGCCTCAATATTGAGATATTGAGGTGAATGGTCTGAACTTGCTGTGATTGCATGGTAAGTATGAATTAAACTTCTTACAGGAAGTTGGTCTTGTCCATTTCAGACTAAATTCCCCTTTAACAATATGATAAATGTTCATTGCTGTCAGTGAACATCTCTGGTACTGAAAATAACTATTACAACTGTGGAGTCTAATTCCTTCAAGTTTTAATTGTTGTTGGAAACTTTAAATTGACAAATGTAAAATAACATGTTATTTTTCCTTTCTCTCTCTTTTTGGTCTTTCTCTCAATCTATTCTTTCCTTCCCTCTCTTCGGGCAGAATCTTATCAGGACAGTGGAAACCACTTTGGAGGAAGGGTCGGGGAATGTTTGAAAGTTGCGCGACAGGCCAACTTCCCAACACATTCCTGTCTCTATTTGATCTTGATGGAGGTGGGTTGACATGGGGATTGGCATCCCACTCCATGGAGGTGGACAGCCCATTAGGGCAATTGAGACCCCATTTATGTATCAGTCCCTGAATTCCCTGGCATCTTTCCGAAGTTGGATGGGCCTCCATTGTGGACAGAGCCCAGCAGGTACCTGGAGGCAGCCTCCCAGCAGTAGAATGGTGGCCATCGGAGCCTCTTCCCAATCATCCAATCATAGAGCTGCTGGCATGAAAGGACCACAGCCGTGTCCACAGTTCCCCCTCCACAATGTTCCTGACAGCTGTGTGCATTCATTATTTTAAATTTTCATCGTGCTTCAGACAGAACTGCCATGTTGAGACGCTTTCACCTTAGCGGCACCCACATCTCCCAATGGGGCTGTTGGCTATCCAATGCTACGAGCCCTCTGATTGGAGCTCCCACCTCAGAAACCTGCCTGCCATCCTTAATTGGATGGGGAATGTGGAGGCGGCCTGTTAATTGGCTGCTCCCTGGAAGATTCCAACTGTTAGCACGCTCCTGACCCAATTTTATTGAGTTAATATTTCATTGAATTAATATGTTATCTAAGGGATAAATATTAGCCAGGACACTGGGAATTACTCCTCTGTTCTTTGTCAAAATGGTGCCATGGGATCTTTTACGTTCAGTAGAGAGGACTGACGGGCCTCGGCTTAATGCTTCAGCTGAAAGACGGCACCTGTGCAGCTCCCCTGGTGGATCAGCTCAATTCCCCAATGTGGAGCTTGAACACAGACCTTCTGACTCAGGCCTTTGTGCTTCACAGTGAGACACATCCAGGGATAGTCCTTTCTTTGGATCAAGGGAGCGTTTGCCGAGATGTTCAGAGGCTCCTTCCTGCTCTATCTGTTTGGTTTTGGTCACCTGTTCTACCTCATGCCCAAGAAACAAAATGTTTTCCAGGGAGAGTGGAGGACAGGGAAAGGAAAATGGCATACCAAAAATACCAACAAAATGTTCACATCATTATGTTGGTAATTCTGTTTTCAGGATTTCAAGTTTAATTTGAAGCATATGTAATGCATCTGTCTTTACCTGGGATAGAAGCGGCAATGGTATATTTCACAGAGACCAACTTTAATGTGATACTGGATTCACAAGACTTTGAGTCTAACTCTGGGCTATTAATATAACCTTTAGAAAGTTTAGTAAGGACAGAGGTATATTCCTCTCCCTTGGACAAATCTATGGTGAGCAAGGCTTCATTCTTATTGAGCAAGCCATCATGGTGTTGTTTGGATTTTGAAATGCAAGCATTATTACATGTCCCACCTGGCTTGACAAAGGCATGTGACCTGTGCCATGAGGGACTCCCTGCAGGCAGCCATGATACATTCAGTTCAATAAAGGCATTACATTAGAAACACTGTAGCCTTTGAGCTCGTTGGTGTCAGAAGTAGAGCTGACATTTTGCCCTCATCAAGCGGGCGCTGCGGGAGCGGTTGCAAAGCCGACCACTGCCCGCCATCGGGCCCCGACATGGATTTCACGCTGGCTGGCCAATTAATGGACAGCCAGCATGAAACGCACGCTGGGAGCGCTCAACGTGGCTGGCATGGGGGTGGGTAAAGCGCGAGTGCAGAAGTGTGCACATGCGCGGGGGTGCATGCAGTAAAAGCTCCCTGAGGCACAGAGCTGCCTCAGGGAACTGAAGCTTTTTAACAATAAAAACAAACATATTAAAAATAACGAAAACACTTCCCCTCATGTGACTCTGTCACATGAGCAGGGACATGTTAAACATAAGTGTTAAAAGTTTTAACATTTTTTTAAAAAATCACTGTTTGAAACCTCATTCCGCCTGTGGATGAGGTTTCGCCAAAAATGCAAAGGCCGCTTGGCCTTTTCGCCCGCCTCCCACCCGAATGGTTGGGCAGGCAACAAAAAATTTGAATCAGTTGTGTTCTTAGGGGCCTTAATAGGCCGCTTAACTAATGGCAGACGCGGCTCCAAATCCCGCACATGCCCACAAAAAATTCTGGCCAGAAATATTCAAACCTGAACAAAGAAAGCCACTGACAATGAATAACAGAAACTGAAGGCTACCAGAAAATCATTGGATGAGTCAAAATGGCTGTAAATTTTTCTCTCCCCGCTCCTGTTGAAATGAAAGATGATAAGCAGCAGAACTGGCAATTTTTCTACTTGCAATGGAAAAACTACAAGATTGCAACAGATTTAATTAACAAGCTGGAGCCAATATGAAGAGCAACACTTTTAACAATGCTGAAACGGGACTGCTACAAATTGTATTCCACTCTAAATCTCTCCAAAGAGCAGAAAAAACAGGTGACAGAAATTTTGAAAGCCTTGAAGGCACGCTTTGAACCCCAAGTGAACATAACTTATGAGCGCTATATATTCAACACTAGGACTCAAGGTGAAAAGAGTCCATTGATCAGTATGTGACTACAGTGACACAGCCCATAGAATCCTATGAATTTGGGCAACTAAAAGATGATCTCACTAAAGATAGGATTGTCTTAGGTATAAAAGGTTCTGCAGTGAGAACAAATCCACTCAGAGAGGATAAACTTATTCTCAAGAAGGCAATAGGCATGTGCAGAAACATAGAGGTTGTAAAGCATCAGCTAGAGTATATGTGTGGCAGAACAAACCAAGAGTTGCATTATGCTCATGGGTATTCCAGGTCGAAAGAACAGAATGATCACGAACAAATGGCAGGATGCAGATACTGTGGAGGACATCTTACAAAGGAAATGAAGGATTGTCCCGCATGGGGAAAGCAGTGTTATAACTTCAAGAAGCCAAATCATTTCACACACAAGTGCTTGGTTCGAAAGAAGCAAAACAATTCTATACAGACTGCCACTAGAGAGATATCAGCCAAAGAGTCTGATGAACAGCATATAACAGGTTTACTCCATCAGGTCTATGGATATCAAATAGTTTGTGACTTAGAATGATGTCTGCAGGAGGAGAGCATCAAGTGAACATGAAGTGTCTGATAAACACTGGTGCATCGTGCAACACCATGACCTTCACAAACCTGTGCAAAGTGACTCAACATGGCAATTCAAAAATCCTTGAACGTAAGGCTGAGGCTATATGATGCATACCAAGAGGACAAATTAACCTGAGAGCCCAATGCAATGACAAGAATGAAGATCTGGAGTTCCAGATCAAAGGTGGTATGCAAAAGACGCTCAACTCAATCAGAACAAGTTTAAAGCTTGGACTGGTAACTTGAAACATGCCAAAAAAGATTTACAACATGTCACAGCACATAAAACCCTTGACCACTGAACAGATCCTCCAGGAGTACAAAGCTCTGTTTACAGGGTTTGGATGACTACCTGGAGAATATCATTTCAAAGTAGATGAGAATGTAAAACCAATTCAGCATCTGCCAAGAAGAGTTCCAGCTGCCGTCAATTCAAGCCTAAAAAACAAGATAGAAGAGCTGGAAAAGAAGGGAGTAATCAAGAAAGCGACAACTACAGACTGGACTAGCATTAGCAGTGAAACAACCTGAAAATCTGAGAGTATGCTTAGACCCAACAGATCTAACTAAAGCGCTGAAGAGATCTCACTACCACATGCCAACCATCAGAGGAATTTTGCCACAACTTACCACGGCCATGATCTTGATCTTGAAAGATGGCAAGTGAAGCTGGATGAAAGCAGCAGCTTCCTAATTATATTCTGGGTGCCGTTCAGGTGATACAGATTGTTGAGCCTGCTGTTTGGCTTTTTCACGGCTCCAGAAGAGTTTCAACTGTTATGACCACAGCTGATGTTAATTTCTGCGCAAATCAAATCCCAGAGGAAAACTTGACTTACGGGTCATACCCTTTTTAGTATTCTAAAAATGAGAAGAAAACTTACTGATCTCAGCAGCAAGAAGCCCAGTAACACGTTTGGAATTTTAAAAATTAAAAGTAAAAGTTTTATCAGCAAGAATAAATGAAAACTTAAGCACACAAGATTATAATTGCGCAATTAAAGTTAGTCTTACAAAACATTCCCAGAAAAAAACACTCTCTATTTGGTTAGACACACAAGTAAATATCTTTCAGGATACACTCCCTTATAGATGTTTAACTAAAAAAATCCAGTAATATTACCCAAGGCAAACTGCTGTAGCTTTAATAAAGGCATACCATATGACCTCTAACTCTCTTCCATGCTGCTGCGGAAATCCAAGACTTCAGAACAAAACTATTTGCTGCAGCCCAAGACTTTTCTGGCTTGACAGGATGGCTGATTCAAACTGCATCTCCTCCCAGCCCAGAGCTACCAGCTCCAGCAGCTCCCAACTCAGTTCCAGCTAATAACTACATCTCACAGCCACGGCTCCAGCACAAACAGCTACATCTCACTGCTACCCTAAGCTCTCCACAGTAACTCTAAAATACCTTTTTTTCCCCTTTAATCTCAGATTCAATTGTTTTCACACCTCTTTGAAACTGAAATCTTCCCTAATATAAAATCTTTCATGTCTCTATTTTATCTTTGCTTTCATGTCAATAAAATATAATATCCCCTCTTCTATTTACCAATGGAACTCCTGCAAAATGCAAACATGTTTCTTTTTCATCTCTGATTCCCTTTGATATTGAAACAAGCTCTCAGCTTACCTAAAAATGCAAATGTTACATCCAACCCATTTACTTGTACCTCAAACCTAACACCTCTACCGTTTTCATGTTTTCAACACCCCCCAGACAATTTGCCTCTAATAACCTTTGCCCAGCTTAAGTAAATCATTTGCACACACACATATACACACACACACAAACACACATTCACAGAATAACACAATATTCCCCAAAATATATTTTTAAAAATAACATTCATTCTCACACAACGCAGACAGCGTGAGACAGTCAGTGGTCTTCCTGAAGTGGAAGCCATAGTGGATGTTCTACCAGTCTATAGATGTGGAGACACAATGGAAGAAGTCATAACTGACCATGATCATAATCTAGTGTGACTGCTAGAGAGAGATCACCAGGTGAACCTGAAGCATAACAAGAAAAAGTCACAGTTGAAGATGCCTGAAGTCAAGTACATAGGTCAAGTACTTACAGCAAAAGGTCTTCACCTGGACCCTGACGAGGTGAGAGTTGTAGCAGCAATGCAGCGACCAACAGATGTGAAAGTAGTGCAATGCTTTGTTGGATTTGAAAACTATCTAGCAAAATCTTTGGCTAATTTGTCATCGGAGTGTGAACCATTACGCAAGCTCACTGCCAAGGATGTGCATTGGTACTGGGGCACAGAAAAAGAAACAGCATTCACTAAAATCAAACAACTAGTGAGGACAATGCCAGTGCTGAAGTACTACGATGTAAATAAGGAAGCCACCTTGCAGGGCGATGCCAGTGATACAGGCCTCAGAGCAACCCTAATGCAGCAAGGACAACCAGTCGCATTTCCATCCAGGGAACTAAGGCAAATGGAACAACGCTACATTCAGATCAAGAAAGAGTGTCCGGAAATTGATTTTGCTTATGAGCATTTTCGTCAATTCCTGCTTGGGGGAGACAAGGTAACTGTGGAGTCCAACCACAAGCCACTTCAAAGCATTTTTCTCAAACTGCTACTACCTGCTCCAAAGCGTCTGCAAAGAATGTTACTTTGGTGTTAGAGAGATCATCTGGACACGACATACAAGCAGATGTACATCACTGACATGCTGTCAAAAGCACCACTCCCTAAGAAGAAAGTTGCGGAGACTACAACAGAATGTGAAATCTTTCAGATTCATCGTGAAGCAACAGCTTGACATGACCTGGAAGTCTTCAACCCAGCAGTTTAATCTGACAGACAAATGCCTTGCTCAAATCAAGCGAATTACCCAACAAGGTGTAACTTTCCAATTGTTACAAGAAGTAGTGACGAAAGGATGGCCTGAGAACATCAAGGATGTACCTGTGGTCACAAGACTATATTGGGCATAAGGTGATGAATTGACATCCCAAGATGGCATCTTATTCAAAGGAAATAAGAGTCATCATCCCTAAGAAGATGAGAGGAGAGATGCTGAAGCGCATCCACGCAAACCATCAAGGAGTTGAATCGAATCTGAGGGAGGCAAGAGAAGTGCTCTACTGGCCAAATATGAACAATGAAATTAAGGACCACATCAGCCAGTGCTTGTAACCAGTACCAAGCTAAACAAGCTAGAGAGCCGTTGATGACGCATTACATCCCAGACAGACCATGCATGAAAGTGGGAGTAGACCTCTTCACTATAGCAGGAACTGATTACCTTGTCACTGCAGATAGTATTCTGACTACTTGCAGGTAGACCAGCTGACCTCAATGATGAGCGATGAGATAGTAGAATACCTGAAATCATACTTCAGTCATTAGGGCATTCCAGATTTTGTGATGAGTGACAATGGCCCTCAGTTCACGAGTGAAGAATTCAACCATTTCACAAAGGATTGGGAAATTCAGCGCTCTACATCATCTCCGCACTATCCCCAGTTGAATGGAAAAGTTGGGGCAGCAGTGAAAATGGCCAAAGGAATCATCAAGAAATTGAACAAATCTAGCCCAGATGTATACAAGGCAAGGAGAGTGCAAGAGGAGGACCCTGGGACAGGCAGTCAGCAGCACCTAGAGGATCTAGTCTATCTAGAGGATCTAGCATCCAATCTATCCTCAAGTAGGAGTAAGGGTAAAATAAAAGCAAGGGTCCATATTCTATTTAGTTAAGATATGTTTGGGGAGCTCAGTCCCGTGATTTGCACATCCTGCGCTATGTGGGAAATCCTAGACGCTCCTGGTGGTCTGGATGACCATGTGTGCAGGGGTTGCCTCTGACTGGAGCAACTCAAGCTCCAGGTTTTGGAGCTTGAGCGGCAGCTGGGCGCGTTACGGTGCATTCGCGAGGCTGAGAGGTTCATGGATAGCACGTTTCAGGATGTAGTCAACCCGCAGCTTAAGGATGTGCAAGCAGAGAGGAAATGGGTGACCACCAGACAGAAGCAGGGAACCAGGCAGGTAGTGAGGGAACCCTCCGAGTGCATCTCATTCACAAACCATTTTTCGGCCTTGGAAAACGGTGAGAGTGATGGTTCCTCTGTGGAGGCCAACCAGAGCCAAGGCCATGGCACTGTGGGTGGTCCAGCTGCTCAGGATGGGAGGAAGAAGTGTGGAAAAGCAATAGTGGTAGGGGGTTTGTTAGTGAGGGGAGTAGGCAGGCGCTTCTGGCGTAGATACGACTCCGGGATGGTATGTTGGCTCCCGGGTGCCAGGGTCAAGGATGTTACAGAACGCCTGCAGGACATTCTGAAGGGGGAGGGTGAACAGCTAGAGGTCGTGGTCCATGTTGAGACCAATGACATAGGAAGAAAGAGAAATGAGGTCCTGCACGTAGACTTTAAGGACTTAGGTATGAAATTGAAAAGCAGGACTTCAAAGGTAGTAATCTCCGGATTACTCCCAGTGCCACGCAGTAGTGAGTATAGGAACAGAAGGATAGAACAGATGAATGCGAGGCTGGAGAGATGGTGCAGAAGGGAGGGCTTCAGATTCCTGGTGCATTGGGACCGTTTCTGGGGGAGGTGGGACCTGTACAAGTTAGACGGGTTACATCTGAACTGGAATGGGACCAACATCCTCACGGGGAGGTTTGCTAATGCTGTTGGGGTGGATTTAAACTAAATTGGCAGGGGGATGGGATCCTAAAAAGTAGTTTAGAGGGAAGAGAAGTTGAGATGGAATTAGAAGTTAAAACGCTAGTAAGTGAGTCTGGAGGGCAGAAGAAACACAGGCTAGATAAGAAAGAAGTGAGTTTAGCAAGGCTAAATGGAATATATTTTAATGCAAGGAGCCTGAGGAATAAGACGGATGAGCTGAGGGCACAGATAGGCATGTGGGAGTTTGATATCATACCTATGACCGAGACTTGACTAAAAGAAAGGCAGGATTGGCAGCTTAGCATTCCTGGTTATAGGGTATTCAGACGAGATAGAAAGGGGGATATAAGAGATGGGGGAGTTTGCAATATTGATCAAGGAATCAATTATAGCAGTGAGGAGGGATGATATCTTGGAAGGATCATCAAATGAAGCCATATGGGTAGAAGTAAAAAACACACAAAAGGGGCAAACACACTGTTGGGTGTGTACTATAGGCCCCCAAACAGTCAGGGAGAGATAGAGGGTCAAATATGTAATCACATTTCAGAGAAGTGTAAGAATAATAGGGCAGTAATAGTCAGGGATTTTAACTACTCGAATATTAACTGGGATAGTTTTAGTGTGCAAGGTAGGGAGGGAACAAAATCCTTAAGTTGCATCCAGGAGAACGTTTTTAGCTATTATGTAGAAAGTCCAACAAGGGAGGGGGCATTTCTGGACCTAATATTCGGAAATGAGCCCGGGCAGGTGGAAGGCGTATCAGTAGGGGAGCATTTTGGAGATAGTGACCATAACTCAGTTAGATTTAGGATAGTTATGGAAAAGGATAAGGTTGGACTGGGAATAAAAGTTCTAAACTGGGAAAAAGCAATTTTACTAAAATGAGATACGATTTGGCCCAAGTGGACTGGGAGCAGCTACTTGCAGATAAAAATGTGTCAGAGCAATGGGAGGCATTCAAAGAGGAAATAGCGAGAGTACAGGGCAAATATGTTCCCGTAAAGGCCAAACCTGGAAAACCCTGGATGTCAAGGGACATAAAGGTTAGGATTAAGAGAAAAAGTGAATTTTATGGCAGATACTGAGGGCTCAATATGGCAGAGTCCTTAGAGGAGCATAAAAAGTACTGGGTGGAATTTAAAAAGGAAATTAGGAAAGCTAAGAGAGTGCAAGAGAAAGCACTGGTGGGTGGAATAAAGGAAAACCCAAAGGGGTTGTTTAAATATATGAAGACCAAGAGAATAACCAGGGAAAGAGTCAGGCCAATTAGGGACCATAGAGGAAATCTGTATGTGGACCCGGAAGATGTGGGTACAGTCCTCAATGAATACTTTGCATCGGTCTTCACAATGGAAAATGATGGTGCAGATCATCAGGGTGGAGGACTGTGAAATATTAGAGGAAATTAACATAGAGAGAGAGGAGGTACTAGCGGGTTTAGCGGCCTTAAAAGTGGATAAATCCGCAGGCCCGGATGAGATGTATCCCAGGCTGTTGAGGGAGGCAAGAGAAGAGATATCAGGGGCCCTGGCAGTAATTTTCAAATCCTCTCTGGCCACAGGTGAGGTGCCAGAGGACTGGAGGACTGCTAACATTGTCCCATTATTAAAAAAAGGAGGGAGGAATAGACCAGAAAATTACAGGCTAGTCAGTCTAATCTCGGTGTTGGGCAAGTTACTAGAAAGAATTCTGAGGGACAGAATATATCTGCACTCGGAGAGAGACAGATTAATCAGGGATAGTCAGCATGGATTTGTTAAGGGAAGGTCATGTTTGACAAATTTGATCGAATTTTTGAGGAGGTAACTAGGAGTGTTGATGAGGGTAATGCATTTGATGTGGTCTACATGGATTTTAGCAAGGCTTTTGATAAGGTCCCTCATGGTAGGCTGCTCAAGAAAGTAAGAGCCCATGGGATCCAAGGCAAGGTGGCAAATTGGATCCAAAATTGGCTGAGAGACAGGAAGCAGAGGGTGATGGTAGGGGGATGTTCCTGTGGCTCGAAGTCTGTTTCCATTGGGGTTCCACTGGGCTCAGAGCTGGGGCCCTTGCTGTTTGTGGTGTACATAAATGATTTGGACTTAAATGCAGGGGGTATGATCAAGGTGTTCGCAGATGACACGAAAATTGGTAGGGTGGTAAATAGTGAGGAGGATAGCTGTAAACCACAGGAGGATATCAATGGACTGGTCAGGTGGGCAGAGCAGTGACAAATGGAATTCAACCTGGAAAAGTTTGAGGTAATGCACCCGGGGAGGGCTAACAAGGCAAGGGATTACACTATGAATGGTAGGACCCTGGAGTGCTGAAGATCAGATATCCATAGGTCCCTGGAGGTAGTAGGGCAGGTAGTTAAGGGTTAAGAAGGCATATGGGATACTTGCCTTCATTAGCTGAGGCATAGAATACAAGAGCAGGGAGGTTATGCTGGAACTGTATAAAATGCTGGTTAGGTTCCCTCTGAATCATTTCATTTCAGTTCACAGAGCACCCAGAAAACAAATGCCCAGGTCTCAGTGAGTATGTGGATTGTATTAATTCATCAAGAAGGGTACTACATCCAATGTGAAGGTCAGTACTCCCTTCCATTTGATCAGCCAATAGTAAAATACATCCTCTATTTTTTTGCTCATGAGCGACACTTTGGTTTAGTTGTAGCATCCCCACATCAAAATCAGAATGCGATGAAAGGTTTAAAGAGAACTGGTAGCCCCATGATTATGTTAGTGCATGTGGTGTAGGTACACCCACTGTACTGTTAGAAAGAAAGTTCTAGGATTTTGGCCCAGTGACAGTGAAGGAATGACGATATATTTTCAAGTCAGGATGTTGTGTGATTTGGAGGGGAACTTGCAGGCGATGGTGTTCTTGTGCACCTACTGCCCCTGTCCTCCATGTGGTAGAGGTCACAGGTTTGGAAGGTGCTGTCAAAGCAGCTTTGGCGAGCTTCTGCAGTGCATATTGTAGATGGTGCACACTGCTACCATTGTGCATCTGTATCCGAGGGAATGAATGTTTAACATGGTGGATGGGAGCTAATCAAGCTGACTGCTTTGTCCTGGAAGGTGTTGAGCTTCTTGAGTGTTGTTGGCGCTGGTGAGGGTGTGGATTCTGCAGTGGGGGCTGATGATGATGGCTTTGATCTTCCCAATGTGTAACTGCGCCTCCTCCAACTCTGGATGTTGGACAAGCAGCCTGACAACACAGAGGCAGTGCCTAGGAACCAGAGCCTCGCTTCTCCCATTTTTGCTGTTAACCAGAGGCTCTCCCATTTGCTCTCTCGATTCCTTGAGAATTCTAATGTGCATCCATCTGCTCCAGCTGCCTCGCAGCCCATTAAACATTTCATTCTCGTGTAGCTGAAGCAATCAAATTGAGAAAGGGTGGGGGTGGGACTAATTTAGTGAAAAGTATAGCTTTCCCCCCTCACTGTAGTTCTACTTCAATGGTGAAAGATTTTATAATTCTAAAGCTAGGTAAAAAGGTGGTATACCATGCCGAACTATAGAATTGAAAGAATTAAATAGGCCTGAACAGTCTATTCATACAATTATGTCAGTAAATATAGTTCATGGCTCCAGTAATGGTGTATTACTAGGTTTATTCTACAAAGAGCCATACATAATTCATGAGGGCTATTGTGAAATACAGTAATGCCTTGAGATTCAGTGCGAAATTGTGCTTATCTACAGACATTAATTTTAATTCTTTTTTTAAAAGATGAGAGAAAATGCATGTAACATGAGATCCATGGTTAACTATTTCAGTGCAGCAGTCTGCAACTCTACTGGAATGACCTGGCCTCAAAATCTGTGGGCCCGCAGGTCGTTTATTGCTCCAGCAGCATCGTTGAACTGCTTTAATTTTTTTTCTCCAGGTAACCTAGATGAGGGGTCAAGGCTCACTGTGCAGGACACTGCCAAGACTAAAATGATTAAGAAGGAAGATTACCTAAGTCCAAGTTGGCTTTAAATGTAGGTTTTGAAATCCATAGATTTAAGGACAACTGCTGTTTATTGCAATGGATATAATAAAATCAATGTTTGGTGCCATTGCCAATTAATGTTTCATTGCCTTCCCAAAGCTTTCTGATTTTTTTCCCACTTCTAAAGGCACTAAGTTGTGATTAGTTAACATGGTTCACATATGAAGCTAGTACAGCCTCAGCTGGCCCTTTGACCTCCTGAGTTATCATATAGCCCAGCACCAATAACAACAACTTGTATTTATATGCAGGCCTTAATGTAATATAATGCCCCAAGGCACCTCTCAGGGGCATTATAAAACAAAATATGAGACCAAGTCACATAGGGGGATAATTAGCTCAGATGGCCAAAAGCTTGGTTGAGGATGTAGGTTTTAAGGAGTGTCTTAAAGGAGAATAGTGAGGTAGCGAGGTGGAGAAGTGTAAGGAGGGTATTTCGGAGCTCAGCTGAAGGCACAGCCACCAGTGGTGGAGCAATTAATATCGGGGATGCTCAAGAATTGGAGGAATGCAGATATTGGAGAGAGTTGTAAGGCTGGAGGAGATTACGGAGGTGAGGGTATGGGGGAGACCATGGAGGGATTTGAAAACAAGGATGAGAAGTTTAAAATCAAATTGTTGCTTAACGGGAGTCAATGTAGGGCAGCAAGCACAGGGGTGATGGGCGAATGGGATTTGGTGCAAATTAGGATGCAAGCAGCAGGCTTTTGGATAACATCAAGTTTACAGAAGGTAGAGTATGGGAGGCCAGCCAGGAATGTGAGAAAATAGTCAAGTCTAGAGGTAACAAACACATGGGTGAGCTGAGGCAGGGGCAGAGCTGATCAATATTAGGAGCTAGAAACAAGCGATCTGAGGGATGGCGTGGGTATGTGGTCGAAAGTGCATCTCGCAACTAAGGTTGTGAACATTAAGATCATTAGATCATCAGAAATAGGAGCAGTAATAGGCCATTCAGTCCATCAAGACCACACCATTCGATAAGATTGTGGCTGATCTAACTGTGGCCTTAACTCACTTTCCTGCCTGCCCCCCATAACCCTAACTGAGGATGTGGTGAACCTGCCTCCACCACATCCTCAGGCAGTGCCTTCCAGACCCTACCACTCGTGGTGTGAAAATATTTCTCCTCATGTCGCCATTGTTTCTTTTATCAGTCACCTTAAATCTGTGTCCGCTGGTTCTCGCCCCTTCCACAAATGGGAACAGTTCTACTTTGTCCAGTTCCCTTATGATTTTGAATACACCTGTCAAATCTCCTCTCAACCTTTTCTTCTCCAAGGAGGACAGTCCAATCTATCTATCTATTTATCTGTCTGATATTCCTCATCTCTGGAACCATTCTTGTGAATCCTTTTTTTTATTCATTAAAGGATGTGGGTTTCGCTGGCTAGGCCAGCATTTATTGCCCATCCCTAGTTGCACTTGAGAAGGTGGTGGTGAGCTGCCTTCTTGAACCATTGCTGTCCATGTGGTGTAGGTACACCCACAGTGCTGTTAGGGAGGGAGTTCCAGGATTTTGACCCAGTGACAGTGAAGGAACAGCAATACAGTTCCAAGTCAGGATGGTGAGTTGCTTAGAGGGGAACTTCCAGGTGGCGGTGTTCCCATGTATCTGCTGCCCTTGTTCTTCTGGATGGTAGCAGTGGTGAGTTTGGAATAAGGAGCCTTGGTGAATTCCTGCAGTGCATCTTGTAGATGGTACACACTGCTACTACTGTGCATCTGTAATGGAGGGAGTGAATGCTTGAGGATGGGGTGCCAATCAAGCGGGCTGCTTTGTCCTGGTGTCAAACTTCTTGAGTGTTGTTGGAGCTGCACTCATCTGGGCAAGTGGAAGTATTCCATCACACCCTCTCTAATGCCTTCGCATCTGTTCTTAAGTGTGGTTCCCAGAACTGGACACAGTACCTCAGTTGAAACCAAAGCAGTGTTTAATACAAGTTTATCATAACTGCTTAGCTTTTCTATTCTATGCCTTTCCTGCTTTAGTACTCTCTATATAACTAAACGCTTTAAAAAAAAAGAGCAGGAAGCATCTGAATGAATAAAAAAATACATGACCGCAGTTTCATCCATTTTTAAACGAGATTTAAACTTGCTGTTCCATACTGTGCTCAAGGGTCAGTGTGGTATATCCACCATGATACATCACAAGGGTAAGAGAGAAGATATAGTTGTAGGACTTGTATCTTCTAACTGGCCCTGGACTGAATGTTTAATTGACATTTTACTAACCAAAGAGTTTGTGGCTTCACGTGGTTGTAGAAAACTTACACCCATGCACGTGACAAATTTAAACTCCACCAGTTGCCATTGTGGGATTAGAACCCTTGTTCCCAGAGCATTAGGGCTGGATTATAAACCCAGTGATATTAGCACTATGTACTGTCTTCCCCACTGAAGTAACTGTGCTCAGGTATAAATAAATATCCAAAATGCAAAGAAAAGAATGACGGGAATAAGGTTATGGAACCTAATCAGAAATCTTTTTATGTTTTGTTTCTTTTAAAAGGAAGTACTGATGGGCCTCATTTTGAAGCTATTTATCTTTTGGTGAAAATGTAATCTTAAAACTTTTTTTTTTCTCCTTGGAAAACATTGCGTAATTTTGTTTATTTCACTCCCTCCGCAAAATCAGGCCATCACTTTAATATTGTTATTCTTTTTATGTTTTGTTTCTTTTAAAAGGAAGTACTGATGGGCCTCATTTTGAAGCTATTTATCTTTTGGTGAAAATGTAATCTTAAAACTTTTTTTTTTCTCCTTGGAAAACATTGCGTAATTTTGTTTATTTCACTCCCTCCGCAAAATCAGGCCATCACTTTAATATTGTTATTGTGGAGTTGACTGTGCAAGGAGGAGTTGAGGGAGGAATGTAGAACCATCAGCAAGTCTCCTGCCACTTCTCTCCTACAGCTTTTGTGGCACAGCAGCTTGAGTGGAAAAACAAGTAGTGGTGGAATGGCTGGATGCCAATGAGTTGGCAATGGAGGACAGGCCTGCTGTCAATTCCCACTTGGCTTCTCCTCACGTTATTCAAGGAAGCGATATCAGCCTTATTTGTTGTAGAGGCTTTTTTGCACAGTCTGTGAGTTGCAGGAATTCTGTCACCACAATCTATGGGACTCGTGGCAAGTTGCTGCTCCTTCCGCATAGTGTTGTTTTGGCCTTTGAAATGATTTCCAATTTTAATCTTCACCCTGCCTCTGGAAGTCACTTTTTAAATATTGCTTTCTTTGTAGTCTTCAGAAGGAACTTAGTCCCCGGGGTAAATATAAACAGGAAGTGCTGGAAAGACTCGGCAGGTCTGGCAGCATCTGTGGAGAGAGAAACAGAGTTAATGTTTCGAGCCCATTATGACTTCTTTGGAACTGAGGTAAATTTGACTTCAGCCACCGGACAGGAAATCGAAGGGAAGAGATCAGCTGCCCGAGACCACGGATGGGGATAATAAAATTGGTCTCCGGTGAGTGTAATACTGACAGCTGCCATTGCCTCTCCAGTTGCGCTGCTGGTACAGAAGAACTGCCGGCCTTTGAATAGCCAGTTGCTTTTGGTGGGCTGGACTTCGGTCCCTTGGGGTCCTTAATCCCAGGGGAAGGCCCGCCGCAGGCCTGTTACGTATCTGACTGGCATTTAATTCGGCAGATCTCCATGAGAAGAAGTGGCACAGTGTTCTCACTGGCAGCCAAAGCCCCCCACCGCCTCCATAAGACTCCACCCCTTATCTCTCTAGTCTCCTCCAGCTCTACAACCCTCCAAGATAAGTGTGGTTCCCCAAAATTCCGGCCTCTCGTTCATCCCCATATTTCCTTCCATTGGTGGCTGTGCTCTCAGCTGCCTAGGCCCCTAGGCCCTGAATTCCTGCCCTAAATCTCTCTGCCTCTCTACCTCCCTCTCCACCTCCTTTAAGATACTGATTGAAATCTACCTCTTTAATCAACCTTTGGTCACCTGCATTAATATCTCATTGTGTTCATTTTTTTGCCAAAATTGTTCTTTTGAAGTACCTTGGGATGGGAAAGGTGCCATATAAAAGGCAGGTTTTTGTTGGATCCTGCCAGACTGGTTATATTGAAATCGCCGCTCAAATTTTGGTTGTATGTCAATTTCAGTGTCTCACCCTTCATTTTATTCTTTTCTAAGTACTTCTTCATCAAAATTTCTGTTTTGAAAGGCATTATAATAGTCCTACTTCTAGCACAATTCCGAAGGTCACAGGAAATCTTCATCTGACGATTGTTGTTGACAACCCTTATTATACAATCCACTTGTGTCAACTTCCTCATCCTGTTAATATAACATTTATTTTAAATGGGTGAATGGTTTATTTGAAAAGTGGAAAAAAAGGAGTCTTTCAGGAACGAAATTAGGAATCACTTCTACACACAAAGGGCGGCAGGAATTTGAAATTCTCTTTCACAAACAACAATTGATACTAGATCAGTTGTTCATTTTAAACCAGGGACTGAAAGAGTTTTGTTTGCTAAAAATATTAGGGATATGGGGCAAAGGTGAGTAGCCATGATTTGAATGAATAATGGAACAAGTTCGAAGGGTTGAATGGCCTACTCTTGTTCCTATGCTCTCTATAAAGGCAGCGATTCCTCAGTACTGTACTGAGGAGTCCGCCTAAGATTATGGGCTCAAATCTCTGGGGTGGAATTTGAACATCCAGTATTCTGATTCAGGGGTGGGAGGACTACCCACCGTGCCAAGGCTGAGGGCTGAAGGTTCTGCAATTCAATAAGATCATAGTTGATCTGTATTTCAGCTCAATATCCATTGATACTTAACTAACAAAAATCTATCAGTCTCTGGCATAAAAATTGAAAAAAAGACAGCGTGTACACAGCCTTTTGGGAAGGACAAGAGTTCTTGATTTGTTTGAAATATGTGTCTCCAGTGCTGTCCAGTCGCAGAATCACATCGAACATGTAGGCATTTTGTTTTGGGCTTTGCAAGTGCAGGCTGGTTGAGTACAGTCTGTACTCTGCCTGTTACAAACAACCGAAGGAACTTGCTGTTTGATTCAGTCAGTCAATCGCTGGAATGTACAGTCTACGTACCTGACATCACACTGGAACTGAAGCTTATATACGACATTGCTCAATTGTGTTGCAGGCAAAAACATCTCTCTGGGCTGATGGCAGCATCCTGTTAGTGGAAAATACCACTCGCATTGCTACTGCATAGCAGCAGAGATTCCACAATTGGGCAGCACTTACTAAACAATCCTGAGTGACCTACTAGCTACACTAACAACCAATTTAAGATAATCGAGCTCATTTACGCTTGCTAGAAGTGACATACATTCATCCACAGGAACCCATTGTCTATAAACAAAAGGAATATGATCAAGCCTTGAGCCCTTTTTGAATTACCCAGGAGCTTGGGGAATCTGTAGTTCCCTGTTACTTTCCCCATGGCAACGTCTCCACTGATCAGAGTTGACTTGCCAACCAATCAGCACCCTTTTCTCCTGCAGTATAAATCGTTGTGATTGTTTTGAAATTTGGCATTCTTGTCTTTGTCCTGATGAGTGCAAGATGAAAAACTTCAGCAACATGCCTCTCTTTTCAGCAGTATCCAAGTTCTGTACTATCCAATGACAGTTGATTAGCATGTGAAACTTGCTGCTGTGTGGAATATTTGAGGCAAATAGCAGCAGGAGTTGGATAAGTACATGAGGGAGAAAGGAATAGGAGGATGTACTGAGAGGGTTAGATGAAATAGCTTGAGAGGAGGCTCATGTGCAGTACAAACGCTGGCCCAGGCCAGTTCTTTATTTCTTCATTCTGTCATGGAGCGTGGGCATCGCTGGCAAGGCCAGCATTTTTCGCCCATGCCTAATTGTTCTTGAACTGAGTGGCTTGTTAGGCCATTGCAGAGGGGAGTCAAGAATCAACAACATTGCTATGCATCTAGGGTCACATGTAGGCCAGACCCTGCCAGGTATGGAAGGCAGATTTCCTTCCCTTTAGGATATTAGTGGACTGGATGGGGTTTTATGACAATCGATGATAGTTATCACGTTCACCGTTACTGAGACTAGCTTTATATTCCCGACTTTAAATTCCACTGGACAAAGTACCCCAGTTGTGGCCAAACCGGTGTTTCATACAAGCTTACCATAAGCTTTTTGCTTTTCTATCAGAGCACTGATCATATAATTAAAAGTTGGCTGAGGAGTGTTGTTATGATAGACAGTACAAAGGAGCAAATTTGACCATAACTGTTCTAGAGAAATAGAATTGAAAAGCAGAGTACTGAGCACAGTCCTTGTCTCCTGTCTGTCTGTTTGTCTGTCTGCTTGCAGCTAGTCTAACCAGAAGATCTGCTGTCATGATGTATAACACTCTTCTGCAACTGCTCTGTGATGTCTGTCATCCAAGGAGATGGCCTATTTCTAATATCATGATTATGTCCCCCAGTTCTCAATTCCTACATTGAAGGGAGAACAGGGAATACTGAGAGGTGTAGAGGGAGTGTGGGAACTTGGAATGAATGTCCACAGATCCCTGAAGGTAGCAAGATAGGTCAGTAAGGTGGTTAGGAAGGCACGTAGAATCCTTTCGTTTATTAGCCGAGGTATAGAATGTAAGAGCAGAGAGGTTATGCTGGAACTATATAAAACATTAGTGAGGCCAAAATTTGAGAGTTGTGTGCAAGTCTAGTCACCTCATTCAGAAAGGATTTGCATTAGAGACAGTACAGAGGAGATTTACAAGGATATTGCCAGGACTGGAAAATTGCAGCTACGAGGGAAGGTTGGATAGGCTGGGGTTGGTCTCCTTGGAACAGAGGAGGCTGAGGGGAGATTTGATTGAGATGTGCAAAATTGTGAGGCAAGTGGACAGAGTGGATGGGAAGGGCCTGTTTACATTAGCAGAGAATTCAGTGACTAGGGGGCATAGATTTAAAGCGATTTGTAGAGGCATTAGAGTAGAGGGGAGCTGAGGAAAATAAATTTCACCCAGAGGGTGGTAGAGGTCTGGAACTCACTGCCTGAAAGGGTATTAGAGGCAGAAACCCTCAGCTCATTTAAAAGATGCCTCGATATGCACCTCAAGTGCCGGAACCTGCAGGGCTATGGACCGAATGCGGACACAATGGGCCAAATGGCCTCTTTCTGTGCTGTAAGCTTTCTATAATTCTATGATATTAGGGAATAATGGACAGGATTTCCCGACTTCAGGACCCTGGCATTGGGATCGAATGGGAGGCCCAAGCCTGCACTTGCTGTCAGCACAACCAGCAATCTCGGCTGCTGGCATAGTGGTAATGTCATTGGATTGGTAACCTAGGGGCCCAGACTACTGCTCTGAGGACATGGGTTCAAATCTTCTCACGGCAGCTGGTGGAACTTAAATTAAATTATAAAATCTCGAATTTAAAAACTAGACTCAGTAAAAGTGACCATGAAAAGCATTGCCAATTGTTATAAAAACCTATCTGGTTCACTAATGCCCTTTAGGGAAGGAAATCTACTGTCCTTACTTGGTCATGCCTACATGTGACTCCCACAGCAATATGGTTGACTCTTAAATGGCTACTCTACTCAGTTGTACCAAACCACTATCAAGCCTAAAAAAGAGTGAAACTGAATGGACCAACTGGCATTGACCTAGGCACCAGAAACGACAATGGCAAACCCAGCCCAGTCACCCTTACAAACATCTGGGGGCAATTGTACTAAAATTGGAAGAGCTGTCTCACAGACTAGTCAATCAGCTGCCAGACATATTCATATTCATGGAATCAAACCCTACAGGCAATGTCTGAGATATCACCATCACCATCCCTGGTATGTCCTGTCACACCAGCAAGGCAGACCCACCAGAGGTAATGGCACAATGGTATACTGTCAGGAGGGAATTGCCCTGGGAGTCAAAATCCTGGAACTCCCTCCCTAACAGCACTGTAGGTGTACCTATGCCACACGGACTACAGTGGTTCAAGAAGGCAACTCACCACCACCACCACAACTACAGCTGGGCAATAAATGCTGGCCCAGCCAGCGAAGCCCACATCCCGTGAATGAATAAAAAAAGTCCCCAGCATTGACTCTGGACCCCATGAAGTCCCATGGCATCAAGTCAAACATGGGAAAGGGAATCTCTGCTGATTACCACCCACCCCCCAGCCCCTCAGCTGATGAATCAGTGCTCCTCCAAGTTGGACACCAATTGGTAGAAGGGCACATAATGTACTCTGGGTGGGGGACTTCAATGTCCATCAGTGACAGTGGCTCAGTAGCACCATTACTGACCAAGCTGGCTGAGTCCTAAAAGACATAGCTGCTAGACTGTGTCTGTGGCAAGTGATGAGGGAAAAGCCTACTGAACCTTGTCTTCACCAATCTACCTATTGCAGATGCATTTGTCCATGACAGTACCGATAGGATTGACCGTTGCACAGTCCTTGTGGAGACGAAGTCCCACCTTCACATTGAGGATACCCTCTATCATGTTGTCCGGCACTACCACTGTGCTAAATGGGATAGATTTCGAACAGATCTAGCAACTCAAAGCTGGACATTCATGAGGCGCTGTGGGCCATAAGCAGTAGCAGAACTGTATACAACCACAATCTGTAATCTCATGGCCCAGCATACCCCCCACTCTACCATTAGCATCAAGCTAGAGGATCAATCTTGGTTCAATGAACAGTACAGGAGGGCATGCCAGGAGCAGCACCAAGCACACCTAAAACTGATGTGTCAACCTGGTGAAGCTACAACACAGGACTACTTGCATGCCAAACAGAGGAAGCAGCAAGTGATAGATGGAGCTAAGCGATTCCATAACCTAAGGATCAGATCTAAGCTCTGCCACATCCAGTCGTAATTTATGGTGCACAATTAAACAACTCACTGGAGGACGAGGCACTACAAATATCCCCATCTTCAATGATGGAGGGGCCCAGCACATCAGTGCAAAAGATAAGGCTGAAACATTTGTAACCATCTTCAGCCATCAATGCCGAGTGGATGATCCATCGTGGCCTCCTCCGGAGGTCCCTAGCATCACAGACACCAGTCTTCAGCCAATTCGATTCACTGCACGTGATATCAAGAAATGGCTGAAGGGACTGGATACTGCAAAGGCTATGGGCCCTGACAATATTCCAGCAATAGTACTTGTGCTCTAAAACTAGCTGTGCCCCCAGCCAAGCTGTTCCAGTACAGCTACAACACTGGCATCTACCCGGCTATTTGGAAAATTGCCCAGGTGCGTCGTGTACACAAAAAGCAGGACAAATCCAACCCGGCCAATTACTGCCCTATCGATCTACTCTCGATCATCAGCAGTGCTATCAAGTAGCACTTACTTAGCAATAACCTGCTCACTTATGCTCAGTTTGTGTTCCACCAGGACTCAGCTCCTGACCTCATTACAACGTTGATCCAAACATGGATAAAAGAGCTGAACTCCCGAGGTGAGGTGAGAGCGACTGACCTTGTCATCAAGGCCGCATTTGGCCGAGTGTGGCAACAAGGAGCCCTAGCAAAACTGGAGTCAATGAGAATCGGGGGGGAAACTCTCCACTGGCTGGAGTCATTCCTAGCACAAAGGAAGATGGTTGTAGTTGTTAGAGGTCAGTCATCTCAGTCTCAGGATTTCACTGCAGGAGTTCCTCAGGATAGTGTCCTAGGCCCAACCATCTTCAGTTGCTTCATCAATTACCTTTACTCCATCATAAGGTCAGAAGTGGGGATATTCGCTGATGATTGCACAATGTTCAGCAGCTTCACAACACCTTAGATACTGAAGCAGTCCATGTCCATATACAGCAGGAACTGGACAATATTCAGGCTTGGGCTGATAAGTGGCAAGTAACAATTGCGCCACACATGTGTCAGGCAATGACCATCTCCAACAAGAGAGAGTCTGACCATTGCCCCATGACGTTCAATGGCATTACCATCGCTAACTCCCTGACTATCAACATCCTGGGGGGTTATCTTTGACCAGAAACTGAACTGGGCTAGCCATATAAATACAGTGGCTACAAGAGCAGGTCAGAGGCTAGTGCGGCGAGTAACTCAGCTCCTGACTTCCCAAAGCCTGTCCACCATCTACAAGACACAAGTCTTGTGATGGAATACTCCCCACTTGCCTGGATGAGTGCAGCTCCAACAACATTCAAGAAGCTCGACACCACCCAGGACAAATCAGCCTGCTTGATTAGCACCCCTTCCACTACTGTAAACACTCACTCCCTCCAATATCGATGCACAGTGGCAGCAGTGTGTACCATCTACAAGATGCACTGCAGCAACTCACCAAGGCTCCTTCGACAGCACCTTCCAAACCCACGACCACTACCACCTAGATGGACAAGGCAGCAGATACATGGGAACACCACTACCTGGAAGTTCCCCTCCAAGCCACTCATCACCCTGACTTGGAAATATATCGTCGTTCCTTCACTGTCGCTGGGTCAAAATCCTGGAACTCCCCACTCCCCAATAGCACTGTGGGTGTACCTACACCACATGGACTGCAATGGTTCGAGAAGTCGGCTCACCACCACAAGGGTAATTAAGGATGGGCAATAAATGCCGGCCTAGCCGGCAATGCCCACATCTAGTGAACCAACTAAGAAAAAATGTTCCTGATAGCAGTCTCCTAATTGGCTGCTTCTGCATTCACTTAGGCAGGCTCTTGTTGCGGCCGACCCAATCAGAGGGCTTCAGCTCTGAAGCCACGGCAGCACCAAGTGGAGAGGTGGGTGCTGCTGAAGTAGGTCGGGAACCATGAGGGCTCCAGGGCAAGGAGGCGTACTTGGAAATTTGGATGCAAGTAAAATAATGTGGTCCCCTCAAACCAGTAGGCCCCTCAGATTGGAAACGGAACGTTTGGGCCGTGAGTGCAGACTCTCCTGCCCACGCCCCTGTTAATGGGGATGGAGCCCCCACACCACCCCTCCCCCCACCACCCTCATTGGCTCTGGGTCCCCCAGAGTGCTGAACGGAAGCTGCCATCATTGAACTTGCAGCCTCTCCACCAGTGACAAAGTCTGGTAAGGTTGCAAGATCACCTGTACTTCTGTCCTTAACAATGGGGAGCGGGAAGCCAATCATAGTCTCAGCCCACCCCTGGAAAGTTCCTTTAAAAGTGGGAATGCATCAGGGGGCTGTCCCGACACAGCTCCCTCCTGCACTCTTGCCACCGCCCCCCTCCGAACTCTAAATCCACCACAGGGCCATGAAAATTCCACCCACTCTCTCTGTATTTACCTTATTGTATCAATTCATCATTTCGAAGCACTTGGTTAAATTGCTGCTTAAATGCCAACTAAGATTTTATTTGTCTGCTTAATTCCCAACATCTGTTCCAAAAACACAATCATTTTCACCAGGCAATACTTCAAGTTCTCATATTAGTTTCGTTTCTATCTCAGATACTAGTCTCAGCTGTAAGACATTCAGTTTTAATTTGCACTTTGCCAATTCAAGAGCAATAACTTTAGTCCTTGTATGTTTTTAATTGGCATTTTTAGTTGTTTAAAACTACACTGTTGGGTACCTGTGAATTTTTTTCATTCTTTCGTGGGATGCTGGCTGGGCCAGAATTTCTATTGCTCATCCCTAATTTCCCTTGAGAGGGTGGTGGTGAGCCTTCTTGAAACGCTGCAATCCCTGTGGTGTAGGTACACCCACAGTGCTGGTAGGGATGGAGTTCCAGGATTTTGACCCCGCGAAGGAACGACGATGTATTTCCAAGTCAGGTGTGACTTGGAGGGGAACTCATTGCTTCGTGCACCTGCTGCCCTTGCCCTTCTAGGTATTAGAGGTCGCAGGTTTGGAAGGTGCTGTCGAAGGAGACTTGGTGAATTATAGAATCAGATCCAAGAGCGTAAACAACAACTGTTGACATCGTTCAGCTGCAATAGTCTTTGAGGAAGAGGGGAAGATGGTGCAGAGCAGTGGGTAATCTTTCCTTTGTAATGGGCTCTTTCTCACTTTCAAATATTGGCTGGGCAGTCAGATCAGGATAACTCATCATGATCTGTAGGAGGTAACAGCTTTGGCTTCTTCATCATGACTTATATATTTATAGATATGCTTAGTGTGCTAGTTAGGGCATCTTTGGTTCTCAGAATGTTTTTTACTGGAAGCTTAACCTTCTGAATGACGTGCGTGTGAACTATAATTACACAACAAGTTATTATGGAGAGGGCTTATGAAACCAGGCTTGCAGTTTTCTCCCACTATGGTCAGGAGGCCAGAGAATTTCAGGGAAGATGTTCTCCAAAGCTAGATTATTAAAGAAGTTATCTCTTTCCATACATCAGTCAGTTGTTCTTTTTGACTTCTACAGTTAATTCAGTCCCACACATCATTCTTGATGCAGGAGACACTGGATATACTATTCTATGCCGTTCCTCTGATCTTGACCCCCAGACGTCCTCCTCGTCTTGTACTAAGGATATATAATTAACAAGGAAAAATTCTGTAGGGCTTTGGGGATAGAGCAGGAGAGGGGGACTAATTGGTAGCTCTCTCACCTATCTGCTTTCTCATCAGGGGAGGAATAGATTTTCTGATCACTACAGCAAAACAAGAAAGAAAGGTAAATGTGTCCTTTACATACACATGTACAATCTTGTTAAAAATACTGAACAGCAGGAATCTTTCACTGATATTACTCAAATGCTTCCCCTTGCAGAGAGGTATCCTGGAGAATGTTACAGCGCTGATTTAAGGCCATTCACCCCATTTTGCATGTGCTGGCTCTCTGAATGAGTTATGCACCTAGCCCCGTTCCCCTACCCTTTTTCCTACACCCATGTTTTTCTTTTTTTAAAGTGTTTATTCCCTTTTCAAAACTATTATGGAATTTGTTCCCATCAATGTTTCCAGCAAAGCATTCCATGCCTTAGGAATCCTCTGTGTAGAAAGGATTCTCTTAGCATCTCTCTTTATGCTTTTGATGATGATGTTAAATTCAGGCCCTCCAACAACTTCTCCACCACGAGGAGGACAGATTTCCCCAATTTACCCTGCAGAGGCAGGGAGCAGAATTCGGAACATCTCTATCTGATCTCCTCTTAACCTTCCTTGTTCGAATGAAAAGATCCCCATTTTCTCTAGTCTTTACCCATAATAAAACTTCTCAACTCTGGTGTCATCTTGCATGAATCTCTCCTACAGCAAAACTGGATAATTCCAGCCCAGCAGATGATGTGTGCAGTTTTACTACCTTTTTGCTATTAAACACAATAGTCCTATTTATAAAACCTAGGATCATTTATACTTCATTGGATTTCCCTGTTAACTTATTCAAGCCCATTTATTAAGTCCCCTGTCTGTTTTATGCTAATAAGTGTAATAGTGCTGCTAGATCGAGTTTTACTGCGAACTGAATGAATTGCAAAGTGCTTTCATCCATATGGAGTGTTTTTGACTGCAGCCATTGAAGATACAGTGACAACAACTTATATTTATATAGCACCTTTAAAGTTGTAAAACAGCCAAAGGTGCTTCGTAGCAGCAGCTATCAAAGAAGACTTCCCATCGAGCCACATAAAGAGATATCAGGACAAGTGGCCAGAAGCCTGGCCAAAGAGGTAGGTTTTAAGGAATGTTCTTAACATAGCATACTCCTAAACATAAATGATTTGACATCCATGCAGCTGACAGGAGCTGAAACGAATGGTTTCGTGGATCTCGCCATCTGCCTCTCGGAGCTGAACTGATTCTGCACTCTGGATGATTCCATCATGACGTAAGCCCTGTGACACAACGACACCAAACCAGAGCCAGCTCCATCTCGGGTCTCAGGCCCACTTACACGAGCTTTGACACGTGTCCCTGTGCAACATTCTGTGCCGTTTTGGATAAGAAGTGATCTTTCTGTGGCGCCATCTGCTCCCGACAGACCCATGGGAGAATGGGGCAGGTTTAAATCTATAAATGAACCTGCAATGTAGGGGTGCCAGACTCAGACAGTGCACTCCTTTGTGATGTCATCATCCTGACAGGTATTCAATGCTGAATATCAATTTTTAGAGTGCCTCATTCCCGAAGGATTTTTGCACTGCCTGCATCTTCCAACTCTTCATAAGAACATTAGAAATAAGAGCAGGAGTAAGCCATTCAGTCCTTCAAGCCTGCTCCGCTCTACAATAAGATCAGGGCTGATCTGATTTGTGGCCTCAACTCCATTTTCCTGCCTGCCTCCCATAATCCTTGACTCCCAAAAATAGGTCTAACTCAGCCTTGAACATATTCAATGACCCAGCCTCCAGTGCTCTCTGGGGTACAGAATTCCAAAGGTTAACGACCCTCTGAGAGAAGAAATTCCTCCTCACCTCCTCCTTTAATGGGGGAATCCTTATTTTGAAATTACATCTCTAGTTCTAGATTCCCCCAGCACCTACCCTGTCAAGCCCCTTCAGAATCGCATATGTTTCAATAAGACCAGCCCTCATTCTTCCAAACTCCAATGGGCATAGGCCCAAACTACTCAACCCTTCCTCCAGACAACCCTTTCATCCCAGGAATCAACCTAGTGTACCTTCTCTGAACTGCTTCCAATGCAAGTATATCCTTAAGTAAGGGGACCAAAACTGTACACAGTGCTCGAGGTGTGGTCTCACCAATGACCTGCACAGTTGTAGTAAGACTTCCATTGCCCTCGCAATAAAGGCTAACATGCCATTTGCCTTCCTATTTACTTACTGTTCCTGCATGCCGGCTTCTTGTGATTCACCTGGCTTCCTATGGTGAGGCCTCGCAATGGCTCCCTTCCCCTCAACTGAGTCAAGGTGGGGTCCACCCCATTGCTGCTGTCAATGGATCTAGATTTTAAAAATTGTACCCTTGGGATCAGAGTGCCGATGGCAAGGCTGGCCTTTAGTGCCCACCCCTGGTTGCTCGACTGGCTTGCTAGGCCAATTCAGGGAACATTCAAGAGTCAACCACATTACGGGACTGCAATGACAGGTGAGCAAGTCCACGTAAGGGTGGCAGATTTCCTTCCATAAAGGGCATTAGCAAACCAGGCTTTTTTTTAGCGACAATCCAAGAGCTTCATGATCACTTTTATTTTGTTAACCAATAGTAACTTATTACTTCCAGATTATTTAAACTGAATTCAAATTCCCCAAAACGCCATAATAAGATCGAAACCCCGTTCTCTGGATTACCAAGCACAGTGGCATAACCACTAAGCTCCTGTACGCCTTGCCCAAAATATTTAAGTTGGATATGGACCAGGATCAAAGATACAGACAAGGAGGTCCCAACCTGCTGAGGATCACAGGAATACCTAGCCATGGAGTTTTATAATCACATCTACTTCACAAAGCCACAAAGAATTGCAGTTGTGTGTACAGGGTGCCTCGGTCACTCTGAGCAGAACAATGACCCTGTCAGTACTGGATCTTATCCAATTCGATGGCTATAATCACCAATGAGTTTCCATTGCTCACAACATGGCTTTAGTTCGGCAAAAAAAATTAACTAATTCCCAGAGATTTTGCGCTAATAGAGTACTTTGCGTCCATTAAACTAAATTAGAGCTCTGATAAATAGAACAATACTTGCCAAGAAAGGGTCATATATTACAGAGTAATCGCATAGCTGAGTTCAGAGCAAACTGCACTTGCACTGCTCTCTTCCCCGTGGCCCCCAGTTATGTCTCCTTTTCTCTGTTCCAATCCTGAAAGTGATAATTCATATTGGGGTGTAACTCCACGGACGCCAGCCGTCCATTAGTGCTTTAGTGGCACACAGGAATAACAATAGACCATTCAGCCCCTCGAGCCTATTCCATCATTCAGTTACACCATGGCTAATCTACATAAGCTTTAGTTATGCTTCAGGCTCGTAACACTCTTGTCTCTAAGTTAGAAGGTTGTGGGTTCAAGTCCCACACATCTTGAGTGCTAAAATTAAGGCTGACGCTGCAGCGCAGTACTGATGGAGCACTGCACTGTTAGAGGTACTGTTTTGGGTGAGACATTGAGAACTGAGACCCTGTTTGTCCCCTCAGATGTAAAAGACCCCATGGCACTCTTTTGAAGAAGGGCAGGGGAGTTATCCCCAGTGTCCTAGCCACTATTTATCCCTCAATCAACATCGCAACAATAGATTATCTGGTCATGATCACATTGCTGCTTGTGGGAGCTTGCTGTGCACAAATTGGCTACTGCAATGCCTACATTACAACAGTGACTACACTTCAAATGTACTTCATTGGCTGTAAAGTGCTTTGGGAGATCCTGATTGATGCTATAGAAATGCATGTTTTGTATTGCCTGCCTTGATTCCATGACCCTTAACAACCTTACCAAAGAAAAAAGCTATCAATCTCAATTTTGAAATCTCTAATTGATGTGGCTGCCACAGCCTTCTAATGGGAGAGTTACAGGTTTTCACTATTTTTTTTTCTAGTGGTTATGCTGGAGGAAGGGCTGAAGAAAGTCCGAGCAACTGGGGAGTCAATTTTTGAGGGCGCTAGGAGGAGCATTAATGTTCCTCATCAACGCCACAGAAATCAGCTTTAAACTTTGAATGTACCTTTTCTTAACTGGCCCTGCAGCATTCCCTTTTAGGGCCACTCGTTCAATACTCAGTGCCGCCTGAGGATTTCTTCAGGGCCCTACTAATGTCACTGGGCCCTGATTTGTATGGGCTAATGACTGTTTGCGGTGACTGTGCCATAAAAGGGCCTCACTAAAACGGCGGTGGGCCAGCTAGGCGTGGGAACGAGGCAGTTAGCATTGCGTTGAGATTTTAATCACGCCGCCATTCCCACCCAAATTCAAGGCCAAAACTCAGCATCATTGGTTCCTTTGGTGTCACCATGAGCAAAGGCACAGGAAATTTGCTGGCGATACACAACAAGGACAGGGACTTTACATAGAAGGTGACCAAGCTGAGCAGCCCTCACAGTGACCGCCACAAGCCACACAGGGAAAGGTCAGCCTGAGGCTGAAGAGTAATCAATCAGTAGTATTAAATACAAGTTTGAGAGTGACAGAAAGAGTGGTGATGGTCAGAGGCGAGAGACAGTCTACAGTGGTTTAACCCCTTCATTCGAGTATCAGAGAGAGAGCAATTATATTAACAATTTAGACCTTGGAATGAAAAGCGCAATTTCTAAATTTGCTGATGACGCCAAATTGAGGGGATAGTCATTAGCGAGGAGGGCTGCAACAAATTGCAAGGCTTGCAGAATGGGTGCGTAATTAGCAAATGAACAGGTCAATGTAAGATGTTACATTTTGACAAGAAAAATAAGGGGGTTGTATAACACTTAGAAAATAAGAATCTAAATGGGTAGAGGAGCAGAAGGATCTGTGAGCACAAATACTCAAGTCACTAAAAGTAGTGATGCATGTTAACAAGTTAAAGACAAAACCAAACCAAGCACTAGGGTTTATTTTTAGAGGGGTAGAATTAATGAGTAGAGACATCATTCTAAACAACATCAGCCTTTGGTTTGACCACACCTGGAGAACTGCATACAATTCTAGCCGCCGTATTAAAAATAAAGACATAGAGGCACTGGAAATGATACCAGGAATGTGGGGAATTACTTATCAGGAGAGGATGAACAGGCTGGGACTTTCCTCCGGAAAAGAGATGGCTGAGGGGGCGACCTGATTGTGGCCTTTAAAATGATGAAAGGTTTTGACAGAGTGGATACAGAGAGAACACTTCCTCTTGTGGGAAGAGCATAACTAGGGAGCAGCAGCATAAGGATAGTTAACAAGAAATCCAATAGGGATTCATAAGAAATTTCGGCCCAGATTTTCACCATGACGGAGAGTCTCTCTGCCGTGGTGAAAATAGCGGAAGTAGCCAAAAATCGTATGTCCTGTCCCCGAACACAGTGCTTCCCATTTTTGGGGGGTGGGAATAGAGGGACAGCGCAATTCACTCATGTGTGCTTTATGGAGGCAGCCAGCATTTAAGTCTTCCACTGAGGTGGGATTTTGGTAGGCCAGGAATGTGAACCGCAAAGTGTGCAGATTAGCTGGTCTGAACTTTGTGCACTCATTTTGATAGCCAGGGTACCCCTTTGGAGAGATAAGGTCCCCCTTTGGATCTGGTCCTGGTACCTGTGGGGAAGGTAAGGTGCCGTTTAGTGGAGGTCAGGTGCCATTTGGAATTGTTAAAAGTAGGCTTAAATGCGTGTAAAAAGTGCATAAACTCATTGCTGTCAAGCTCATTGGAACTGTCAACAGACCTGTCAAAATCAATTATCAAAACAGCCAGAAGCACCTGTCAAAGGGACCTGTCAATAGGAGCTGTCAAGCTGTCAAGGCATTTAAAAGTCCTGCCCTTTAAATCTTTGAAAAAAGTGTCTGGAGTGGCAAGAAAAGCATGATTGCCTATTTACATAGACCTGAGGGCTTCCATTACCGGATTAGTGCTGCATGACTGATTTCATAACCATTCATTATCACAGTAGGGTGTCTGCCCTTTGTTTAACAGCTACAAGTGGTTATAAAGTCTTTGATGTGGGACTGTGAATTATAATGCTTGTTGTTATAAGGGATTTGGCACTTGAATGGAATGATTGTTGCTACAAGGCTTTATCTTGTTGAAGGAATGTAAATGTGGTAACTGGGTTTTTATGAATGAGAGTGTTTTTTTTCAATTTAGTGAAGTCTGCAATAGACATTTGGGGCGGAATTTTATGCTGGCATGATTTTACGGTCCCACCAAAGTCAATGGAGTTTTGAATGGCTTGCCACATTTTCTAGCCCCACCCTTGCAGCAATGGGGCCTTAAAATTCCACCATCGGAATTTTATTTGATAGAACTTTATTTTATTTAATCTCTGTATGGGTCCTGAGACCTGCCCATGGTGGATACTAGGTGATTTGGCATGGTAGGTGTAAGGGCAAAGGGTGGTGGGTGATGGGCATGGGTTGGCATGAGTTGGCACTAAGTTAGCACAGGGGCTATAAAGGGCCATGGCGATGGGTGGAGGGGCATAGGCTGTCTATGCCCCTATGAATGAATTTGATATTGGTCCATTAAACAATTGAGTGATGACATCGCCAAAGTAATTTCCACCCCACAGAGGGGTCAGAGTTGTAGAGAGGAAGTGTTTAGAATAAAAGAGGTAATTAAACTTCATGGAGGCAGATTTTGCAATGGAAGAGAGCTGGGAGTTGCATGTGAGGCCACTGAAGGTAATGAGACAAAGATAAAAGGGGAATAAGGGTGCAACGATCAAACGTAAGATGTGGTAACTGTTCATTAAATCTGTCAGCTGTTAGTTATTTTGCGAAATGTGTTGGAGCAACCATGAACCTAAAATCTCAGCTGTGTTAAGCTATTGTAAAAAAATAGATTAAAAAGTCATCTGCATCTTGCTTCAGTGCATGCATGTAGTTTACAGTTACATTGATCTGTTCATCAGCTTATACTCTGGATATAATGTCATAAAGAATCTTGCTGATCCTTCAAGATTTGAAGAGCTATAAATAAATTGAGTCTTAATAATGGCCCAGAAATTGCTAGGAAAGTAATGGTGAGTTCACAGTGCCCATCATTATTAGTGAGTAAAAGGAAAAGCAATTTGTGACAAGGAAGAGATACAGTGTGAGTTGCGAATCGCCACAAATTGCTGCATGATTTTTTTATCCCGCTCCGTCTTTAGCGTTGTGAAACAAAGTGGGAGCTCACCCTCAACCTTCCCTGTGCACGAGTGTCAACAAATTGCTGGATTTGCATCACATTAAGGAATCCATCTTGTGACAGCCAATGAGGGGTCATAAGGATTCAGTTATTCACGTGGTTTCTGATGTTGACCCAAGAAACAACTTTGGAGGGCCAGACAGGGAACACTGAAATGATGGGGTCTCACTCCTGCAGGTAGAAAATTATTCCTAGAGGTTTTAAGATTTAATTTTTGATTTACTTTTTCTTTTTTTCCCTCTCTCTCAATCCAATCTTTCTTTTCCTCTCTTTATTTCTTCTCTCTGTACCTAATGTACCCAAGCCCTTTCATTTGGTTTCTCTATCCTTAAATGTCAACAATCAGAGAGATAGACCATTTGACAACTTGCGTTTCCAGCAATTTTAGGGTGAAAATATAATAGAATATGCAGGGTAAAGAAAAGAAACACCAGATTCAAAGCGCTCGCTGTGAGATGCCCCACTCCAACAGTTTCTGGACCATCGTGCTTGTCAGAACCACCAATTCAACAATAACAGCAGGGATGGTGCTAGGATGTTGTGGTTGGTGGGATGGGGGAAAGGTGCATGGACTCAAGTACCAAAGAGACAGGCAAGTAGTTTAGTTGTAAGATAGAAGAACTCCCTTCCTAACAGCACTGTGGATGTACCTACACCACATGACACCTCACAACTGCCTTCTCGAGGGCAGGGATGAGTTCCCCAAGGGTCAGTGTTGGGACCCCTGCCCTTCCTGACACATATCAATTGACCTAGACCTTGATGTACAGGGCACAATTGCAAAGTTTGTGGATGATACGAAGCTTTGAAGCATTGTGAGCTGTGAGGAGGATAGTGTAGAACTTCAAAAGTACATAGACAAGTTGGTGGAATGGCCGGACAAGTAACAAATAAAGTTCAATACGGAGAATTGTGAAGCAATTCATTTTGATAGGAAGAACATGAAAAGACAATATAAAATAAAGAATTCAACTCTGAAGGGGGTGCAGGAACAGTGGAACCTTGGTGTATAAGTGCACAAGTGGCAGGACAGGTTGAGAGAGTGGAAAATAAAGCACACAGTATCCTAGGCTTTATTAATCAGGGCATACGGCACAAGAGCAAGGAGGTTACGCTGAACTTGTATAAGTCACTAGTTTGGCCTCAGCTGAAGTATTGCATCCAGTCCTTGGTGCCGCATTTTAGGGATGTGAAGGCATTGGAAAGAATGCAGAAAAGATTCATGAGAATTGTTCCAGGGATGAGGAACTTCAGTTATGAAATTGGAATGTAGAAGTTGGAACTGTTTTCCTTGAGAGGTGAAGGCTGAGAGGAAATTTGATAGAAGTATTCAGAATCATGAGGGTTTCAGACAGAGTAGATAGGGAGAAATTATTCCCACTCATGGAAGGATCAAGAACAAGAGGGAACAGATATAAAGTAATTGTCAAAGAAGCAAAAGCAACATGAGAAAAAGTTGTTTCACACAGAGACTGGTTGGGGTCTGAAATGCACTGCCTGAGAGCGTGGTGGAGGCAGGTTCAATCGAGGCATTCAAAAGGGGATCGGCCTGTCATCTGGAAAGGAAAAATGTGCAATGTTACGGGGGGAAGGTGAGGGAATGGCACTAGGTGAATTGCTCATTGGGAGAGACAGTGCAGACAAAATGGGCCAAATGGCCTCCTTCTGTGCTGTAACATCTCTGTGGTTCTGTGGGAAACAAATGCTGGCCTAGCCAGCAACACCCGCATCCTGTGAAAGAATAAGAAAAATGCTTTACGCAGACCATGATGAGCATATGAAACAGGTTGCTCAGTAAGGCACTGGAGGTGGACAAAGGCACCAAACTTAAGAGAAAGCAACATAGCTATTTGTTAGAGAAAGTGACTGAGTGGGCTGAGAGGGAGGTAGAGAGTGCTTTGCGACCATTGGCTAGACCACAATGATTATGTACTTTCCTACGTGCTAAAGTCATGTCTAGAGAGATGAGTTTTATCTATTTTGTGTCAGCTGTGGCTCAGTTGGTACCATTTTCGCTTCTGTGTCAAAAGAAATTGGGTTCAAGTCCCACTCCAGACACATGAGCACATAATCTAGCCGGACCCTCCAGGTTCGGTACTGAGGGGGCGCTGCACTGTCAGAAATGCCCTTCTTTCTGAGGAGATGTTAAACTCATGCCCCAGTTGCCCTTTCAGGTGGATGTAAGAGATTCCACGGCACTATTTAGGAGAAGAGGACTAAAGTTCTCCCCAGTGTCCTGGTCAATGTTTATTCCTCAACCAAAGTCACTAAAACAGATTATTTGGTCATTACCATGTTGCTGTTTGTGGGAGCTTGCTGTGTGCAAATTGACTGGTTGGATTTCCTACATTACAACAGTGACTACACTTCAGGAAGTACCTCATTGGCTGTGAATCATTTTGGTACATCTTGAGATTGTGAAAGGTGCTATATAAATGCAAGCCTTTCTTTCTCTTCTCTGCACTGCTTTGGTTAGTGAGTAGGCATTTATATTCATGACTTGAAAATTATACCAAATTCATATAATTACTATTATTTAACAATAGGCACTATTTTCCATCTAAAAAATTGACTTGTAGGGGATGGTGGTCGGGATGAGGTGGCTGGGAAAGAGAAAGTATTTAAGGTTGCAACATAGAGGTTTAAAGCTGGACTGTCCTTAAAACAGAACCAGCAGGCAACAAGCTGCAGATATAGACAGATGAAGCCTCAGACTTCTCAAAGAACGGCATAAATATTCTCCAGTAATGCACACCTGGGGGTGTTGTGAGGGGGGGTTGGTGATGGTTGGGGTGGAGGGAATGGGGGGTGGCAGGGTTTGGAGGGGTGTTGGGTGCCAATACAGCAGCCACGACCATGTGGAAGGAAGTAGCACAGATAATGAATGGCAATCCACAACCCCTCAGGACTCCTCTCCAGTGCATGGTAAGGATTGAAGGCCCCACACGTAGGCAAGGCTAAGTGCTATGGCTGCAATCTGCTATTACTGTGCATTTTGTACATTTCAGACAGTGGACCAAAATTTACTCTAAAAGTGCATCAGCAGGTCAAAGGTTATCACCCTGGCAACTAAATGAAATGCTGTAGTGACACTTGCATATTAAAGACCAATTAAATTGATGCATCTCACAATGCAGGCACACTGTTGTAGCCTTTCTATTCATGTGGGAATTCAGAATCACAGAATCACAGTGCAGAAGAGGCCCTTCGGCCCATCGAGTCTGCACAGACATGTGAGAAACACCTGACCTACCTCCCTAACCCCATTTACCAGCACTTGGCCCATAGCCTTGAATGTTATGACGTGCCAAGTGCTCATCCAAGTACTTTTTAAAGGATGTGAGGCAACCCGCCTCCACCACCCTCCCAGGCAGTGCATTCCAAACCATCACCACCCTCTGGGTAAAAAAGTTTTTCCTCACATCCCCCCTAAACCTCCTGCCCCTCACCTTGAACTCCATGAGAAGTGCTGTGAAATCTCAAATAGTTGTCAAATTAGACCTTCTGTGACTGACAAATAACAACCATCATGGCAAAAGAAACATTATGTGTAATTTCCAAGCAGGGCAGATGACAGAAGAATTAAGGAGGAGACAAAGAAATCATGAGAACTCATAGGGAAGGGAGCTTTGGTAGAGCCTGCACTCTCAGATTGTTTGTGCTGGCTAAGGACTGCTGGTCCGAGATCAAAAATAATTTCATTTTTTGAGGTTCACCATTGTGAGAAGAGCCTTGCTTATGTCTGAGAGTAAGAAGCTGGAAGATGGTGCAGAGCGAGAATGTGGAAAGCAGTGTTAAAATCTACAACATCTGACATTCCCAGCAACAACTGGCTGGTTTCCTCAGAAGTTACAACATGGAAACAAATCATCAGCCCAACCAATCGATGTTGGTGTTCATTCTCCACGCAAGCAACTGGGTCCTAATAACATTCACCCAACCTGTTCCTATATCCATAGATCCACTTTTCCTACATCTGCTTATCCAATCTAGAAAGTTGACATGTGGTGGAATTATACCCCACCCCCCCCACCCCCTCCAGGAGCGGCTAGGGGGCACAGAGGGTGTAAAACCGGGTGCAATGGTGGGGCGTGGGGTGGGGCGTGTCTGTTGCCTACCTATCCCTGCCAGTATTTTTCTGAAGCCTTTAAGTGCTGTGGGTTTGGGAAGGGGCAGAGGGTTGCTCCTGTTTGGGCATCCTGTGCCCAACAGAGGCCTCTCCCACCACTCCAGCACCAAGCGTTGCCACCGTTTGAACCCCCACCCAGCCTCCCAATCACAGACACCCTCCACCTTTCTTCCTGAGTGGGCGCTGGTGAGGCCACACCCCCACCACTTAACTTCCAGTCTGGCCTCCTCCGTGGATCCTGGTCAGGGACTAACTACAGGCCCAGCAGTGGTCACTGCTTCCGTTGGCATTGCTGGGGCTGAAAGGCTACCAACCCTGTGATTGCTCTTGGGGACAGGACATCCTTCCACATGGGGAAGAAGCCATGATCACGGGCAATTAACCGGCAACCGAAAAATCCAGTCATGACTTCCTGGGCTGGCAGAGTTGAACTCGCCCTGACATTTCAACTGGCTGGCTGGGGTTACCAACTCCACATAAAATCCAGCACATTGTTCCTCCATCAACCAGTAACACTGGATTTCACAGCTTCATAGCCCGGTGTCTTTATCTCTGTTTTAAATCTTTTACCTTTAAACTTGTAGCTCTCTCTTCAGTTGCCAAGGACTTCCATGGGTTAGTCCATGGTTATGCTTGGCAAGGTACTGCAGTGGTTAGCTGTTGCCTTCTTTAGGTTCTGGCTGATCAGGAGACTCTCCCATTCTTACTGCCTGCCATAGGCATATGGGAAGGATTTACAGGTTGATGCTCACTGTGCCGCAAGACCTCCTCCTCCTCCCCTCAACCTATAGTTTGCTTCTCCAAACATGTTCCAAACTTTCATTGTTTTAAACACCTTCGCCCTGCGATTTGCCTGATGGTAGTGGTGTGCAACAGTTCACTTAGGGAGTCCAAGTTGCTGTGGCAGCATGCAGTTTTACAAGTATGTTGTAGTGTGGAGCTATGGTAGAGGATCGACTCCCTTTCCATCACTTGGCCGACCAGGAATCTCTCCCGCTCTTACTGCCTGCTATAGGTGTGCGTTTGAAAGATTTTCAGGTTAATACTCAACCTGTTTGGCTGCGTTATAAACGCATCTTCCTTGGCCATCAGGTTCTGAAGTAGGACTTGAACCCAGAGCTTCTGGTTCAAGGGCAGGGACACTGACCACTGCACCACAAAACCTCCTCCAATTTAGATGTCTAATGAAAAAAGCCACAATTTTTCAAGTCTTTATACCTTATAGCAGGTAACACTCTTGTAATTTGCGTTATATGCTCTCTAAAACCTGAATGTCCTTCTTATACTGTGGAACCCAAAACTGTACGTTAATTGAAGTCTTATTAAGATTTAATGGGCTCTTCATCAATTCTTAGCCCCTATGTTCTAAAGTTCTTGTGGTAAAACCTAAAATTCCATTAGCATTTTTTAATTATAGCCTTATCAGCCTGAGGTGCTATCTTTAAAGTTGCGTGAGATTATACCCACTGGTGCCATTGTCCTTCCAGAGCACTGACCCTTCTTCCAGTCAATCACCAGAACTTGTGCCTCGTCAGGCGGGCATGTGCCCGACCCAAATGGGCGTAAAATGATGCACAATGATGCCCAATGTTATCGGGCACTCGCGCGATATTTCGGTCGGTGGGCAGCGTGCTCGTCAACAATTAACAGGCCTATTAAGGCCATTAAGGTGCCAATTAATTGTAGCTTTTTGCTGCCCGTCCAACCTTACTGTCGGCAGGGCAGGCGACAAGGACAAGCGGCTTTTGCACTTTTTAGGAAACCTCATCCACGTGCAGGATGAGGTTTCCAACAGCAATTAAAAATAAAATAAATATTTTAACATTTCATTCATAACATGTCCCTGCAGAGTCACATGAGGGGACATTTTTTTTACATCTTACAATTCTTTACTATTCATTTTCCAACTCTTCATCTCCCTGAGGCAGGTCTGTGCCTCGGGGAGATTTCCCAGCGCACACTCGCGCGTGTGCACAAATTTGCACACTCGCCCTCCTCCCCCCACCCACCCCCCCTCCCCCCCCAACACAGGCAGCTGCAGCACACGTTTCACGCTGGGCAGGCCTTAATTGGCCCACCAGCGTGAAATCACAGCCGCGGTCTAATCGCGGGCAGCAGCCGGCTTCCCAACCGCCCCCACTGAGACCACCCGACGAGGGCAAAATTCTGCCCAATGTCTACTTTGGGCTGGATGTTTGGAAACCAAAATTATTTTTATTGATTTGTGGGATGTGGGCTTTGCTGGCTAGGCTAGCATTTATTGCACATCCCTAATTGCCCTTGAGAAGGTGGCGGTGGGCCACTTTCTCGAACCGCTGCGGTCCATGTGGTGTAGATACACCCACGGTGCTGGTAGGGAGGGAGTTCCAGGATTTTGACCCACCAACAGTGAGGGGACGGCGATATATTTCCAAGACACATATATTGGGAGTAACCTTCAACCTTGGTGAGGTTGTAAAATGGATGGTATCTGATCACCCACCAGCCTCAATTTTCTCTCCATCAAAGTCATTGGAACTGAAAGGTCAATTGAAATGAGAATTGGGCTGGCTCTATAACAGCTGGGCAGTCTGACACCACTGGATTCGTGCTGCTGTCAAAGTTTCAAGTTACACACCAATGACATTGGAATGCATCTGCCACTTTTTAGCCCATCCTCCCTTTGTAGCTTTGGTTTGATACGGAATTAACTGCACCTCCTGCGTTTGTATCATCTTTATATTGTGAACCCATTCCCTCTAGGCTTGTGTCCAAACTATCGATATACCCAGTAAAGAGAAGTGGCTCTAGGACCGGACGTTGAGAGATACCATAACCCACTTACAACCACTCTGAAAATTTGCCTTTATCTCCTACTCTCCATAATCTTCCTTCTAATCAACCCTTATTCCAAATTGCTACCCCGCCCCTCCCCCCCTCTAATTCTAATATCGTCTCATCTTTTCTGGTAATCTCCTCGTGGTGCTTTGCCAAATGTTTTCCGAAAGTGCATTTTTCGCTCTGTCCACTTCATTCCCTCCATCTATCTTATCTGCTATTTCCTCAAAGAAGCCTGTGAGGTTTGATCCAGGTGATCGCCCCTTTTGAAATCCACGCTGGCTACTTCTAACTGTTCACTCTTTTGTAAATTTTCAGTTTCACAATGGGTTGTAATTTATCAGAGTAGATCATGCAGCTAATCTTCATTCCATTGAAATCACTGGCCACTCTTCAGTCCTCTCCACATATCAACACTGAATATAATTTCTGCAGCTATTAGGATGTATCATGTCTGGCCTTGGCGCTTTGTATTTCCTTAGCCATCTGACTGAGCTTACGTTTTCCTTTTATCCATCATAATATCACTCACCAGGCCTTCAATCACTTCAGCTTTCATCTTCCCACAGATATTCTTCTCTTAACAGGTGACTGATTCAAAGTATTTATTGAAAACTCTGCCAATTTTTGGTCATCGTGTTCTCTTGCCCTGCTTCTATCTGTCAATAGAGATAAAGAAGCAAGTTTTTCTCTTGGTATAGACAACCTCATTAGCCTCCCTGACACATCGGGACACCGCAAGAAGTTGCTGATGACACCTATTGTGGCCTGAAAGGAGCCTGTGGCAGAAACGTTGAGGGTGACAATGAAATTGAGAGCTACAGGCAATGCTTGCCCTGGCTTGAGGCTGCAGGTCAGGCTGCAGCTGCTGACACTGCTCAGTCACAGCCCCCTTGGTAAAGAAAAGCTACTTCATGCATTGCTCCTCAATGAAGCTGAGGCAGGGGAATTGCTCCCTAAAGATCCACTGTGGACATAACGTCCTGTTAAGTGTCCTCCTCCTCTCTCTTCTAGCAACTTGTCCTGCTCTGTGGTGTCTTCCTTGGTGCTCCTATATCCAAGGACAACCCTACCACACCACCCTTGTTTGCTGGTAGACAATCTGTGAGGTAGGCAATCAATAACAGTAGAAGTACAAATGCAGGCAAATCTCTCTCTCATGTAGAGAAAGTGAAGTTTTAACAATGGTAGAACACAACAAACAAAACTGAGAAATATAACAGTGGCCAAAAGTAGTGAACTAACAGCTAACCAGTAAGCACTGCATAATCACTTTAACTGTCACTGCTGAATAAGGGCTCATACTGGTGATTTTTCTGTTGTGCCGAGTGAAGCCAGTACATTACGATGAGGATTGTGCTTTTTTTTTAAAGATACAATTGCTAATTTTTCTTTCTCTGGCTGGATTTAAAAAAAAACAACTGAAACCCTCCAAAGGTAATGGGTGCTGCCCAGATGGTTACCATGGGGGGGAATTTTTGGCTCAGTGAGCAGGGGCGGGGCCCGCTCGCCAAGGCATAAAGTGACGCGCGGTGGCGTCGGGCGTGTGTCCCAACATCACCGCCAACTCAGCTGTGCGCCCGCCGAACTGTCAAAGGCCTGTTAAGGCCATTAATGAACTAATTAAGGCTATTGAGAAAGCCGCCCGTCCAACCTTTTCATTAAAGTTCATTGACATGTCCCAGCTCACGTCACACTGTCACATGAGGGGACATGTCTTACGTTTTTTTTTTCTTTATTAAAACTTTTAAAACGCGAAAGAGCGCACTCCCAACTCAGGGAAGCCCACTGTCCCCACCCCCCACCCCCCCCCGCCCACACAGGGAGCGCTCAACGCTTCCAGGTGTGCGTCACGCTGGGCAGGCCTTAATTAATTGGCCCACCCACGTAAAATGGCGGCGCGGACCTGATCGGGGGCGTGTCCGAGTCCGCGCCCGCCCACGCCCGCCCCCACCCCCCGACGGGGGGAATAATTCTCTCCCATATATAGCTTGCATTCCACCGAGTGGGATGGAAAGAAAAGACACTCAGCCCCCTGGGGAATGTGAAAGACCCCAGCTCCTGTTGGATTTACACTACCCTGAAACTCTGCAAATGTTTCTGAGATGAGACATCAAAATGCAACGACCTTTTCTAAAACAATGACTGTGGTAGACATGGTCTAATAGAATTTCTCTGGAATATACAGCCAGCGGGGTACTTTAAGAGACTGTTTACCGAGCAGGAGGGAGATCAAGACCAATGCTGCTCTGATATAGGCTGCGAAAGTTATTCGCTCTCTTGTTGTCTCTTGCTCTCTCTCTGTCCGAAGTATTGTGCCCAGATTTGCAAAGTAACCATCCGGAGAAGAGAAATCTACTGCAAACTGAGTCCTTTTTAGAATAAGACATGGAAATCTGCTCTTTACAACTACACCTGGGAAGACAACTGAATGAAATGGGCACAAGGTGGGATCACTGCATCGAGACCAGCCACAGAACAGCTAACCGTTTACTGAAGAAGAGCCATACGAACTCGAAACTTTAACTCTGTTTCTCTCTCTCCACAGATGCTGCCAGACCTGATGAGTGTTTCCAACAATTTCAGTTTGTATTTCCGATTTCCAGCATCCGCAGTATTTTGATTTTAATTTAACCCTATACTCCTTTGTTTTATCCTCTTTGCGAACTGTAAAGAAATCTTTAAGACTAATCTCTTATTCTGCCACTTGTACTAATGTGTGTGAGCCCAGATGAATGTGTGTGACCTATGCATGGTGGTTCTGATTTACCTAGTTTCATTTTTAAATTTGGGAAATAGTTTCAATAAACTTATCTTGTTCTTTGTTTAAGCTAAGAAAACCCGTCTGACTAACCCTAATGACAATCTGAACGTGTAAATTGTGGGACCTCTGCTGTATTGGGAAAGCAGATCCACTCCAAATTCTCCAAAAAACACTCTGTTACGGTCAGACCAGAGAGAGAGAGAGAATAGGAGAATCATTTCACCCCTCCTCTCATGGTCGGAACAACATGGCATCTAATCAACTGGGATGATCCAAAATGGCATACACAGCAGGTTACCCTCACCTGGACAAATCATTTTGAATTTTAAATGCTGATGGCAAGCAAGCTTATCATGAGCACTACTACCTCCTACACCAAAATGGCGGGAGTACCCTACACATATGCATTGATCCCGCTATTTTGGGTCCCAGAAGGAAAAAACTAGTTCGGACCAGTATTCTAAATTCCCAGTTTTTACTGGTGTTCCATTTTAAGGTATCCAAGATCAGTTCAGACCAGAACTCTAAATAAAGTTTTTTACTGGTTTTTTTCCTTTAGGACCCAATTTCTCAATCTGGGAGTCAGTACTTTTGCAGAAAAGGACACTGGGCAGACAGTTTATTCTAGCTCAACAAAGACCTTTGTCAAGTTTTGTCACTGAAGTCAGTCTTTTTATTCAGCTGCTGTTGATTCTCTGGATGTTTAGAATTTACATGAAAGAATCATACATTTTCAGAAGAGAGACATTCCGTTTTGTATCCTTCAGATTCGTTGCTTGGTTAGGGTTTGATTTGAAAGACCCTTGAGTGCTGTTGGAACAGAACAGCTGCCACAGCAGCTCCGCTGCAACTTCACATACAGCTATCTGCACATCTGAAATACATTTCATGTTGTCTGATGCCCACTTGTTCCAAAGGAAAGACTTCCAATCATGTAGGGCCTTTCACAGCCTCAGGGCACCCCTTGGTGCTTCACAGACGATAAAGTACGTGTCACAATGTGTATTCACTGTTGTGGCACAGGAAAAGCAGCAGCTGATTTGTGCACAGCAGGATCACACAAACAACAATGTGGCAATGATCAGATAATTGTTTTTTTTTGAAGTGATGATGGGCTGAGGGATAAATACAGGCCATAGCACTGGAGAGTTCTTCCTCAGGAAGTGCCATGGGGTGTTTGCATCCACTTGAGAGGACAAAGGTTCGACTTGGTTTAGCGACTCGTTTGAAAGGTGGCACCTCAGGCACTCCCTTAGCACTGGGATCGAAGTATCAGCCTGGATTGTGTGCTCAAGCCTTTGGAGTGGGCCTATGAATGCACAGCCTAATGATTCAGAGATGAGAGTGCTGACACAAAGCCCATAGCGATGCACTAGCCTTGACAAGTCAAACAACACTCGCTGGCAGGTACAATTTTAATCCATGTTTCCACTGAGACCCGGGCCTTTTGTTTTGAATTTGTAAAACTCAGCATCGCATCGGGAAAACACGAAAGACTGTGACAACCTGAGGTTTATTCTTGCTTTTGCCTGGTTGATGGCTGGAGGATTAAAATCCTTTGTCCCGCTGATGCCATCAAAGATACTCCACTTAATAATTGGCCTCATCTCACTGCCTATCTGTCACAAAGCATATTGCGTTCATATCTTCCTTGGCTTTTAATCATTAAACCAAAGGATTCCAAAGCATAGTTTACATTGTCCGTACACATTTATTTTGTCAAGGGGCAAGTAGTGCTACAGTCTGAGCTGACCTTACTAGAGTTCTTTGTTAAATGGGTGTGGCATTACTTAGGATTCTGTGATTTGTGAAAGGGAGTGGATGTTTTTCATATATATCTTCCCTAACATCGATCCTCGGCAATTTTTGCACTCCAGCCCGAGCCCCAGGAAAGTAAACAAACTGAGTGAATAGCCAATCTCTATTTAAACAAGAAGCATTGAGGGCTTCCTACTCTGAACAGGCCAATTTCTGCCAGCGCACACACTAAATGGCGGAATCTTGTTTCAGGCACCGGGGGTTTTGCCAACTGGCTGGAGAGCCGGCGAAAGACCCGCGCTGCCCCTTTTCCGGAAGGCCCGCCCAAACCACAAGCGCATCAGGCAGTTGTGAGGCCACCGGCGGGCCTTGCCCTGGAATCAGGACCACGAGGCCAGCGGCTCTTGGGCCCAGCAACGCCACAGGGGAGGCGGAGGCTGCTGCAGGAAGTACAGGCATCAGAGTCCCAGGATCACAGAGCGACCCAGGTAACAGGTAACTAATGTTGTGGGGGGTGGTGGTGGCGTGGGGGGTGTGGTTTGTGGGTTGGGGGTTCGTAGGGAAAGGGGTACAACCCTGTCGGCTGCAAGGGCAGGAGAGTGACTCGCAGTGGGTTTCCCCCTTCCCGATGTCAAGTCGCTCAATAAGGTGCTGAATGCCTTTGATTGAGGGAAACACTCCTCCCCCTCAACCCCCACTGCCCCCCTCTCCCCCCTCAGAGATCACAAACTAACAGCACCATGTACACCGCTTGACAACATCCCCACCTTCAGCTGCATTAATACCAGCAGCGGCGGGATGAGGCCCTTAAGTGGGCATTAATTGGACACTTAAGGGTCTCAATAGGCAGTGGGGCAGGAAGGCCAGGCCTGGGCCTTTCCGCCCAGGGCTTAATTCTCGTGGAGGCGGGAAGGTGTCTGGGTCTGTTACGCCACCATCCTGGGAATGATCCAAGATGACTTACTAAAATCCATATTTAGTGGCGCTTGGGGTATTTGCTCAGCTTGCCTCTGACCTGCGGGTCCTGAAGCCCCAGAGCACAATTTGCCAAGTTCCCTGAGACCGGGCACTTTGCAGGTCCACAGCATTTGCTTGAGTAGAATGAAGACAAGGATGGCAAATAACTTCCGCTGGTGGCAATTCCCTTTTAATTGCAGTGAAGCATTTTACTGCTCTTACCTATTTAAGTATGCTGGTTTGCAATGCTGCCTGCACGTTAAGGGCAAACAAACAGGTTGACTTGTAATGGAGTCAAAAGCCAGACAGAATAGCATATGGGCCTTTGGAATATTAATCAACTTTGAGGAAATACAACTAGTGACAAGGGAATGCAAATAAGGCGGAGATGAATCTTAGCAAGCGGCAAAACAAAAACACAGTAGAGAATGTAGTGATAGAAAATTTTCAGAGCTGAATTGTTAGGCAGTGAAACTTTTATTCAGCATGTGCCATTCTGTCTCAGTAGGGAAGCCGATGTGGGGCGAGGATACAGTTTGATGAATACAAATATAAATCCCTTTAGTGGGTGAGCTTCCCCATCATCGATATCCTGAGGGATCCCATTGACTAGAAACTGATTGGGCAGCCATATATATACGGTCGCTACAAGAGCAGGTCAGAGGCTGGGAATTCTATGGTGAATAACTCACCTCCTGACTCACCAAAGCCTGTTCGCTATCGACAAGTCACAGCTTAGGATTGTGATGGAGAACTCTCCACTTGTCTGGGTGAGTGCAGCTCCAACAACACTCAAGAAGCTCGACACCATCCAGGACAAAGCAGCCCACTTGATTGGCACCCCATCCACCACCTTCAACATTCTCTTACTCTGCCATCAACACACAGTAGCAGCAGTGTGTGTGCCATCTACAAGATGCACTTCAGCAACTCATCAAGGCGCCTTCGACAGCACCTTCCAAACCTGCGATCTTTACCACTTAAAAGGACAAGGGCAGCAGACACATGGAATCACCACCACCTGCAAGTTCCCCTCCAAGTCACTCACCATTCTGATTTGGAAATATATCACTGTTTCCTTCACTGTCACTGAGTCAAAATTCTGGAACTCCATCCCTAACAGCACTGTGGATGTACCTACACCACATGGACTGCAGTGGTACAAGAAGATGGTTCATCAGCACCATCTCAAGGTTAATTAAGGGTGGGCAATAAATGCTGGCCTTACCAGCGACGCCCACACCCTGTATTCTTTCATGAGATGTGGGAGTCACTGGCAAGGGCCAGCATTTGTTGCCCATCCCTAATTGCCCTGAACTGAGTAGCTTGCTAGACCATTTCAGAGGGCAGTTAAGAGTTAAATGCAATTGCTGTGGCCTGGAATCACATGTAGGTCAGATATTTGGTTGGCAGATTTCCCTGCAGGTTAACGATAGTTTCAGGGTCACCATTACTGAGACACCAGTTTTCAATTCTAGATTCATTGGTTGAATTGAAACTCCACCAGCTGCTGTGGTGGGATTTGAACCCATGTCCCCAGGGGCATTAGCCTGGGCCTCTGGGTTAATAGTCCAATGACATTACTGCTAGATAACATCACCCCTGAAAAAATAAAAAAATATATACCGTATGATGTAGCACTGACTTGTACTGAGAAGATTCAATCCCCCATCAGTATTCAGTATTCACCTGATCGCATTAGGAACTTCAGTAGGGTATTATAGTTGGCTTCAGTAACTCTGGGCAAGGGAATTCCTTCAAAAACACTGCATTCTTCCAATTCTGGCACTTTAGCATCCCAATCTCCTTCACCCTCAGCATCGGTGGCCACATAGGTCCAGCTGTCTAGGTCATCAGCTCCGGAATTCCATACCTAACCCTCTCTCACCATTAGAACAGGACATTCTGTTAAATACTGAGGGTGGAATTTTTCAGCCCCCTCCATGCTGGGTTTAATGGCGGTCAGTGGAGGACAATGTGGCGGGAGCTGAAAAATCGGTTTCCCGCTAGCGTTAAATGACGATGCGAATGTGCACTCCCGCTGTCACGGCGGGTTCCCATTATCACTGGCGTGAAGCTGTTTTGCATCCCGTTAATAGGATTCAGATGAAGGCCCGACCGGAATTGTCCCCCCACCGCCATCGCCCACCCCCCACCGTGTAATTACTGTGACACCACATGCAGCCAGTGGGTGGCTGGAGCATGAACCACATGGATCTTCCAGGAGGTGGATCCTCTCACTGCAAGAGCTGGATGGCTGCATGAGGTATTGTTGGGCGGCGATGGTCTGTACTGGGAAGGATTAGACGCAGAGGAGAGGAATGAAGAGGTGGGGCACATGTGGAGGCCTAGGGGGGGTGGGTGGCAGGGGAGGTTGTGGGGGGTGGGGGAGGGGGGCGTGGGGGGTAGGGGAAAGAGGGAGATTCTGTGGGGGTCATGGAAAGGGTGAGTTGGTAGGGATCGGGAGGGTGGGAAGGGCCGTGCTGGAGTGTGGGCAGTGGAGGGAGTTGTGCAGGTGTGAACAGGCATGGGAGGAAGAGGAGAAAGTGGTTCAGAGGGAGGGATATGTGCTGTCAACTGATGAGTTCTGGGAGCCATACCAAGGGAATTGGTGATAGGAAGGGATGGTTAGGGTTAAAGGGAGCAGTGGAGCCGGTAGGGTGGGAGGGTGTGGGTTTGGCGGTGACAGATAAAGGGTGCTGAGGGTTGTTGGAGGAGATACAGAAGTAGAAATGGATTCTGGGATTCGGCAGTATGAGGGGGGACAGATCTACTGTCATGGGGGGTGGGCTCCTCGGTAAGATAGGGATCATGGACATTCACTTGCACGGGACAGAGGGCAATGGGGGAGGGCTGAAGGATAACTGTGGGAAGGTCAAATGTTACACTTGGGGAGTCAATGGTCATGGGGGATAGGGTTAAGGGTATCTGACTGGACATCAAAGGTTACACAAACCATGGCCGCTTGCAACTATGAAGATCCTTATGGTGGAGATCTCGAGATGCTGGATGAGAGTTGGGTCAGTGGAGGTGGGCGGAGTGGCAGGTCATTTCAACTGGACAACTGAAGGGGAACCTGAGAATGTAGTGCTTACAATGCTAGGCCATTGGGACAGTTGAGCGTGTGAAGGGCAAAGGCTTAGCGTGCACAGGGGACTTCTTGTACACAGCTCACAAGGGCCCTGGCAAATCCCCTTGCCTCCCTGCACATGCATGATTGCGGGGGACATAGACCTAGCCTGGGGTGTACCTCTGAAGATGGTGGGTGGCTTGGGGGGGTGCGGAGGGTGGGGGAGCGCACAGGTTTGAGGACTATGAATCACAAATATACAACATCAGACCTTATTAAAGTGCAAGTCTATTTACAAAAGTGTCATAATCACAGTGCATTTGTGCAACCACATGTGAAGTCAAAACTTCTCAATCTTGCATTCCCTACAGCTTTCTCGAGGTTCTCCCTGACACCTGCAGCAGTGGGTGGAGGCAGTCTGCTGACCGGTTTGCCCTGTTGTTTTGGGTGACCTTGGCGGCCGTCCTCTGGAGACCTGAGGCCTGGAGGTGCCCAGCTTACTTTGGCTGTCCTGCTGTGGGGCAGCTGCACCCTCTGCGGTTACAGAGGATGAAGCTGAAATGGACACAGGCAGGGGGCATTCCGAACAGCTGGTTACCCTCAGAGGGTCCTGAGCCAAGATCCCAGGGGTGTCCAATAGCCGCTCCTCCTCCGTTTGGGTGTTTGGGGGGAAGGGGCACCTGAAGGGAGCCTGAAATGTCCTGTTCCCCCGCACTCGTGGCATAGCATAAGTTCACTCATGGCTACAGTGATGGGGGTCTGCATGCACCTCTGGCTGAAACTGATATTCTCCATGGAGTCTGCCACCCTCCCATGGAGACCTTGGCACACGTCAACACCACTTCATCAGCCAGCAGGCAGGCAGACTCCTCTGCCTCACATACCACTCTGCTGAGGGCCTCTGACACCTCTGCCTGATGTTCTCCCGCCTCTCACAGCAGCCCCAGCATCTCAAGTAGGGCCAATCCCAGAGGTTCATCATCCGACTTGGACATCGTAGATGCCTCTTCCTCAGTGAGTGCCTGTCTCTCTCTCCCTGTTGCAGACACATGTCCGTGCAGTGACCACCAGAAGTGGCTTGAACTATATCTAGTACCCACTGTGAGTGTGATGGTGGAGGGTGCAGGTGATTGTTGTGATGCCTCCACAGGTGCACTTTCTTCCTCCTCCCCAATGTCCTCAGTCAGCTATGGGCTGGAGGACATGCTGGACAGTGTTTCTTCTTCTGCTTATGTAAGGACAGCAGAACAGATTTCCTTCCCAAAAGGGCATTAGTGAACCAAATGGGTTTTTTTTTTAATGACAATGGTTTCATGGTCATCATTAGACTTTTAATTCCAGTTATTTATTGAATTCAAATTCCACCATCTGCCATGGTGGGATTTGAACCTGGGTCCCTGGATTACCAGCCCAGTGACAATACCATTATGCCACTGCCTCCCCTTGCATCTGTATGAGCTGCAACATGAAGGAACACATGACCCTTAGGTTTCCATGTGACTACATTATGCATGGATCCTCACTGGGTTAAGTTTTTATTTACACAACATTTCCATTGTAAACTGTTTACTTCAGAGGGATGAACCTGGAGGAGTGAGTGGCACCAATACCAGGTCTGCCTCACTTTACAGGCTTGTAGGTGATAGAGAACTCTCCAAGTTAATGGCCAATCATTTCAGTCTTGATTTCAGCCTGGTTAAAGGTTTTCCCATTGTACACACCAACCAGGCTGCCGAACATCCCTGGGAGGATAACCATATCCCGAAGATGAGCCTCGACAACCTCTGCTTTGTCCATTGGAGGATCTTCCTTCTTCACCTTGGGCAGCCTTTTCAGGGGGGGCTGCTGTTTGTGGCGAAGGTCTCTATTCACACGTGTAGCTGACGGGCACAATACAACTGCATCAGCTGTTCATAGGACATGTCGAGGAGCTGATCCAGGTCAACACCTCTGTAGGCACATTTCCTGAAAGTTCTTTTCCTCTTCTGTTCTACTTGGTCAGCTATTTTCACCCGGTCTTACTGGACGGAGGCCGCCTGTCAATCTCTCCATCTGCACAGGCTCGGTCCGGTACCTCCTCTGCCAGCTGGGTTGCCTGCTCCTTGGACTGGGTAAGGTTCTTGAGGTCAGACCGGCCCCCTTCCGACTTCTCTCCCTCTACCTCCTGTTGTGCCTCACCTTTTCCTGCACAAAGGGAGAAGATGGGGTTGAGAGCTGATGAGTTTCAGGTATCTTTCTCATGCTTCCAGTCTTATAAATAACCCACTGGGTTGTGATGCACTGCAGGTTGGCCACAAGAGTTCTGGGGCAGAACCCTCCAGAGCGGTGAGCCCATGCGGAAAGAAGGATTAAGCTCACAGAGGCATGTCATTAATAGTGCTTGCTGGTACCCTCAACGCCTAACTCCCTCCCCCACCCCCTCCCAGACAGCATCTGAGCTCACTGTGTGGAAGGGTCAGGGACCCACAGTGGCCTCTCCGCCTGTAGGCTGGATGGACTGCAGTGGGGCTATGAGGCGCCACCTTATCAAGTTGAGTAGCTCTTGTGTGCATGGGCTGCACGGATGGTGCCCTTGCCACTGAGGCTCATGTCACCTCTACCATTCAGTGAGGTGAGTGTGAGCAGTTGAGTGTTCACTTACCCTGGCGGTACAGTTGAGGTTTGTCACTGCAGGGCAGTTCTCCAGTGGAGGCCCTGGGCACTGACCACCTTGGTGACTTCATCCCATGCAGGGTTGGTCAGACAGCTCAGCCTCCTCCTTCCATCCTCGGGGTTGAGGATGACCCTCCTGGCCTCTACTGCATTGAGCAGCACTTTGAGGGAAGCGTCACCGAATTTGGGGGCCGGAGATCCCTGTGATTGGCGGGCGGTCTTCTCCTTCAACGGGGGGGGGGGTATGGATGAAGCTGATGTCCAGGTGCGTTTTAAATATGGCGCCAGGATACGATAGCGGGATGCACGCCATCCAGCCCACCCTGCCATGCAATATGTCGGAAAACCCCTGACTGAATAATAAATGAGGCCAGCATTGGACGATTCGGCATGAATTCCCACCGGCCTCCCTGGTGGGAAACACTCCCAGTTCCTGTGCCCGCCACGGGAGTTAGGCCCGGAATGGAAAATTCCGCCTGTAAGGTGGATCATACGTTCTCGTGATGTACACTAAGGGTTAACTTTTGGAAAGCTCTCCGGTCTCATGGAGAGGATGGCTCTGAGTGGTATATTCTAATTCTAAGGGTTGCTGTTCCACAGTGAACGGCAGTGATTGAGTCGCAGTTTCGGTACCAGCAGGCCGTTGGCTCTCCCACCGGGTCTCTTTGGGTTCTATTTCATTAAGCTCCCTGACTGGAAACCCTCTTGTTAGTCGCTTCACAGCAATGAAATTAAAACAGAGCCATTCGCCAAGTTCATCGCATCCATCAGCAATCAGTGACGTGTTGAAATAGGGTTAATCTCATTCAACTGTCAGGGCTGAGTCATCCTGTCACTGTCTCATTTTGAACTCGTCCCTTCATTTTGTTTCCTTTGCTGAATAGACATTGAAAATATATTGCTTTACTTTAAATTGTCCAACATTGCTAATGTGCTTATGGATAGGATAGTCTTAAAATACGTTGCTGCAATGGATTTTTTTTTTTTGTCTTTGTTTTGTTTTTGTGGAGGTTTAACTCCTTCGCTTTGCACCCTGAAAGAGTGGATTGAAAACAAAAGTGATTTTCTTACAATTCTGCCACTTAATTTATTCCTCACTCTTTTAGGTGTTATTTGTACTCACACGCCAGCCACCGCCTCCCAACATGTGCCGTTGCCATCTCCACCCTCAACCTCCCACATGCCATTTGTCATTCAAGCGCAAGTAGACAGATAGCTTTCTCAAAAGGCCTCCACCAGTGTTGCTTTTAACAGGTATAGGGGAGGGGCAAAAGTTAATTTAAGGTCTGATAATCCATCCCGCCTTCACTCCCAATACTTTGCTTCCTCTCAGTAAATTGGTAACAGCCAGGCTATTTGGACATAGACTCCAATTCTGTTTCTATATCAATGCTATCAGGCTAACATTAAGCATGCACTGGGGGCCATTCATTTGAATCTTATCTACAACCTTATGAAGAACTCTTTTCAACCCTCAGATGTTTTCAATCGTTCCTCAGGTCTTCCTAAAGTCTCTGATGGAAGGTTCCAGAAGAAGTGCTCAAGGGCACTGGTCACAACAACATCCTAAAAAGAAATCTCATTGCAGCACAGAAGTCAGAAATAAAATCTATTATCTACAGGCAAAGCTGGTGTACAGGTATTGTAAGACATACCGGCCTTGAATTTTCAACTGGTGTTACTTAGCAATCCATCATATTAGTTAACATCAGATTCAAAATGATGCCAATTTAGGCTAATTGGTTTATGTGTAATTTATCTATATTGATGTTTGTTAAATGTACACCACACCGTGAACAAATCCATATTCGATATGAAAATACTTGTCTTCATGACCAGTGCAGTCCCTATATTCCCTATATGTGCCGTGCTTTTTCCTGGAAATTACCTTTTAAAATCAGCACTGATATTGAACAGTCAAGGTTAACTGACCCAGTATAAGATGCAAACCCCTGACCTCTACCACACAGAAGGATGAGGACAAGCAGACGCATGGGAACACCGCCTTCTGCAAGCTCCTTCCCAAGTCACACCCCATCCTGACTTGGAAATATATCGTCGTTCCTTCACTGTCACTGGGTCAAAATCCTGGAACTCCCTCCCTAACAGCACTGTGGGTGTACCTACACCACATGGACTGCAGCGGTTCAAGAAGGCAGCTCCCCACCACCACCTTCTCAAGAGCAACTAGGGATGGGCAACAAAATGCTGGCATTTCCCGCAATGCTCACATCCTGTGAAATAATATAAAAAGGTTTTTCAAGTTCTATTATAGAATTTTTAACCTAATGCAAGACCCATTAAATCCAGTGGTGCTGCCCTTTAATACTGTTACCTTGACAACTGCTTTTTTTGCTGCAATTTAGTCACCATTAATGGAGGTGATTATAGTCTGAGGAAGACACGGGGCCTCAGTCATTTTGGCCACTAATGCACAGTTAGTGTGTAATCCTAGCAACTTCAGAAGTTTCAGCATTGAAGTTTAATAAGGGATTCCTGTGTTGGTAAATGCTCTGAATCGAAGGAGCCCACCACATTTCGCATACTTTTCCATATAAACCACCTATATCTTTATTTCTAAAGGAGGAAAAAGCACCATTTTGAAGACATCCCTTGTTAAAAAGACCATTAATAGGGAGGGAGTGAAGTAAAGATGCTTGAAGGATAGCAGCCCAGTACATGACTAACGATTATTACTTCCCTCTTAGCACAGAAACCAATCAAACATTTAACTCAGTGCATGCAGTATGCAGAGATTCCTTGGTAAATGTTTGGGTTATATCCTCATCCTAGCTTCCAACTATATACAAGATTGTCACTGACAGCACATTGAGGAGTAAGGACATTGCATTCAACTCATCAATCACCCCTCCCTGTGTCTCTGATTGACCCTGGTAATTCATTTAATCTACAAGATTTATTGTCTCCTCACCGCTAGGCACCTTCTGACCACTGGCTCATATCTGTCTTTTGCAGAATGTCCTACAATCAATCAATACATGGTCAATCAGTCCTGACTTGTTTGGCACCAGCCCTGGGGTTGTCAACTCTCCAGGGTTGCCCTGGAGTCTCCAGGAATTAAAGATTAATCTCCAGGACACTGCTGTGAGGAGAAACCGCGTCAAGGCTTTAAAAAACACGTTTAGTTTTTTTACTTAATTGCTTTTGAACGCTTTTCTTTATTTGTCATAAAAAAAAAATCACACGTGAATGAGATGGCTGTCTGACTGACAGTCACCGGTCACCCAGTTGGGCAATGTAGTCTTTCCGATTGGTGTGGGAAGATGGGGGCATCGCGACAATGGGCATGTTTGACGACCAATGATGCGAGTTGGGGGGGGGAGCAGAGCCGATGGAGGGAGTAGATCACATGATAACCCCACCAGGGATATGTCCAACCGGAGATGGCTATAGTCTAACTGGCCCCAATTTCACAAGACTGTACTGGCTGTGCCACTGGCCAACTGCAAGTATCTCTGGAGCACCGAGGCCCACACACCATATTATTGTTCGAGGGGAACGCAGTTGGCCAGGAAACATGTTGCTACATACCCAAAATAATCGATCCCACATTTTCACCATTTTCTGGCTGGCCTTTCCTCTAACAGTAACTCAGATGTACAAATGGGGGCCTGAGTATTTAGTTGGTTCATCCTGTAGAATTGTGCTTCTTAAAACTGAAACACAGTATGTTGGGTGAAAGATAACAAATGAAACAAATTTACTTGTTTTATTGAAAGTTTAACTCAATCTGCAATATCCTTGGTGCATTCATTCCTGTAGCCTGTGCAGCATTTTTATCTTTTGCATTCAAGACAAGAACATTCTAAATAAAGGGAGGTAAACTAAAGAGATTAATAAAGCGAGGGAAAATGAGATCAGCCTTACAAGTACCTTTGGATCTGGAACTATAGATAGTCCTGGCAGCATGCCAGAATAGGACTGTCCATTCACCAGGAGGATGGTCTCTCAACTATGTAAAGAACCTATGGCTTTTTCCATAGCTTTTATGACACCTCTCCATCCAGCCTATAAGTGGAAAGTTGTCAGCTCAGCATAAAATCTTTACGAGATTCCAGGATTCTGAAAAGATCAGAATATAAGGATGTAAGGAAAAGCAGCAGGAGTAGGCCTTATGGCCCATTGAGCCTGCTTTGCCATTCAATATGATCATGGTAGCCCTTCTAACAAACTCCATTTTCCTCCCGTATCCTCAAATCGTTTGATTCCCTTACTGTCCAAAAATCTCGATCTCGGTCTTGAAGAAGCTTAGCGACTGGACTATCACAGCACCATGGGCTAGAGAGCATCATGGATGACATCCATGTGGCTACCTAGGCCATTCAGAGGCTTAAGACCTCAGGCTTACGCTTACAGGAATTGTCTCCATTCTATCAATGTGTCTATGGTGCCAGACCATGGAAACATCATCCTGCAGTCATTTTCGTCAATGCCCACTTTTGCATCAGTTCATCATGCTCAAATTATAAAGTTACAGGGAGAGTGGATAGGAAGCTATGAGAAGATCATGGTTACCAGATATAGAATTATGGAATCATATTACACAGATGGAAGCTATTTGCCTGATTGTATTTGTACCAGCTCTTTTAAAGAGCTATCCAATTAGCCCCATTCCCTTGCACTTTGCAGATAGCCCAGTACTTTTTCCTTTTCAAGTATATATCTAATTCCCTTTTGACTACTGAATCTGCTTTCATCACCCTTTCAGACAGTGCATCCAGATCACAACAACTCACTGCATAAAAAACATTCTCCTCACCTGTTCCATGCTTCTTTTAACAAAACCCTGTTTCCCTATCCATACTCACATCAAGCCCCGTTCACCTTTTACCCCTGTGCCCTCTGACCTACATTGGCTCCCTGCCATGCTTCACCTTGGTTTTAAAATTCTCAATTTTCTTTCAAATCCTTCCATGGTCACTCCCCTCCGTATCACTATCATCTCTTCCAATCCCACAGCCCTCCCAAGATAACTGCGTTCATCTAATTCTGTCCTCTTGGGCATTCTTGGTTTTAGACGCTCTGCCACTGGTGGCCATACCTCCAGCTGCCTCGGGCCTAAAACCTGGAATTCCCCCCCCAAAATCTCTCAGCCTCTCTACCTCTCTCTTTTCTCCTTTAAGACACTGCTTAAATCAAAACTCTTTGATCAAATTTTTGGTCATGTGACACCAAGTCAAATAATATCACCTTATTTGACTCGTTGTCAATTTTGCTTTCTGACAATCCTTTGGAGCACCTTAAGATGTTTTATTGCATTGAAGGCGCTACATAAATTCAAGTTGTTCTTGTTTGCTGTTGCCAATTATCATAAATTGCATTCTCTGAGTACTGACCTTCCTGTCAGTGGAAACAGTTTCCCTCAGCTTCCCACAAATCCCTCCTAATTCTGAGTACTTCTATCAAATCTCCCTTTGACTTTCTCAGCTCGAGGGAGGACAAACCTGGAGTCTCTAGTCTCTCCACGTAGCTGCATCCCCCATACACCCGGTACAAATCCTCTTCACCATCTCCAAGACCTTAGCATCCTTTCTAAAGGGTTGCACTCCAGAATGCTCCAGAAAAACCCCAGAGCCGCAGTTGTCGACTATCTACTTTTCTTTGAATGGCAAAGTTATGCAGTACACAGCAGCTGGTCGTTGCTGGGGAGTGCAAGAAGATACCCTGGATGGGTTTAACCAGTGAATCAACTAAATGATGCAGGCAACATTCATTCATAGAGGAGGCCCAAACCATTGGCGCAAAAGGAAGAGGAAGAAAAATAGCAGAAAGGTGCTACGCCATTAGAAAGAAAGGTATGCCAGGCATTACTACAGAACTGTTTCAATCAAATTCCTAATTTGGCTCTGGCACAAACATCCCTGCCTAATTTTCAACCTTTGAGTGATCCAATACTTTTACGTTAGGTACCAGTTTGCCTCGATTGGCAGTACTCTTGCCAGCAAGACACACGGCTGTGGATTCAACCCCACTCCAGGTTTTGACCTCAAAGTCTAGGCTGAAGGAACACAGTGGCCAGGATTTTTAGCTTGGTGTGTGGGTGCGCGCCCGACGTGCCCGAGGGTGAAATAAAGCACGGTTGACGTTGGCTGAGCGTGCCGACGCCCACGCGCACAGTCTCGATATTTCACTAGGCGGGCACGCGATGAAGACGGAGGCGCGCCCGCCATTAATCAAGTGGCCAGTTAAGGCCCTTGAGACACCAATTGTCTCGGAGTTTACACAGCCCATGCGATTTTCAGGCCGTCGCACAGGCTAAAGGGGTAGGCGGGCAGGACAGAATTAGCAAAACCTCATCCATGGACGGGATAAGAGGGGTCAGTGGGCTTGTAAATGTCAGTACTTTGTAGTTTAGGATATAACTTGCTGCTTCTTGCTTGTGTGAACAGGACATCTTCATTTTGCTTCAGAGCTGCATTGACAGAAATAAGAGGCTTCAGTTCAGGACTCAGTGTTGTTTTCCAGGCCATCAGAGGATTCATACCACTTGGGGCCTTCCAGGTATCAGACAGCCTTCCCTTACCCTGGTAATGGGGATTGTGCTCTCCTCTGGAGGTACCTCCTCTGAGCAGGGAGAGAGGGGCAGAAGGGAGAGGGGGCCACGTGTCCCTATTCAGCCTCTAGGGGAGGGACCTGTGGGAGGAGAGGCGCAGGCACAAGGGGCGCAGGGCCAACAGGAAGTCCAAGGCGGAAGGGGCCACAGAAGACGCCACTATCCTGCTGCCAGGGTTTACAGGCAGCGATGCAGCTACCTCAATATGTCTGAGGTGCAAAACCGAAGGAGGCTCCGCCTCTCAAGGGAGACAGTGACCTCCACTTGTCAGAGGATCTGCCCTGAGACTATGTGGGTGGACAGCCCATGCTAGTGGTTCTGAAGGTCAAAGTGGCCCTTGGCTCTTTCCAAGGATCAGTGGGATCTGTGTGGAGTCTCCCAATCAGCTGTCCACAATTGTGTCAAGCTAGTGACAGATGCTCTGTTCAGGCGTGCATTGACTTTCATTCTCTACCTTATGGACGAGGCCAGCCAGGCAGAGCGAGCCAGAGGCTTTGCGGCCATTGCTGGGTTCCCCCGTGTCCAGGGTGCTATAGACTGTACACACGTGGCCATCAAGGCGCCAGCAGGTGAGCCCGGTGCCTTCGTCAACAGGAAGGGATTCCACTCCATGAACGTGCAGATAGTGTGTGACCACAGGATGCAGATTCACCAAGTCTGTGCAAGGTACCCAGGCAGCTCCCACGACGCCTACATCCTCAGACACTCCCAGGTGCCGGGGCTCTTCAGTGCTCTGGCCCGGCTGGATGGGTGGCTGCTGGGTGACAAGGACTATCCCCTCAGAAGGTGACACATGACGCCTCTCCGCCATCCAAGAACAGAAGCTGAACAGCGGTACAACAGGAGCCAAGGGTCCACAAGGGCAGTGGTAGAGAGAACCATTGGTCTTCTCAAGATGCGCTTCCGATGCCTGGACTGTTCAGGGGGCACACTCCAATCCCCCAGATCTTGTGTCACTGATAGTGGTTGCATGCTGTGCTCTCCACAATATGGCACTAGAAAGGGGGGACGCAGTGGAAGAAGAAGATCTTGACGCAGTTGCACAGGCAACAGATGATGAGTACAGTAGTGGGTCCGAGGACGAGCACGGTCAGCAGGACGCTGAGGGCATAGACATTGACCTGGGCAACCTCCAGGGAGGCAGGGACACCCGGGAGGCTTTGATCCAACGCTCCTTCAGCTAGCCTACCAAAGAAGAACCACTACCACATACCAGGGCTGTAGGCTCCATACTCGATACCTGAGAGCACCAGTTCCTTTGTCAACAACATGCACCATGTGCCATTTCAATAAAGTTTAAGGAGAAACACGTCCATCATAACATCATGACTTACCCTGCACCTGCAGAACAAAAGAAGCATACAGAGGCAAGTTGCACAAGAACACATTTAATCAAATGGTGCCTGGCAAACATTCTCCAAATTAACATTGACAGGTGTTTTCCATCACAGCACTAAACACTGAACGGAAAAATGGGGAAAATAAATATCACCCGTGATAAGCCCGTGTTGTGATTAAGGTGCCTTAAGTTTTCGTTTGCGGGTGCTACATCTTGGTACTCCCACCCTCACTGGTACTGGCACTGGAGACAGCCTGCTCACTCTGCTGCCCAGTTGGTCTCGATGACCTTGGTGGGCGTCCTCTGGCCCGTGGAGCCTGGGCTGGCCCCGCCTGGGAGGGAGCGGCCGGTGCCAAGGCTGGCATCTCCCCAGTCACCGCAGCCTCATCTGAGGCCACGGTCACTGGCAGACGGGCGGAGAAGCTGCTGCCCTCATCCAGAGCGCCCTGAGAGGAGCCCACAGAGACAACAAGCAGCTCGTGCGCCAACGTGAAGTCACTCTGCACCTCCCTGCTCACATTGAGGGACGGGCACCTAGGTGGGATACTGGGTGCCCAATCCATCTCACACACTGACAAGGCACAAGTCAGGAGTGTGATGGAATACTCTCCACTTGCCCGGATGAGTGCAGCTCCCACAACACACAAGAAGCTTGACACCACCCAGGACAAAGCAGCCCACTTGATTGGCACCCCATCCACAAACATTCACTCCCCCCACCACTGATGCACAGTAGCAGCAGTGTGTACCATCTACAAGATGCACTGCAGGAAATCACCAAGGCCCCTTAGACTGCACCTTCCAAACCCACGACCACTACCACCTCAAAGGACAAGGGCAACAGATAGATGGGAACACCACTGCCTGGAAGCTCCCCTCCAAGTCACTCACCATCCTGACTTAGAAATATGTCGCTGTTTCTTCACTGTCGCTGGGTCAAAATCCTAGAACTCCCTTCCTAACAGCACTGTGGGTGTACCTACACCACAGGGACTGCAGTGGTTCAAGAAGGCAGCTCACCACCACCTTCTCAAGGGCAAGTAGGGATGGGCAATAAATGCTGGGCCCAGCCAGCGAAGCCCACATCCCGTGAATGAATAAAAAAATAAATGTGGGACATGTACGCGATTAGAACTGTGGCTCACATCCGGCCGTTCCTTAATTTCTGCACTGACAACGTTCCCCTCTGCCAGCCACCCAAGGGAAAAACAATGCAGCATTTGCAGAAGCGGACAATAGACTCTGAACTCTCAGTTACTTGGAGACGTAAAAGTGGGACCTATTTGAGTCAGGCACATCCGGAAAAAAAAACAAGCCATTATGGTGCTATTTCAGCACATTAATATAAGCTCTCATATAATTTTGAAGAAATGTCTACGGTTAAGATTTATGACCGCTAAGATTGAAACAGTTTGGAAGCTCATTTAAATTGAGCATTTAAAGCACGGTTGCCTAACATTCGGCCCGTGGGCCTTATCTTTCTGAAATTTGCTCGCCTGTTAGTGAGAAGAATATTGAAATGTGGCCCCCCCTCATCCCAAAGTTTGGACACCGCTCTGTGCACTGGTAGTGGAGAGTGTGAATGTTTAAGGTGCCGGAGTGCCAATCAAGGAGGCTGCTTTGTCCTGTGTTGCATAGCAAGGTTCCAAGCACAAAAAACAAGTTAACTAACCAGTTCATAGTTACAGGAGTTTCTCAGGGTAGTCCCAACTATCTTCAGCTGTTTCATCAATGTATGCAGGGGCATGGACTGCTTCAGTATCTGAGCAGTTGTGAAGAGGTTCCTGTCCTGCCTGAGCTATAACTCCTGTAACTATAAACTGGTTAATTAACTTGTTTTCTGTGCTTGGAATCTTGCTGTGCATAAATTGGCTGCTGCATTTTCTTGTCGATCAATAGTGGTTATACTTCAAAAGTAATTCACTGACTGTTCAGCAATTTCAGATGTCCTGATAACATGATAAGACATTGTATAAAGACAACTTATTTTTTCTTTCTTTACCATGATCATCTGATTGGTAGCTACTTTAAGCGGGTCCCCTCAAAACCTCTCTGGAAGAAGGTGAAGCAAAGCACACCAAATCCGGTTAACTACAATTAAAATAGGAAATTAATAATAAACATGGAGCATCCTCTTGGTGACATCATGTGGAGTTTCCTACTCGTGCACTGCCTAGTGACAGGACTAAATACAGTGGCAGGCTGCCATTGTCAGTGGTGGTCTTAAGACAGCACCACTTTATACTTGGATAGTCCTGTACCAGCTGGCACGCTGTCTAAAACGCAGTGGTCACTGGTCTTCTACCTATAATTTCCTTGGGGGAAGCCAGCTGGTTTGGATGCACATACTACGACATTCAAAATTAGCTACCTTATTTGCTCTTCCTCTTGCTGTGACCCGGCTGACGAGCACTTTTTTTCCAGATGATTAGGGACCTGCTTGGGAACAGATGGTGGAGTACCACCCACTCATGAGGGAATCGTTTCTGCGCTTCAGCCCTTTGTCGTCAGGGGCTCTCTCGAATGTGTCCACGGTGTTTCATAAGCCACCGATGGACTGCAGTTGGGTGAATTCCTCATGCGTGGCTGCAGAGAGGCCAGAGTTGCCCTGTTGTAGATTCTTCAGCAACCCCTTGTGAGTTCATCTGCATATTCTGAAAAAGCATCATCGGGACCTTTGACTCATACAACATTTCCCTTCTAAAATCAGGCTGTGTGGAGCATCTGATCCATCTCACTAGGCTGGCAATGATGGCCCTGCTGCCTCCAGCTCATCCTCTATTGTCTCCACATGTTGTTATTGGTAGTTACATGGTGCTCCCTCCTCAAATTCGCAATCTAGAAACCGCATGGGGTCTTTGTACTGTGGGCAGCTGCTGCATTTTGAATGTAATAAAAAGGGTCATTAGAGTGTGGAAGCTTTTCATGGATACTGGGAAAAGCTAAGCTTACAATTATTATTTGACGTTATTTATAAGACTAACATAGGCTAACTTCTGCAAATGAGTGAACAGTGAATCTTTATGCTGTGTTCAGGGTTTTGTGCTAATGTTAGGGAGGTGACTGGTTAAAGGCCAGGCAACTATTTATTTTTTTCCCCAGTTTGTGACCTTTTTGATTACAAATATCGTGTAAAGTTCTTTGCTGAGAACTCAAAGTTAGTTCAAAAGGTAATGTCTTAATGTAATGCAACTGATGATCGCTGCTTGTTTAGAATATCATTGAATAAGTAGAAATTCAGCAGTTTGTAATCACCCTTACGCAATGGTTGCTTGGTGAAAGTGGGGAGAGATGGGGGGTTGCTGGAGCAAGAAGATCGAGGAGGAGATTAGCTAAGCTTGCTGTCTGGACCTTCCTGCTCTAGGGATGGTTGACAATGGGTGAAAAAGAGCCAATCATGGACTGTTGCTAGCAGAGAAATAAGCCAATCGGCAAATGTGTACATGACAGGGTGGGAAGTGGAGACCTATTTGAGCAATGGTGTTGGTTAAGCTCGAGGCTGTCGCTGCAGCCGGACATGCCTGGTCGGCGATCTGAACAGAGAACGGACAGGACGGATCAACTACCCGATCCTGCCTGTTTCTTGGGGAAACCAAGCAACTAAAACACAGGGTGAGTATTCACTGGTATAAGTATTACTGAACTGTCTGTAACAGAAATCAAATAATAAAGTGCAGTTGTTTTGGGTGAGCTTTGGGTCATTGATATCCAGAGTAAACCTCCGAACCCAGGTGGCAGGAACAGCCAACAGTAACTGAGTTAGTACCTGCACTAAATAAACGATGTGACACAGCATGGTATGAAGTGAATCGGTCAGATCTGCCACATATATGCTTTCATGTGTAATGCATTATAAAATAGTTATGCAATTTAATTTTTGCCCAGGCACATATACAAGATTTGTGTGTGTGACTGTACAAGTTACTCTGGTAAAACACACTGGAATGTGCCCTACTGCTTCATTGCCCAACGGTTGTCTGCTGATTCCATGGTTGTGTGCCAGCTTATAAGTTCTGTTTTGTTATACATACCTGAACATGCATACATACAAATTAGGAGCAGGAGTAGGCCACTCGGCCCCTTGAGCCTGCTCCGCCATTCAATAAGATCATGGCTAATCTAATTGTGCCATCAACCCCACATTCCTGCCTACCCCTGATAACCTTACACCCCCTTGTTAATCAAGAATCTATCTAGTTCTGCCTTAAAAATATTTAAAGACTACTTCCACCTCCTTTTGAGGAAGAGAGTTCCAAAGACCCACTACCCTCTGAGAGAGAGAATTTCCCCTCATCTCTGTCTTAAATGAGCAACCCCTTATTTTTAAACAGTGACCCCCTAGTTCTAGCTTCCCCCACAAGAGGAAGCATCCTCTCTACATCCACCTTGTTAAGACCCCTCATGATCTTAACAGCTCCAATCAGTAGGAACAGTTCTGTTCAAATTTGTTGTAATTTCCCTATCTGGTGTTGCCGGAGGTCACCGGTAACGGTTATTGGCTTAGTACAAAGAGGAGAAGAGTCAACTCTCTCTTAACTCTAAATTCGCTTTATTCACGTCATTAGATCATCTACATAAAGCTTATACATCTGGTTAAATATAGACATGCAGTTTACAGCAGGTTATACAGTTTTATACCCAAAACTAGGATCTAAACGCACACGCCCTAGGTTTCTCTGACACTCCCTGAGTGGTCACAGAATATAAAAGCTAATACCCGAAAAGGAGTGCTGATGCTGGCCAGACGTTCCGTCCTCTCTCTCTTGCGTCCCTACATTACTGATGTAGGTTCTTCCGCTTCTGCGATGGTTGGTCTCCGGAGTTCTCGCTGGCTCCACGCCCAAAATTCTCCATTCCTATACTGAATCTTGTCTCTTCAAGCTGTGCTGTCTCTTTCCCGTTGGTTTAGGCCTGCTTGCCTGATCTGTGGCATCTCCTCATTGGCTCTGTCCCAAGGACTTAGGAAGCATAACCTCGTTACTCCTTTTCTAAATAAGGACTCGTGTCTCATCACATTTCCTTTGTCTTTGCCAATTCAAATCAGTTCCAGCCAGCTCAGGCCAGTGACTGAGCTCAGGTTACTTCAGTTCAAAAGTTGCTCAGGAGTTTCTGCAGCCCCTGGCCAACACTGGGGACCCATCTTCCAACATGACTACATTCCCTTTCTCAATGACCTTCCATGAAGGGTAGGTTTCAATACAAAACATGGGGACCCAGCTGCTCTGCACATCCTACAGCAGGGCATGCTTCAGTGTCAAACAGGGACAACCTCCCCCAACACTTTTTGTCCCAGCTGTTTTTATATTCCCCAATACATAATTTTTAGTTGCTTGGGCCAAAACAATCGCCCCCCCCTTTTAATGGTGGGCAGCAGCCATTTAGGGGAGTGTTGCCTTGCCCCTTTCCTGTACCGCCCTGTGTGCTCATTACACACATACACACACACATACGCACACACACATACACACACACACACCTATATACACACACACACACACATACACACACATACACACACACACACCTATATACACACACACATACACATACACACACACACACATACACACACACATACACACGCACACACACACACACATACACATACACACACACACATATACACACACATACACACACGCACACACACACACACCTACATACACACACATACACACGCACACACACACACATACACATACACACACACACACATACACACACATACACACACACACACACACACACACATACATACACACACACGCATGCACACACACACACTCACACGGAGGCTGTTAAAATTATTAGGAAGGACTGACATTTGCAAGGTGCGGTAGCATCTGCCCTCCGCGGCCTCAGCCAAGCTTAGCTGTCCTCACTTTGCCTGGTCTTGGTTGGGCTTGATGAGATTGCAAAGCAGGGCTACAAGTTAACCAACGGTGATAGGCTTTGAAAATTGTTCCCTGGGCCGGAATTTCCCAGCCCCTCACGTTGGGGGGGATCTTCCGGTCCCGCCGATGTGAATGGAAATTTCATTGGCTTGCCGGCCCCGCCACAGGGGACCCCACTGAGGGAGGCCTGGAAAATTCCGGACCCAGTTCTCCTTGCTCCTTACCGTTTTCACACCACTCACCCTTTTACCTGTGCCAGTGAGGTGACTGATGTTCCTCAGATTGGAGTAGCTGGTTTCATACTGCCTGCTTCCCTTTGCATCCACATCTGGCACTGTATCTTAGCTCAATTACTGTTCTCATTCTTTCATAATAATTCTGCCCATCATATGTGGCATCTCAATCGGTCTGAACTATTGTACCAGGTCTTATTAATATTCAAAGCAAAGCATCAATTGTCACCTGGATAAAAGCAACATACTGCGGATGCTGGAAATCTGAAACAAATACAGAAAATGCTGGAAAAACTCGGCAGGTCTGGCAGCGTCTGCAGAGAGAGAAACAGAGTTAACGTTTCGAGCCCAACGCCAACTGGAGGAACAGCACTTTCGGCACTTTACAGCCTTCTGGGCTTAACATTAAGGCTCAACAACTTCAGACCATGAACTCTCTCCTCCATCCTCACCCCATTTTTTTTTAATACCCTCTTTTCTACATTCATTTTTATTTATTATCCGCTTATTTTTATTTTTATTCATTTATCCATGGTTTTGCCCCCTTTTTTTATCCCCCCTTCGATCCCTTTTTCTATCCTTTGTTTCCCCACCCCCCCACCCCACCGCCCCCCCCTCCCACCCCCGCTCCCTACACCCCATCCCTCTACAGGGCTATCTGTTACTTGTTCCATGTTGTCCTTTAACACAATGCTATCCTTGTTCTGCTATTATCACATTCTGCTTTCTTACCTTTACGCCACTTTCAGCACCTTATTTTAGCACTAACCACTAACACTCCCTTTGTCCTTTAGTTCATGACATCTTTGTCAATCCCTCCTTTGTCCCCACCTATCACTGGCCTTCTATCCAGCTCCACCTGCCTCACCCCCCTTAACCAGTATAAATTTAGTCACATGTCCACTTCCCTTCAGCCCTGAAGAAGGGTCATGCGGACTCGAAACGTTAACTCTGTTTCTCTCTCCACAGATGCTGCTAGACTTGCTGGGTTTCTCCAGCATTTTCTGTTTTTGTATCAGTTGTCACCTTCCTGCCTCTCTTGCAACCATTCCCTTTGGGCCAATGCCTTCTACTGTCACCCCTGGTTTCTGTTTCCATCCTCGTGCACTGACTATCCCTTCCCCAGCCTCTGCCGAGAGGGGAGAGACACAGTTCAAAAGAAAATTCAGCAGTGATCTGACAAAAGAGTCTTTTTCAACTCCGTATAGGCAATAACCGAAGATACTAGTATGATCAGTGCTCCCCTGAGCTTTTTCCTCATTCCTCTATGCTATTTCCCCTCTCTGCTTCTTTAATAGATCTTGGTTCTGTCACCTTGATTTCTGAGTAAAAGAAAATATGTTGCTATGAACCTTTTCAGTTTCAGTAGGTGATGTGTCCCAGGATAACTGGGGACCCTGTCACTGCCTATTTTTATTAATGCCGATTTCTGTGAATGAGCAAGTCTTTTGTGATAAGGCTCTTCAGGTTTTTCTGTCATAGTTGAAATGTGCTTCCTCCGAGGAAGAGAAGATAAGTTACTCAAGCCATCCCTGTCAAACAATGACACACAGCCCATCATCATTTACTATGAATATCTCCAGCGTCAAGGCCTGAGTCACTGTTAAATCTGTGGACGTTAATGGTTGCATTTTCTTTCTTGACATTTTAACAACTCCCAAACAAGCTGGAAACATCTGGTTCCTGAGACCCGACATGGCCCAAACACACCACCCCAACGCCAACCTGTTAGAATCATGAGATCACATCTTTGTCGAGACAGATTGCTAAAATTACTCATCCGATGTGTTACAAGAGGAAACATTTCAGATAGTCTTAAGGTGCTTTTACACCACATGTCGAGCATTGGTGTGAGCCATTCCTGACTTCACACTTAAGGTTGAACTTGTGTACTGTAAATCAAACATCAAGCCCCAAATAGATTTCAAAGCCAAGTAGAATGAGATGCACTCCTCCAGGGAGTCTCATTTCTCTTCACTCTACAGTCAAGTTGGACCATGACTCTGGATACAGGCAGCATTTAAACTATGATTGCAATATTGGTGGCAAAATGAAAGTGTTGCACACTGAGGTTGCAGTTCTGGTGTAAGAGGCTAAAATTCCTAATCATTTCTTAAAACATGCCTGTATCTGAACTATTAATTGACTCATAAGAAAACAAACTCTTTTTAAAAAAAGTGATAAAATCTAAACTGCTTTCATCTCAGACGCGGGTCGTAATTTCTGCCATGGTATCTCCCAACTGTTTGCTGTAACCTTGGCAGAATCTGGAGAAACAGCACATGTGGCCAATTATTGGACTCTCGCTGATCTTCTTCTGAAGTTATGGTGGATGATTGAGAAAAATCAACAGAACAATTATCCAAAAAGACTTTGGGCTATTCAAAATAGACCGTGGAACAAGAGACTAAGTTCATATGTTCAATCAGCTTTTATTGTACAATGCTCAATATTTCAACGAGGAGAAACCTTTTCCAAAGCAGATTCATGTGGATTTGAATGTCATAACCTTCATGAAGTATGAAACTTATCCACAAGCCAAATTAAATAAATTAGCCTTACTTCAATTTAAGCTCTTAAAATTAGAGCTGGACAATTTAAGAGGGAAGTCACTTTTTCATGCAGGGGTACTGGAGATCTGGAATTCCATCCCCCAAATAGCTGTGGGATAATTGGAGCTTCTAGGACCGAGATCGATAGATTTTTGCTTGGGTAGGGACATTGTGCAAATTCCAGTAAATGGAACTGAGATTCAGATCAGCCTTGATGTAATTGAAGATAGGCTTTGGGGCTGAATGATAAACTCCTGGCCACATGAAGGACTGGCAATTAAACTCAAAATTGTGGGGGTTTAGGATAAATGCTGGGAATGGATAAGATACCAATTGATGAATACTTGTTAGAGGAGTCATTTTGGGAGTGGAAAAAAGTGTTGAGTGGAATTATGTTCCCAGCTTAAATATGCCTTATTTTAATAAACGCCAGTTCATGGGGCCACAAAAGTGGGATTCTTGTCAGTAGATGGACAGTGGTTAATGAGAGGAGCAGGTGACTATAAGACAAATGGATATTTAGCCATCGTCTCAATGGCTTCTGTAGGAACTCCTCAACTGAATGACTATATTCAAAATGTTAGCTCTGTTTCTGTCTCTACAGATGCACACAGACCTGCTGAGTATTTCTAGCATTTTATGGTTTTATCCCAGGAGAAAGTGACTCAACGAAAGAACCTGCTGAGCAGATAGGAGATATAAAAACATTATTGAAGGAGGCCCCACTATCTGTGCAAAGAAGGAGTAAAAATAAACAATCACTTGTAAATACTCCAACTGAAAACATGAACTGCAGGAAGTTTGTCCATCTTCCCTGTTTACTCCAATCATGGGGCTGGATTTTTCAATCAACAAAGTAACGGTGCTAGTTACCCAGTGATCTTTGTGCATGGTTTTCCCCTTGCCCGACATAATTTACATCTCATAGGATTATATAATGGTTACAGCACAGCCACTCAGCCCATCGAGTCTGCACCAGCTCATCAGGTTCCTTTCCAATTCTCTTTTGAAAATCACAGTTGCCCCTGCCTCTATCCCATTCTCAGATGCATTCCAGATCTTAAGCACTCGATGCAATAAAACATGTCTTCTCGTGTCTTTGATTCTTTTGCCAATCACCTTAAATTTGTGCTCACTGGTTCTCAACTCCTCAACCAATGGGAATAGTTTCTCTCTATCTACTCTATCCAGACCCCTCATATTGAACACCTCTGTCAAATCTTCTCTCAACCTTCTCCTCTCTAAGAAGAGCCCCTGCTTCTCCAATCCAACTTAATTCCTGGAACTATTCTCTTAATCTTTTCTCCACCCTTGCAAAGCTTTCATATTCTTCCTAAAGTGCAGTGGCCAGAATTGGACACAGTACTCCGGTTGAGACCAAACCAGTGTTTGATACAGGTTAACAGCTTCTTTGCTTTTGTACTCTATGTCTCGATTTATAAAGACCACAATCCCTTTTCAATCACTTTCTCAACCTGCCCTACCATCTTCAACAATTTGTGCACAAGTATCTCCTGCAGCTGTTCCTACATCCCCTTTGGAAATGTACCCTTTAGTTTGTTTTGCCTCTTCTCATTCTTCCTACCAAAATGTATCACTTCACATTTCTATGCATTAAATTTCATCTCCCATTTGCCTGCTCATTCCACCAGCCTGGCTATGTCCTCTTGAAGTCTACCACTATCCTTCTCATATTTCATAATACTGCCAAATTTTGTGTAATTTGCAAATTTTGAAATTGAACCCAGTATGCCCAATTTCAAGTTATTAATATATATCAATTGGCCACACCACTGTATACCTTCCTCCAGTTTGAAAAACAACCTTTCACCACTAATCTTTATTTCATATCACTCAGTCAACTTCATATCCATGTTATCAATGCCCCTTTTATTCCATTGGCCTCAACTTTGCTGACAGGCCTATTATGTGGCACTTTATCAAACGCATCGTGGAAGTCCATATACCCCACATCAACCACATTACCCTCATCAGTCCTCTCTGTTACCTCATGAAAAACTTGAACAAGTTAGTTAAGCAGGATTTGACATTCCACAAATATAAAATTAGCTTTTCAGTGCCAGTGAGGAGGTTTGATGGTAACTGTGAACTTAGTATGCTGCTAAAACCAAATTACACCTCATTCAATGAGGTGTAACCCTTTCTAAGGTTTTTACAAGACCAGCATTGTAAAAGTGGAAGTTTTTATCAATTCACTGATCGCTTAGCGATTGCACTCTGGAGGAGGAGAGAATCACTGACAGCAACTTCTGGGTTTTTGTGTTCTACTCTGCATGGGTGGACTTGTGACATTGCAGTCAGTTTCAGTGGAACCATGATGGTGAACACTGACATTTTCACCTAATTATCACAGCTAAATCTGGGCCATTATCTCGCCATGCTCAATAGTGTTAGGACTGGGCAATTGAGTAAGTATCATGAAAGAACTGGGGATATCGCATCTTCCACAAGGACAAAAGAAACTCCCATTGTTGGAGAACATCCGGTGCTGGATGAGAAGAAACATTCTCCAAGTAAACATTGTGAAGACCAAAGCCATTGTCTTTGGTTTCCATCACAAACTCCGTTCCCTAGCTACTGACTCCAACTCTCTTCCTGGCAACCGTCTGAGGCTGAAACAGACAATTCACAATCTTGGTGTCATATTTGACCCCGAGATGAACTTCTGACCAGATATCCGTGCCATCACTAAGACAGCCTATCTCCATCTGCATAACATTGTCTGACTCCGCCCTGCCTCAGCTCATTTGCTGCTGAAACCCTCATCCGTGCCTTTGTTACCTCTAGGCTTTACTATAACAATCCTGGCTGGACTCCCATGTTCTACCCTTCATGAGCTTGAGGTCATTCAAAACTCTGCTGCCCATGTCCTAACTCACACCAAGTCCTGTTCACCCATCGCCCTATGCTTGCTGCCCTACACTGGCATTTAGTTAAGCAACGCCTCAATTCTAAAGTTCTCATCCTTGTTTTTAACTCACTCCATGGCCTACCCCCTCCCTAAATGTGTCATCTCTGCCAGCTCTTCAACTTCCAATGACTGCAATCCTACAAATGTAACCTCTTGCGCATCCCCAAGTTCCTTTTCTCCACCATTGGTGGCCGTGCATCAGTTCCCTAGGCCCTAAACTCTGGACTGACCTACCTAAACTGTGTCACCTCTCTTCCTTTTTTTTCCTGCTTTAAGACACTCCTTGAAACCTACCTCCTTGTCCTAACATTTGGTCATCTGCCCTAATATCCCCGATTGTGGCTGTGTCAAACTTTGTTGGCTAATGCTCCTTTGAAGAACCTTGGGATGTTTTACTACTTTAAACGTGCCATATAAATACAAGTTGTTGTTGTTGGTGGTGGTATTCTTGATGGAGTGCATTTTTGTGCTTTTTTTGTTAAACTGTGGCCACTAGATGGGGTAAATGGAGGCCTGGTGTAAATGACTTGACAGTTTCTACTTGAAACAGGTAACTTTTATTACAAAGAGCTTTTCAGAAGCTACATAGGACCATAGAACACTACAGCACAGAAAACAGGCCATTCGGCCCTTCTAGTCTGTGCCGAAATACTATTCCTTGAACCAGGTCCGCGACTAGAAAGCCACGCCCCCCCTCCCAGATTACCCAGGCTTAGGACTTATTCGGCGGTGTCTCCAAGAACAATTACATGACCCCCCGATAGGCAGCAGGAAAAGCCTAAACCTTCAATCACTACACCTGGCCAAACTCCCTCATTTCCTGTCCGCACAAAGAGGACCTCCAGGTCTGGATTTTAGCCAGTTTGAGTAATAGTTGGCCACCTTCGCCCTCGTCTCCCGCATTCCCATTGCACGTTCCGCTGTCTCATTCTTAATTAGAAAACCAAGAGGTTTTAAGCCTGGATACTCTATGCAGAGTTTTAGTAAACGCGAATGCACGCACCCGCATCACATTTCGAAACTGTGGGGTTGCTGCCATTTTGTTTGTGGGTTGTACATAATAATGAGGAAGGGGACACTCTGAGGGAAGAGGAACCACAGCCATGGAAGTTTGGCAAGCCTGAGGAGACAGCATAATGTGACATTCAACAGAGAGAAAACGCTAGCAAAAACATAATTTCATTGAATAATTGTGTGTCTGTAAGAGAGACAGAATGTACTATTCACTTCAAAGGTCAAATGTGTTACACAATCAGCACACTGAAAAGTTGTAGGAAGCTGATACAAAATGCCCAACGTTGAATAAATCATTATGTATACAGACACACAATTGGGCACTTATCACTGGAGAAATTTGCAGTAACCCCGCGTTACCACTGCCTAGACTTTCCAAACATATGTGATAAATTTGAATTTCCCTATGCCAAGACTTCACTGGCCCTGTGATATAGTGGGATCTGATTGGTGAGACAGTTTTATGTTGCCAATTTTCAATTTTCTTTTGCATTTAATTCAGTAAAGAAGAAAGACTTGGATTTGTAGTACTTTTCACAACCACACGACACCCCGGAGCACTTTGCAACAAATGAAGTACTTTTAAACTGTTGTCGCTGTTACAATCTAGGAATCACTGCAGGCTAATGCAAGCTCCCAAGAAGATTAATGTGATAACAACCAGGTCATCTGTTTCTGCTGTTGACTGAGGGATAAATATTGGCCAGAATACCGGGGAAAACTCCCCTCCTTGCCTTCAAAATAGTGCCGAGGGATGTGTCCGCCTGTAAGCGCAGACAGAATCTCAGTTTAATGATTCATCCAAAAGATGGCATCTTCGTCAGTGCAGCACTCCTTCAGTACTGCATTGAAGTTCAGCCTGGATTATGTGCTCTAGGCTTTGGCATGGGGCTGTGGCTTTTCCCTTTCGTAGAATCAGTGCTACAACTGAGAGTGAAGAGAATGTTGCAAGATGGGCTTATCGATCTTCATTCAGCAAATAACTCTTTCTTGTTGACACTGTGAGGGGGACATAGAAACAGAGTGGGAAATGGAGAATAAATTCCACTCCACGGACAGACAGTTCACTGAAGCACTAAAAGTGCACGTTGAGCACAAAATGACCCTCGAAATAACTCAAACTGTATCCGGGAGAACCATTCAGAATTTGAAAATTAGAATATAGATTAAGGAGAGACAGAAATGAAGTGAAAAACCACAAGTTTCTAATCTGTATTTCTGCAGATGATAAGAAAAAATTGGGCCCTCCCTCACGCTGCCAAGCATATGAAAAAAAGGGGACATGAATGACAGGTTGAACATTTAAACCTAACTGCAATACAAATTCAACCCTATTCCAGATATATAGAAATGGTGCTTATAATTTCCATGCAAATAAGTGAGCAGGGGAAATCTTCCCCCTCCCCAGAGTCACTGGTCTCTGTACTTCATCTTCCAGCTTCAGTTCCTTTCACCTTCAGCTCTCTCTCCCTGTTTTATTTCCCCACTGTGCTTGTTGTTTTTTTCACTATGCCTCTTTAAGCTGGCAACTTAATTTTTGCTAATGTACCAGAGACTCATTACACGATCTTGACTCCAGCAATTAAGCGAGCACACAGTAATACTGATTCCTTCCTCTATTGTTTATGATCTCGCCGACTCAATCTTTCCTTTCCATTGAACAGCTTTAAGAACCATAAATGGCTATTTCCAGTCTCTCATGGCTACTCTATTCATTGCTCCCTGCCTAATGTCAGACTCTCGTATTTGGTAATTAGTGCTACGCCAACACCCTGAAGCACTCTTTAGTTGCACCAGTCGTTCATTTGAAGAAATTGTTGCATGAAAATGCAGTTTCAGTTCCCACCAAGTCCCTTCCAACAGCCTTAGCAACTCCCCCAGTGCTAACCTTCCCGGTGCCATCATTTATACAGCATTACATAATTTTTATAATTCAGAAACAGGCCATTTGGCCCAACTGGTCCATGTTGGTGTGCATGCTCCACAGGAACCACCTCCTACCATACTTCATCCAACCCAATTAGCCTACCTTCTAACCCTTTCTCTGCAGTACATTTATCTAGTTTCATCTGAAATATGTTTTTTAATTCTTTCATGGGATGTGGGCTTTGCCAGCAAGGCCGGCATTTGTTGCCCATCCCGCATTGTCCTTGAACAGAGTGGCTTGCTAGGCCATTTCAGAGGGCAGTTAAGAGTCAACCACATCGCTGTGGGCCTGGAGCCACATGTAGGCCAGACCAGGTAAGGACTTTAGATTTCCTCCCCTAAAGGGCATTAGTGAATCAGATGGGTTGTTACGACAACCAATGATGCTTTCGTGGTCACCATCACTGAGTCTAGCTTTATATTCCAGATTTATTAACTGAATTCAAATTCCACCAGCTGCCATTTGAATCCATGCCCCCAGTTCATTAGCCTGGGCCTCTGGGTTACTAGCCCAGCAACATTGCCACTATGTCACTGTCCCCCGCCATCGCTGCTATTCGCCTTAACTACTCCATGTGGTGACCAGTTTCATGCAACCATTCCCTGATTAAAGATTTAACTTAACACAGTTAGCATGAATGGATTTAATTTTGAATCTATCACTTTTTCCTGGTGACAGAATACATTTTCTGTCCTTGGTTTTTTTTAGGGGGGCATATTTTGAACGTTGGGGATGATTTAAAATGTGTATATAATTTAATTTGGCCCTGTTTCAAAACATGCCACTATTGACCCCCCCCAACCCCCCCCAGATGAAGTGCTTAGGTGCTCAGCTGAGCAAGTAGGCAGGCAACATGAGAAGGCAGATAGGACCTCAGTTCACCATCACTCCTGAAGGACAGCATCTCTGACCTTGGAGTACTCAGTCCTTCAGTGCCAGTGGGCTGCATTTGCCTTCAGGCTGGCACATAAATTGGATCATAATATCCACAGCGTTTTGATGAAAATGTCAGGATTTGATGCAATCACGAAAACAAGCTGTACAATGGGCAACACAAAATGGCCATGCCCACAAGGGAGTGGGCTCCCAGTTGCCAGGGGGTGATAATACATAATGCCACTGCGCTGGGGTACCAGCTTAGCTTTTGCGCGCAAGTCTCCAGAACGCGACTTGAACTCATGAGCTTCAGATGGAGAGGCAAGAGTGCCACCACTGGCCCAATTAGCCTAATACTTAAGGGTGCAGGTTTTTGCTGTTTATGTTTGTTAAATGTGAACAACTCTGTCTTGCCCTTGCACAGGGCATCACAACTTTCGGCAGCAGGTTAGATGGACCGGTGTTTTTTTTTTTAACTGTTTGTCATTTCTGATGGTTCGTATGCTTTGTTTATTTTGTTGGTTGGTTGGTGTGAATATGACATGAGCCTTACTTCGTCATTACATTCGTAAGGACATCCGTTGCCATGGGAACCTCTTGCGTGCAGATTAATCATCGAAAACTGCAAAAAAAAAAGTGATGAGTAAACTGTGAGAAAACATGGTTAAGTAATGTTTGCTGAAGCAGGATCAATTAATAATGTGTTATATCCCAGGGATCCCTGTGTTTCCAATTTGATAAATCCAGTAGAAATTGTTCATTTTCAGCAGCCACTAGGGTCAGGTTTGATATTCTTCCCTCAGTGTACTGGGCTCCAGTTTAGACTATGTAATCTTATATATAAAATAATGTTCCTCCTCCAAACCATACACATCTTACCTTTATGATTTTAAATATTGGCTTCAGTGCACCTCATCGTGCTTTTAATACGTGGTCTGAAATGTCCCACAACAGCACATTTGGTATCTAGATTGTCCGGGGCAAAAATGATTGAAACAGTTTACTATTTTTTTGTTAATTTGTTTATGAGTGACGCAGGCCAAGCTATTCCAGCTCTTTTAGAATGTGTTTCTTTGTCCATCATAGTCTGCCCAGAGCTGGGCATTTAACAGAAACTGAACTGGGTTAGCCATATAAATACTGTGGCTACAAGAGCAGGTCAGAGGCTGGGAATTCTGGTGCAAGTAAGTCACCTCCTGACTTCCCAAAGCCTGTCCACCATCTACAAGGCACAAATCAGGAGTGTGATGGAATACTGTCCTCCTGCCTGGATGAGTATAGCTCCAACAGCACTCAAGAAACTTGACAACATCCAGGGCAAAGCTGCCCACTTGACTGGCACCTCATCTGCCACAATATACATTCACTCCCTCTACCAACGATGCACAGTGGCAGCAGTGTGTACCATCTTGATCCCAATCATCTGCGATCCTGGGGGACTGCCTAAGAAGGAAAAGAGTACCATCTACAAGATGCACTGCAGCAACCTGCCAATTCTATGTTGACAGGACCTTCCAGACCCACGACCACTACCACCTAGAAGAACAAATGCAACTGATACATGATTGTCATAGAAAGCCATCTGGTTCACTAATGTCCTTTAGGGAAGGAAATCTGGCATCCTTACATGTGACTCCAGACCCACAGTAATGTGGTTGACTGTTAACTGCCCTCTGACATGGCCCAACAAGCCACTCAGTTAAAGGGCAATTAGGGATGGGCAACAAATACTGGCCTTGCCAGACACGTCCACATTCCATAAAAGAATATTTTTTTTAAAAATGGGAACACCACCACATGCAAGTTCCCCTACAAGTGACACACCATCTGTGGTGGATTATAATCCTAGCCCTCTTTTTGGAACAATCCCAGATCAGGTGTTCCTCTCAGTTGATTCTCCTCAACATTGGGTTGAGAAAGACAGATCCTAAAGATGTTAAATAGGAGTGAAAGACTGATCTCTCTGTCCCCAAAGGAAAAGAGCCCGCTGAGGGTATTATCATCTGCCAGCTAGCCTTTTAACAAGTTTCAGGCAGATATTAATATCCTGGATATTATCAATAATGCACCCCCTTACCAAAGAATAGATGGAGTTGGGTTCACAATGCAGAAGACTGTGTGAGACAATATCAATTCAAAACTATATAGATGTTTATTAAAGCCATGTACATGCAATTCACAGTGTGGTGAAAACAGTCAATCGCAACATTAAATATGTTCTAGGAAAAGAGAGAGAATACAATCTTATTTCTAGTTGATAATCAAGTATTCAAATGCAATTATTGTTACCGTAAAATTTTTTATTCGAATATCCATCAATTATCAAAGTAACATTTATCTTAATCCCTGAGAGAAGACTACAGAGTTAGTGAGATGACTCTATCCCAGTTAGGGAGATGTCACCAAGTCCCAATAGTCATACCTTTACCATGGGAGATGGTGAAATGAATGCAGGAAATCTAAAATTCCAATGTGTGCTCTCAAAGTGTCGTGTTTCTTGAAGCGGCAAAACTAACTTCTTACGTGCGGGGATGATACTTAATTGTAATTAAGTTCAGTTTCCTTATGTCCCAAATCATGTTTGTATCACCGCTAATTTCAAAGTAGAACTGACCCTCTTTGATTTCTAAGAAAGCTTATATAATGGTTAATTTCCAGGTAAGGTTCGCCCTCCATCGATTCGAAGGGAGCCAGGCTGTGAGGGCTCCTGATGGTCAATTTTCATTTGTTATCATCATTAGGTTGGGCTAGCTTGGTGAACATTTCAGTTGATTGTGGTTTAGGGCTAAGAGCATAACATCATCTTATCAAACACTGCACTGTGGTAACCTGCTTGACAGGCTGTAACTTCAGATCCCTGGTGGATCTCTCTTACCAGGGGTTCTCTTATCGCTGTAAGAAGAGGCTAGTCCCTTTCATGCAGGGGCCCATTGCTATTGAGTGTGAACTGCATGTTATCTTTTTTTAAAAAATGAACCCTTTTTAAATTTTAAGCTTTCACAATTCTTTTAATCTTATAACCCCTCATTATGGCCAGATTTCTTCACATGGATTCCTTCACCATCGTGACTTGGAATTGCATCACCGTTCCTTCATTACTGATGGACCGAAGTCCTGGAACTCCCTTCCTAACAGCACTGTGGGTGTAACCTGCACCACATCGACTAAGCGGTTCAAGAAGATGGCTCACCACCACCTCCTCAAGGGCAATTAGGGATGGATAACGAATGTTGGCCTAGCCAGCGACGCCCACATCCAACAAAAGGATTTCTAAAAATGTCATGGTTGTTCCAGGCTGACCATTTTGTCCATGAGGGTTCCCCGCTGTGAGAGTAAGAGTAAAATAAAATGAAGAAAAAGACTTCAACATGAAGTGTAGTCTTTGCTGTTACATAGGGGAAAGCAGCAGTCAATTTACATACAGAACAGCATGGTTCCATAAGCAGCAATCAGATAAAATGAACAATAAATCTGATTTTGGACACAGGATATATATTGGCAAGGACACCCAGAAAACTGCCTGCTTTTCTTTGAGTAAAGTATGGTGATCATTATGTCCACCTGAGAGGCAGCGATAGAGTGAGAAAGGGGCAGGGGTTGAGGGGGAAGGGGGTGTTGGTGGTGTTGGTGGTGAGGGGAAGAGAAAACAAGAGATAGGATATGGGAAAGAAATGTGAGTGTATGGTGCAAGAGTGGGGCAGCAGGGAGAGAGAACAGGATGGCAGACAAGGTGAAAAAACATGGGGCGGGTGAGGGAGGGGAGAGAGCAAGGGAGGCCATAGACATCTCCTCAATCGTCTGACATCCCCAAAACCACTTCCATTCCGCTTAGATACCATAAGCTAACTATTCTTCCACCACACACTTATCATTACCTCATCCTCACACACCATTCCCATATCCTGGAACCTTCAGCCCCAAACCATTCCCTGTCAACACTTGCCACTTCCTCCTTTCAATGCTGTCCCCAGTGTTCACATCATGACAATATTCCCAAGGTCTCCACCACCTTGTCCTCCTCCTGCCCTGCAACCCGTGCCTTTTCATTTCTTTGCCATTCCCTCCCACCCCCAACATTGATCAAATTTATTTACCCACCTTTTCCATGCTCTTCCTGCCTGAGCTTAGATCATTCCACAACATGCTGTTCATGAGAATGATAAAAATGTAGAATTGTTACTTTGCTTCTCCATTAAGCTAGTTCCAGATCATAGTGGCTGACACCAGGAAAGCCAGGTTTAATGAAGTACTTGCCCTTAGGAACAGACGTAAATTAAAAATGATTCAATCATCAGAGAGTGCATCAACCCAGGCCCCTCTCAAACACCTCTGACTATATGGTTCTCGCACATGCTGAGAATGTGAGCAGAAACTCCTGCTCAGCATCTTAGGAGGTTGTGTCACAGAAGGACCTAGAGGAGTTAAAAAAAAATCTAGATTGATGGGTCTGCATCCTCTCTTGTGCAATAATTGTGGTGGATACTTAATGTAGAAGATGGTATGTTATGACTGGCAGTATTCCAACACTCAAGGTAATTAGCATTGCTTTGCACTTTTGACTTACTGCAGCAGCTGGTACATAACACTGCATGTTTTATAAATCTCCAATTAAGGCAATTATTAAAGAAGGTTCCCATTGAAAAAAGTCAAACGATTTGGCCCTGAAATTCCGACCTCAGGAAAAATTTAATGATCTCGCCAGAGCAGCCAAAATAACTTCTGCTCTCCTTCTGACCGTTGATTACAGTTTATTTCATTATTCATTCGCAGGATGTGAGCAATGCTGGCTAGGCCAGCATTTATTGCCCATCCCTATTTGCCCTTGAGAAGGCAATGGTGAGCCGCCTTCTTGAACCACTGCAGTCCATATGGTGTAGGTCTACTCACAGCGCTGTTAGGGAGGGAGTTTCAGGATTTTGACCCGGCAACAGCGAAGGAACGGCGATATGATTCCAATTCAGGATGGGGTGTGGCTTGGAGGGGAACTTGCAGGTGGTGGTGTTCCCATGCATCTGCTACCCTTGTCCTTCTAACAGGTAGAGGTCATGGGTTTTGTGGGTGCTGTTGAAGGAGCCTTGGTGAGTTTGCTGCAGTGCATCTTGCAGATGGTGCACACTGCTGCTACTGTGCATGAATGGTGAAGGGATTGAATGTTTAAGGTGGTGGGTGGGTGCCAATCAAGTAGGCTGACTTGGCCTGGAGGATGTCGAACTTCCTGAGTATTGTTGGAGCTGCAGCTATCCAGGAAGATGGAGAGTATTCCATCACACTCCTATTGTTGGATCTGCGCTCATCCAGACAATTGCATCACACTCTTGACCTGTGTCTTGTAGATGGTTGATAAGCTTTGGAGAGTCAGGAGGTGAGTTACCTGCTGCTGAATTCCCAGCCTCAGGCATGCTCTTGTCAGTGCTGTATTTTTATAGCTGGTCCAGTTAAGTTTCAGATCAATGGTAACCCCCAGGATGTTGATATAGGAGTATTCAGTGGTTTTAATGCCATTGAATGCCAAGTGGAGATGGTTAGATTTTCTCTTGTTAGAGTAGGTCATTGCCTGGCACTTGTGTGATGCGAATGTTACTTATCACTTATCAGCTCAAGCCTGGATGTTATCCAAGTTTTGCTGCATATGGACATGGAATGCTTCAGAGGGGCTGCGAATAGTGTTGAACATTGTGCAATCTTCAGTGAACATCCCCATTTCTGACCTTAGGGTGAAGGGAAGGACATTGTTATTACTGTCCATAGCTTTTGAAAGAAAGATGTGTGTGTTTCTCACTCCTGAGTGTGATTAACCAGCAGCAAGTTATTTGTGGGTTTAAATAAAGAGGATTGTTTATTCGCGCGCTCACCCTGAAATCCAAAATTATGACACTCCCACAGTCCCACACACAAACACGCTTAAAGATAGTACAGTTAAGAGAGTAGTGCACTTTTACAGGTATAAGCAAAACAATAGTTCATAATTAATGTGCTTGTCCTATTCTGGAAAACATGCACTGCAGACCTGATGGAAAAGATGCCTTCATCTTGAATTGTAGTTTAGTAAGTTCAACAGTTGGAGTCACATGCTGAAATGGTTTTCAGGATTGTCTCAAGGAGATGGACTTCTGCAGGTCAAAAAGTCAGTTGTTTGTAGTCTCTGTACCAGGAGGTCAGTTTGCAGTATTGCTGGCCCCAAAAAAGAACATGCTTGGAGACCTTAGGGTACCGCAATCTCCAGCTCTAAAGACATAGATATTATTGTCCTTTCTGCTTCTGCTGCTGTGTCTTTCTTAAAGATTTAAAGGAGGCAAACATGGCAGCCCTACTGTATGGCTCTCACAGTCCCCTTTTTCATATATGATGTGGCCTTAAGTTAAGTAGCTACAACCTGGTTTATTGTTTTGTTATGATCTGGTTAGGGACCAGTTAACATTTTGTTTAAAGTAGACAAAGTCTGAAATCCCAGTTACCCACATTACCTCTAAAATATTAACATGAACCATGAACTAGATATTCATCGCTATTTGAAAACATTCACTATGAGGGGCGTTTAAGACAATCACCTTCTTAGTTTCAGAAAGACCCATTCATTTCAGGAATGTCTTTTGGGTGTTCTCATGATATGGGCAGTTGACACCTCTTAGTCTTGAATGTATTCTTTTGTCCTTGCAAGACAGTGTGGCAATTTTTGAATTCACAGCTTAGGTCAAATGACATTTGGCAGCCATATTTTGTGGCACATATTGTCCATTTTTAAAAGAAATGCCAGTTCCAAAAGATCCCACACTAAATAAAGTTCATATTTTAAAATTTATAAATATCACATGCCTTTACTGGGCATGATATCATTGATGAAGCAGCTGAAGATGATTGGGCCTCGGACACTACCCTGATGAACTCCTACAGCAATGTCGTGGGACTGAATTGATTGGCTTCCAACAACCACAACCATCTTCCTTTGTGCTATGTATGCATCCAACCAGTGGAAAGTTTTCCCCATGATTCCCATTGACTTCAGTTTTGCGAAGACTCCTTAATGTCACATTAGGTCAAATGCTGCCTTGATGTCAAGTGCAGTGACTCCTACCTCACCTTCTGAGCTCAACTCTTTTGTCAATGTTTTGATCAAGGATGTAATGAAGTCAGGAGATGGGTGGCCCTGACGGAACCCAAGCTGAGCATCAGTAAGCAGGTTAATGCTGAATAAGTTCCTCTTGATAGTACTGTTGACCACCCCTTCCCCCACTTTGCTGATGATCAAGAGTAAACTGGTAGGGCTAATTGGCCAGGTTGGGTCTGTGTGACAGGATTTCCTGGGCAATTTTCCACATTGCCAGGTAGATGCCAGTGTTAAGGTAGCTGTACTGGAACGGCTTGACTGGAGGCACAGCTAGTTCTGCAGCACAAATCTTCAGCACTATTGCTGGAATACATTTATGGTTCTCATGAGTTGGTTTCTTAACCTCCACCTAACTTGACACCTGAATTTTGTTCCTTCCTTTCCTGGTTATGACTTTATTTATCTAACTATTTTAGGAAAAGTCTTTCCACAGTCTTCAACATTATATTCACATCTCTTTTCTTCTCCTTCACGGGAGGAAATGGCCAAAGACATCAGGAAATCTCAAGCCAGATGTAGTGATCCCACTGACAATCGACCTCTGACTTCTCATGGGGATAAAGCCTTGGAGGTCATGGGAGACTGGTGCACAGAACTGAATGTGTTGATGGGACAATAGGAGCTGAACATTTCTCTGGGCCGCAGCTTGATATAGTTGGAAGACTGAATATGGATCAAGCCAAATTTCTCTATTTTTTTAAGATTAAAGATCCACCAAATGTGAAATGAAACAATCTGTAGAAAGAGTGTGCCTAATCTACATTTCTCACCCTGCAATCAAAGGCACTCCAGAAAACCATGACTACCTGTGACGCATGACTTTGTTACTTAACTGTCCCACACTGATCTATTAGTCTTAATATCAACCTCCTCAGGAATATTTCAGCTGTCTTCTCACCTAAGAACTGTAGCACAACCATACAATGATACAATAATATGAGAATTCAGCTTCTAAATTTGGATCCACTGATAATCATACAGGAGTTTCATTTCCTTCTTTATGATGGAATAACTAATGCACTTTAGTTAGTTTAATCAATTAACGTTTATAAAGTACTATTAAATGATAGAATGAATTGATAATGGCAGTAGCAAAATGTATTTATTTCGCCATCTTACCAAGTTAAGTGCTACCCAAGCACATACAGCAGTGGGTAGCACTTGTCTCTGCATCAGAAGGTTGTGTGTTCAAGTCCCACTCTTGAGACTTGAGTACAAAATCTAGGCTTTCACACTAGTGGAGTGTGTCATGGTCTTTTGGAGAAGTTAAACCAAGGACTTATCTAACCAGTCATGTGGATGTAAAAGATCCCATGGCAATATTTATCTCTGAACAACCATCAAAAGCAGATGATCATTTATCTCATTGCCATTAGTGGGAGCTTTCTGTGCACAAGTTTGGCTGTGGTGTTTTCTATATCACAACAGTAATTTCTCTTCGAAAGTCCTTCATTGGCTGTAAAGTGCTTTGGGACATCCTGAGGTTGTGAAAGTGTTATATAAATGCATGTTTACTCTTTTGTAGACACTGACAGGAGCAATTCAGATTCTAGAACATTCTGGAGAGTGAATGCATTAGGCTTTGGATATCTTACTGTATTTATATTTTAATTAAGAAATGGTAATTAATTATCTGCAGAGAGAGGAAGAAATTAATTCAAAAATAATGACTAATAGTCAAGTTATCTTCAATCTTAAAATGTTGGAAAATTAGACTGCATTTTTAATATATTAAGTAATTAAAATTAATAGAAATTTAAATAAAACCGCAAATGCTGGAAATCTGAAACAAAAATAACAGAAAATGGTAAAAATTTAGGAATAAGGTAAGAAGCAGTAATTAAGTGCTCAAGAAGAGTCCACACCAGAGACTTTAACCAGTCTTTTCAATGCTGTAAATGGTCAACAGGTCAGGCAGCACCTGTAGAAAAAGCCATCGACCTGAAAGACTAACTCTGTTTCTCTCTCCACAGAAACTACCAGACCTGCTGAGTGCCTCCAGAACTCTCTTTTTTAAACTTCAGGTCCCCTGCACCCATGCTATTTCTTCCTTGTAAGATACCGCTTTTATTTTTTTAAATTTTTGAAAAATGGCAGCTCGCTCTCAGACTATTTTCTCCAAAGGTACTACTCCAAGCCCCAACAAATGAAAACCATGCAAACCTGAAGGGCTGGGAAGAACCTCCAAAAAGTAGAGCATCAGAATCAGTGGGCGCAAAGCCAATTCCACCAAACTTGTCGTCAGGGGCAACAACTGGCAATATTCCTGCCAGAAAGAAAAAGACTGATTGGTTCAGGCACCTTTTCTCAGTTCATTTGTGCACCGCCAGGCAGCTGGTGCAGTCCAGCCAAGCAGATGAGGATTTAGTGCCAATTCCTGCTTCCTTAGGTACAATGGCTCGCAAAATCTTTCTGCCCATCTAACGCTCGCAACTGGAGGCGGTGATTACACGGTTGCATGGCCTGCAAGCAAAAAGGTTGCGTGTTACAAAAGCTGGAGCACTTACCCTACCAAGCCCCTCTCCTCAAAGAGAAATCCCCTCATCCCAGGATTCGATCAAGTCAACCTTCATTACATTCACTCCAAGGCAATGTCTTTGGAATAGAGACTTACATACAATTTGCTTTCTTAATTGCCTGCTGTACCTACATCTTAACTTTCTGTGCTTCGTATGCAAGAATTTAGAGAAAATTCTTATTCTTGAAAATCATGTCCTTCATAACTCGAGTATTCTCAGCAGAGGCAGCTCTGTGCCTTTGATGCGCATCTGTTTTCATGCCAGCTGAGTAATTATTCTCTAGTCCTCGTGTCTGATACAAAGCAGACCATCAGAAATTGCTCCACAAAAGCTAAGATTCAGTGGGGGATTAATTACTGATGAGGATATGGCTCCTGTATGATTTGGTTTCTGAACTATATCTAGCAACTTGAAACCAACAGTAGAACAGAAGTTGTCAGCATTCACTGTGGCTGCCCATTATTCTAAAGTAAATTAAACTTGGAATAATTGTGTCCTTTAAGTAATGACTGTTGCATAAACAGCCACTGCCTAAATAATAACCACGCAATAAAAGTCACCAAAGCACAGCTGAAATATTAACTTGCAAGCCAAAATTTGCAAATGCGAATATTTTCATTAATAATATCAGGAAAGCAAACTGTATGTTCATCTTTATTGCAAAGAAATTGGAATATAGAAGAGTGAAGAAGACTTATTGTAACTACATTGGGACTTGGTGAGACCAGACATGGAGTACTGCGTACAATTTTGATCTCCTTACCTAAGGAAGGAAACACTTGCCTTGGAGGGAGTTAATTAAAGTTTACTAGGCTGATTCATGGGATGAGGGAATTGTCCTATGGCATCAGATTGAGTAGACCAGAACTATATTCCCTTGAGTTTAGAAGGATGAGAGGTGGGATCTCATTGAAACCTATAAAACTCTTAAGGGGGCTAGCAGGGTAGATGCTGGAAGGATGGATACCCTAGTTGAGCTAGAATGAGGGTCACAGTCTCAGAATAAGAGGTCAGCCATATAGGACTCACTCGATTGGTTATGAATCTTTGGAATTCTCTACCCCAGACAGCTGTGGATGCTCAGTCATTGAATGTATTCAAGACAGAGGTTGATAGATTTTTGGGTACTAACAGAATTAAGGGATATGAGTATAGTGCAGGGAAGTGTGTTGAATTGGAAAATCCAGCTATGACTGTATTGAATGGTGGAGTAGGCTTGGAGGGCTGAATGGGCCAACTCCAGCTCCTATCTCATATCTTCTTGTGTGCTCATGTTCTTTTCTCCAGCTAACTATCGCAGGCTCACTGGTGAGGATCAGGACTGGGTGACACGCTTCAATGATTCAAAAAATTATGCTTGACGCAATCCGCTATTGTGATGTAAGAACAGCTCTGATGGCTCATGTTAAATTTCTCTTCTCCCCTGTGAAGCATCTACAGTCCTGTCTAGTCGCTTCACCAGTTGATATCCGGTGATGGTCCTGACTCACCATCACATCCCCTCACCCCAGCTGGTACCTACATGAGATGCCTGGACACCAGCTTCCCTGGCTGATATTGGGAGAAGTGCCTGGTCCTTGCTGATCGCCTCCCCTTTCCCAACATCTGGAGGTTGCCATGAGGGGAAATTGCTGGAAGCTGGTGGCATATGGTCTTATCACTAGACTAGTCAGCCAAAGGCCCAGGTTAACGCTTAGGGGGCACAAGTTCAAAATCCACCATGGCAGCTTGTGGAATTTAAATTGAGTTAATTAATAGATTCAGACAATTTTTAAAAATCTGGAATCTAAAGCTAGTTTCAGTAATGGTGGCTATGAAGCTGTCGTCAGTTATTGTTAAAAACCCATCTGGTTCACTAATGTCCTTTAGGGAAGGGAAATCTGCTGTCCTTACCTGGTCTGGCCTACATGTGACTCCAGACCCACATTAATGTGGCTGATTTTTAACTGCTCTCTAGGGAAATTAGGGGTGGGCAACAAATGCTGGCCTTGCCAGTGACAACGCCATGCCATGAATGAATGAAAAAGAATAGAAATAAACCAACAAGAGTTGGAACAATGGGCAGAATTTTCCGTGCCCATTGGCGTTGGGTGTCATGGTGGGCATGAGTAGACAGTATGGCAGGAAGGCCAAAAATTGGTTTCATGACGTCGTGAAACCAGTTTGCGATCATCCGCTCAGCCCATCAATGGCGGGCCGCATTTCCCACCACCGGACATCGGGAACTTCATTTTAATTCGCCTGTGTATTATTATAACCCAGCTCGCCGGAATCAGCCCTCCATGCTTGATCATCCGAGCACGTCAGCATGATTGCACGCCGATGTGTTTCACAACTGTCCATAAGCGATGTATACCTGGCAAGCCATGCTTCACTCAGGACTTTGAGGCTAATTTGCCTACCTTGCTTTGGGCAGTGCTCATGACCATCAGTGCCAAGCTTTGCAGGCAGCACCACATCACTTTTACAGGGGCTCATGGGCAGGTCTCTACGTACTTGGCTTTCCAACAGCCCTTGCAGGGCTAGGGCTTCCTTGGGAAAGGGGAAGAAGTGGCCTCAGGCAAGGGAAGAGGTTGCAGGGCGAGGGCTGTACTGGGGAAGGGGGGCTATCTCAGGGTGTGTGTGGGGACACATGTTGATCTGTGCAAGTGGCCTCAAGAGGGTGAGGGATGAGGAGGCAGTCTCCAGAGGAGTTGAGGCCAGATGGAGATGCGAGGGTGTGTGAGGGAGGGTGACTGGGAATGTTCTATGAGCTGGCAGTGTGTGAGATGCCAGTGAATGTGTGATGGGCTTGTTATTGTGTGGGTTTAGAGTGATGAAATAGTTGCCTTCCCATGGTGGCATGGATGAGATCATTCATCCCCTTTCTGCATGGATGGCAAACCTCTTGTGTGCAGTGTTGGCACTGACCACCTCTGCCACCATTTCCCAAGTCCGACTGGTGATGCTGATGGGCCCTCCTGCAGCCAGAGCGGGGGTAGAGGACATCACAGCGGGCTCCAATGATGGAAGAACTGACAGGTGCGCGCGGCTACACTTTAAATATGGCGCCTGGCGTGAGGAAGCGGCGAGCTGATGGCGTGGTGGGCAAATCAGGCGCTGCCTGCCATTGAAATAGCACGTTTCCCAGGGAATGCATGATTAGTGAGGCAGGATTGGGACAATACCGTGCAAAAACCCGCCATTGCCACCGGTGGGTATAACTTCTTTTTTCCCACCCACTACCGCACTTCATGCAAATCTGTGATGATTCCGCCCCAATGTTTTTGTCCTGATACCTGGGAGGTCTAATGGGCCAAGCTATGAGGTGATGCTGCTTATAAATGGTCCTCTTGGTTGAAGTCCTCTGCCTCTTGATTGGTGAGAGATTGTTCAGCTGATCAGCACACATCAATAAACCCATAGTAACCTAGACCTGCGGCAGAGAGAATCCTATTAGAATTTGTAATGGCTTCATAAATATACGTGTTGTGTAAACTGATAAGTAATGGAAATAACCCCAGAAAATGGACAGCTATTCAAGACGGTAAGTGAATTTCGCACTTCTATAATTGGCAAAATCTCCTTCTGGGTAAGCTCAGCAAGATGTGTTCCTGGCACCAGACCATTTGCCCGCTGATCCAGGAGTGTAACCTTGGTGAATCCAGCCTATTCCATCCCCCGCTGTCTGTGATCAACTGTGAGATATACTGAATTGAATTGTTCACATGTGCGGAGAGCTGGATTGCAATTTGCAGCTTCTGGTTAACCTCAGGAGCAGAGAGATTTGCCACCCTCACTCCCCACCATGACATAATATAACTGACGGCAAAACCCGTGGATTCAATTTTATTGCACTGCCAGCATAACAGTAGCATTTGGGAATTACCCTGAAGACTGAGAGTATGTGTTCCCACTGCAAAGACAGAGTTCTGTGCATGTAGGGGGTGTGTGTACATAAACACTCATATATACATACACACAAAGACAGACATATACATATAGAGAGACACATTGTGATCAGTACTGTGTGGCTATACTCTGCAAGCAGCTCACTGTAGTACAGAGATTTCAGCAGCACTATAGAGAGTGACATCCAGCAACAACTCTATAACTGGGAAGGGACGCACACAAGGCTACCCACCCTGAATGGAATAGATAAAAAGGCTAAAAGTTTAATCCCTCAGATTAAGATGGTTTGTATTACAGTTCCTGTCCCTCAGAGCCCACATATTTAACTGCATATTTTGTTTCATAACAGCGGATTTATCCTTTTATCCTGTGTTATTTAATAATCCCTGAAGTTTTAAAAATAATACACACTGGTTAAAAAACTAATAATTCAATAGAATGCATTATGATAGAGAGAAACTGTAGGACTTTTATTGGCTGGATTCCTGGTTACTATCGAACATTGCACCTCCTGCAATATTATTCAAATGTTAGGATAGATTTCTCTTCTCTTCCCCCAAGCACTTTCGCCTTCCCATTGAAGATGAAATACTTATTGAGTCTCCCTGTGGGGTGGGCATTTCTTTCCAGCATCTTTGTAGGTGGTATGAACTGAGCTAACCTGCAATTCCAAATGTGTCTGTGCATGATTGAGAGAGGGAGGGAGGAAGGACACACAAGGGAGTGCGAGAGAGAGAGAGAGAAGGCGTGAGAGAAAGAAAGAGGGTGTGAGAGAGGACGAGAGAAGTGGGTGTGAGAGAGAGGGAACGCATGTGAGAGAGAGGGCCTGAGACAGTGTATGAGAGAGGGCAGGAGAGAGAGGGAGAGGGCACATGGGGAAAGGGTGTGACAGAGAGGGTGCAAGAGGGTGAAAGAGAGAGGGGTGTGTTAAAGAGATAAAGAGAAAGGGCGCGAAAGAGAGAGGGCAAGGGGAAGAGATAGAAGTTGCACAATAAAGCAAGATGCACGAGAGAGGGTAGGCATGAGAGAGGGTTGGGGGAGTGTGCAAGAACTCAAGGATATTGCTGAAAAGTGAACCATGTTTCTGAAGCTTTTCGTTTCGCACTCATCAGGACAAACCACAAGACTGCCAAATTTCAAATGGTCACATTTCATACTACAGGAGAAAAGGGTGCTGATTGGTGGTGAGAACATTCTAAAGTAAAAGCATCATTCCTCTCAGTTATATATTCTTGTGAAAAAGTAATAAAGGCATGAAGTATGGAGAGACCTAATGATAGAACTAGAAACCACAGAACAAGGAGCAAAGCCTGTTACAGCCAGGGATGAGCTGAATAGACAAGACTATTATCAGGTGCAGGAAAGTTTCCTCTCATATACAAGGGCGAGCTACGACCAGCTGTGGTGAAGTTGCACTCCGTTTATCCAAGCACAAAAACAAATATTGGGAAAGCAGAGTTAAAATTAAGCTACAACCAAATGGAGATTTATGATATACCTCTTATTCTTTACAAAAAGGCAAGAGGTCATTTCGCCGATGAGCTCCTCACAGGGAGTCCAGCGTCTAGAACCTGAGGTTCTGGATGGTAAGACACTACTGCTGGGTCACTATTCACTGACCTCCTCCTTCCAACATCTAGGGTAGAATTTTACCACCTTTGAAAATAATTGTCCATTGGGGATAAATGCGGCTCCCGTCCCCAATGGTGTTTGTGTCCTGCCCAGCAGCAGGATCTTCCCGGAGACGGTCTCCAGGAGTCCCATTCAATTAAGGACCATGGGTGGGTTTGTGATGCTGCAGGCCCACAGAAACATAGAAACTAGGAGCAGGAGTAGGCCATTCGGCCCTTCCAGCCTGCTCTGCCATTCATTATGATCATGGCTGATCATCCAACTCAATAGCCTGCTCCCGCTTTCTCCCCATATCCTTTGATCTCTTTCACCCCAAGAGCTATATCTAACTCCTTCTTAAAAACATACAATGTTTTGGCCTCAACTACTTTCTGTGGTAGTGAATTCTACAGGCTCACCACTCTCTGAGTGAAGAAATTTCTCCTCATCTCAGTCCTAAATGGTCTACCCCATATCCTCAGACTGTGACCCCTGGTTCTGGACTCCCCCACCATCGGGAACATCCTTCCTGCATCTACCCTGTCTAGTCCTGTTAGAATTTTATAGGTTTCTATGAGATCCCCCCTCATCCTTCTGAACTCCAGTGAATATAATCCTAACTGACTCAATCTCTCCTCATATGTCAGTCCCGCCATCCCAGGAATCAGTCTGGTAAACCTTCGCTGCACTCCCTCTATAGCAAGAATATCCTTCCTCAGATAAGGAGACCAAAACTGCACACAATATTCCAGGTGTGATCTCACCAAGGCCCTGTATAATTGCAGCAAGACATCCCTGCTCCTGTATTCAAATCCTCTCGCTATGAAGGTCAACATACCATTTACCTTCTTTACCACCTGCTGCACCTAGGGCATGCTTGCCTTCAGCGAATGGTGTATGAGGACACCCAGGTGTCGTTGCACATTCCCCTCTCAATTTATAGCCATTCAGATAATAATTTGCCTTCCTGTTTTTGCTACCAAAGTGGATAACCTCACATTTATCCACATTATACTGCATCTGCCATGCAGTTGCCTACTCACTCAGCTTGTCCAAATCACACTGAAGCATCTCTGCATCCTCCTCACAGCTCACCCTCCCACCCAGCTTTGTGTCACCTGCAAATTTGGAGATATTACATTTAGTTCCCTCATCTAAATCATTAATATATATTGTGAATAGCTGGGGTCCCAGCACCGATCCCTGCGGTACCCCACTAGTCACTGCCTGCCATTCGGAAAAAGACCCATTTATTCCGACTCTTCGTTTCCTGTCTGCCAACCAGTTTTCTATCCATCTCAATACACTAACCCCAATCCCATGCGCTTTAATTTTACACGCCAATCTCTTATGTGGGGCTTTGTCGAAAGCCTTCTGAAAGTCCAAATAAACCACATCCACTGGCTCCCCCTCATCAGCTCTACTTGTTACATCTTCGAAAAGTTCCGGTAGATTTATCAAGCATGGTTTCCCTTTCCTAAATCCATGCTGACTCCGTCCAATTCTGCCACTGTTTTCCAAGGGCCCGACAATCAGAGAGGTCCACAGCTTTACAGCTGGCAGCTCCACTGGGAGAGTTTTGTGCCAGGGATGTGACGCTTCAAGCGGGCATGAAGCCTCCAGTTCCAATGCCACCCCCTGGCCTGCTGCCAGGAGGCCACTTCCACGGACTTGCCAGGCTCAGCCCACAGCGGGACGCTGGTCCAACGCTGGGAAGGTCTGGGCGGACTCCTCCCCGTTTCCCCTTAATTGGTAATTATTGGCTAGCCGCTTGCTGCCAGGCAGTTAGCCGCATCTATTGTTCACCCGACTCTGGCAAGATCGGCCGGAGGTGGGGATGCCGAACGGCCACCGAGTTTTCCTGCCCCGGCCTCCAAACCCGCCATCGCAGCGCTTACGAGATTCCATCCACCCTTTGGATGTCGGATGCTGACCCCCCCGGGTCATGTTCCTGTCATACCAGTGCCCGTGCGGTTTCACTGTCGTGGCTCCTTCCGGCTTTTCAGGTTCTGTAAGCTGACTGGTCTCTGCAGAATCAGACAGTAAGCCTCCCAGCTCGCAGGAGTTTAGCGCTGCTTATGGCCCTCACTGAGATTCAGGTATTAATTCAACCCGACAGCCCAACTGCCAATCACAAACCATTCAAGCATCTTTCTTATATTTTAGGACATCATTGGAAGTGTTTGGCTGAATGGTTTGCTCTCAATGATTTGTTATCCCGCTGTGCTTTTTAATAAGGTTAACCATTGTGCTGGAGTGTGTTGCAAGACTATATTAAAAAAAATGAAGACACCAAGTGCTATCAGAAGTTTACGAAGATTTCCTTAATAGTGTTACAGCCTCACATAAATACATGTGACAGTAAGGCTAGGTTAGGAGTAAGGAACATGAACGCACCACTTATTTTGTCTAGCTTGCATTCACGTTCTGTTCCACTTTCACCTCCCTCAGCCTCGATGCCAAGCCTATATTCTTCCAGTGGCTTAGAGATATTACCTATTTCCTTTTTCTACCATGTTGAGAGTCACCATATCAGGTGTCAGTACATCTTGCACTGCATGTGAAGTCGTTACTCCTTCTTCCCAACTCTGCGCTTGCCTCAGCTCATCTGTTGCTGATACCTTCAGGCATACCCTGTTACAGCTAAACTTGACTATTCCAATGTTCTCCTCCCAGCATCCACCCTCTATAAATTCAAGCTCGCCCAAAGCTTTGCTCCTCATATCTTAATCTGCACCCAGTCCCGTTAACCTATCACCCCTCTGCTCAATGACCAATATTGACCCCCTGTCTAGCAGCACGTCAATTTGAAAATTCTCATCCAGGTTTTCAAATTCCTCAATGGCCCCTTCTCTAATAACTCCTGGTAAACTCCTCTTACCTCCTGGAACTAAATCATCGTTCCTTCATTGTCGCTGCGTCAAAATCCTGGAACTCCCTCCCTAACAGCACTGTGGGTGTACCTACACCACATGGACTGCAGCGGTTCAAGGAGGCAGCTCAACACCACCTTCTCAAGGGCAATTAGGGATGGGCAATAAATGCTGGTCCAGCCAGTGACATCCAAACCCCGTGAAAGAATTTTTATAAAGCCCCACAACCTGCTGAGATCTTTGTGTCCTCCTGATTCTGGCCTGTGGCAAGTCCCTGAGTTGCACCACTCCCCTGTTGGAGGCCGTGCTTTCAGTTGCCTGGACCCAAAGCTCGGGAATTCCCTCCCTACAACTCTCAGCCTCCCTTCTTTGCTTTCCTCTTTTAATACGTTCCTTAAAACTTACCTCTTTCGTCAAGCTTTTGGTCGCCTGTCTCCGTGCAAGGGTCTGTGCCAAAATTTTGTTTGATGATGGCCCTGTGAAGTTCTGTGGGATGGTTTACCGCGGGGTTGCAGGAGTAATATAAATGCAAGTTGTTGTTGTAGTTTCATGACTTTGAAGTTGTGTTCAATCGCTTACATGCACACCATGGTTCCCTTTGTGGATGTATTCCTGTCCCACCCCGTCCTTCTAATCCAGTAAGAAATAAATGTAAACCAGGGGCAGGATTTTCGGGTTGCCTCGCTGGGCGGGGCCCAGGAGCGGCTGGGAAACAGTCCGCCGATCGTGATTGCCCCCCCCCCCCCGATCGTGATTTCCCGCTGGCTGGCCAATTAACGGGCAGCCCAGCGTGAAAGGCTCAGCGCTGCCTGGGTGGGAGGAGGGCGAGCGCTGAAGCCTGCGCAGGCGTGGTGCGGCGCGCAATGAAAGCTCCCTGAAGGCGCAGAGCTGCCTCGGGCGGGGGGGGCTTTTAGAATCAGAAATAAAGGTTATGAAAGTCTGAAAAAAAATATCCCCACATAGGACTCTCTCACATGTACACATATACGTAGTAAAATTTATGTCAAAACATTTATTTTTAATGAACGTCAGAATCTGCATTCCGCCCGGGGGTGAGATTTCCCCAAAAATGCAAAAGGCCACCTGGCCGACTCGCCCGCCTGCCGACCCTCACGTTGGTCGGGCAACGAAAAAGTGGCACTTCATTAATAAATTAATGGCCTTAATAGGCCTCTGGATTGTCGGTGGGAGCGTTGCTGACTCTCGCCCGTGCCCCCGGACCGAAATATCGCGCACTATTTTATGCCCGATCGGGCGGGACCTAAAATTCTGCCCCATTTCTATCTCTTAACAATGCATCGATTTAAGACCTACTTGCCCTCTTCAAATCCTTCCTAATGCACCGAGTTTGACCACACACCCAGGGTGCAGTGACCTCGAATTGGCCAATTTTCTAATCAACGCTTCCATTTTGGTGCACGTAATTTACGATTGATTGGGTTTAAAGACAATCCTTAACCTTAAACCCCCCTGAAATGAGGTGCCGGAGGATAGCATGAGATGCTTAACTCCTCGCTTCAAGGAGGCACTTTGCCACGACGGAGATACGAAAATCCGAACGTTTCAGAAAAGCTAGCGGCAAGGCAGCAGTGCAATGTTTCTCATTCTGTTCCTAATTGTGTTCCCTTTTATTAATATGCTGTCTTACAGAAGGAATTCTTTAGTTAAAAGCACACATTGCACTGCAGAGGCACAAAGGAATCAATCCGTTCAGGGAAGTGAAAAATTACCTGTATTGTGTGCATTATTATTCACAGCCCCTATCTGAGCCAAACTCACTCTTAATCCTAATGCCTTCTTGGATAGTGGTCTTGGCATTCTTTTCTGTTTGAGGAACAGGATAGATTTCGCACAAGAATAGCCAATAGGTAACTGACAAACAGCTCATTGAAGAGTGCAGCACATGTAAATGGGAGATAGCGTTGTTTTCAACATTAGTATACACCAGGGCCACCTCTATCCCAGAAATGTCAGGTCAAGTTATAGCAATGGTTTTCCCTCACTGCATACGTGGGCAGAATTTAATCTTGTCCGTGGGAGCGGACTGGGAGGTGGGTGGGGCGAGACGGGGGTGTAGAATCGGGTGGAAAGATGTTGGGGATGGGATGCCCCTCGCCTTCTTGACTCCATTCAATTCACTCAGCAGTGTGGAAGGAGGGATGACAGCCTACCTGTTTGGAGGCTAATTGAGGTCCTCAAAAGCTGGCGGCCTCCCTGCAGACTTGCTGGAGGGGGAGGGGGGATGGTTCTTCTTATCGAGCATCACGTGGCCCACAAAAGACCCCTCTGGCAACAGGACCACCCCTGAGAAACAGCACCCCCCCCTCCGCCAACCCCCCACAAACCTCACCAGCAACCCCCACCCCACCTTACCCGCGATTGCCTGATTGACCCCAGTGGGCCCGGCCTCACTTAACTGGTTCCAGACCAGCGTCCATGATGAGGCCCCAGGGTGGGCGCAGTTCCAGTATCGGCCACCACTCCTTGTGGTGCTGCTGGGACTGAACAGCTACCAGCCCTGCAATTGGCCAGCATCTCTTGGAGATGGGCTCTCAGCCCTTAAGGGGATAGTATTCCCAATGCCATGCTGTTAACTGCCTGATGGGCACAGAATCAGTTCAGGGCTACTGGAAACAGCCGAAGTGGAGTTGGCCTTGGCCTTCCGGCCTGCCCTCAGGGCCTCCTGTGCCTGCATTAAGTTTAGCCTGTGGCATCCCCTATTCTCTTGAAAGACACTTCAATGACTTTTATTGCACCATGCCTTTGTAACTAATTGCATGCTGTGTGTACTTCTGGAGTTATTGGTGAAAATTTGGGAGGGGGATGATTTTTCCCTAACGAATATTAGGGAAAAATATTCCTCCCTCCAAAATTTCTGAAATTAAAGAAGCAAACACATCATGCAGGCAACAAGGGTTGAGTATGCATTGTATAGCTGCTCCACCATGGGTGGCTGTGCCTTCAGCTGCCTAGGTCCTGAGCTCTGGAACTTCCCCCTCAATCTCTCTGCCTCTCTACCTCACTCTGCTCCTTAAACCCTACCTCTTTGGACAAGTCTTTTGTCACCTATCGCAAGATCTCATCTTGTGGCTCAAATTTTACTTGATAACGTTCCTGTGAAGAACCTTGGAATGTTTTACCATGTTAAAGGTGCTATATAAATGCAAGTTGTTGTTGACAAATGTCTTAATTTTCCTACATAACAAGACACAAAATATTTCTCTGGCGAGCAGGAGTGTATGTTTTGAATCAACCTTTTAACAATGCAATCCCATTACAAGTTTTTGTTTCTGATAACTAGCCTTGCCAAAGTGACAGTGCAAAAGAACAATCCTGTGACAACTTAATTAATGCTCTAGTTCCTTCTTGCATCTAAGATATTTGGGAAATAATCTAATGCCATTCTGCAGAGATTTTTTTTCTTTATTCTTCCATGAGTGTGGGCATCACTGTCACAGACAAGGTCAGCATTTGCTACCCATCCCTAACTGCTCTTGAACTAAGTGGTTTGCTAGAATTATTTCAGAGGGTAGTTGTGGCTCTGGAGTCACACATAGGCCAGACCCTGAGTAAGGATAGCAGATTCCCTTCCCTATTGGATATTAATGAACTGGGTGGGTTTTTACAACAATCAATGTTTGTTGCCATGGTGACCATTACTGAGACTAACTTTGCATTTCAGATTTATTAATTCAATTTAAAATCCATTGGTTGCTATAGTGGGATTTGAACCCAAATCCTCAGACCATGGATTATTAAACCCAGTGGCATGACCACAACGCCACCATCTCACCTGAGTTGAATAGAAGAGAATTATTCTGAAGTGTAGCAAATGAATTGTGTTACATTTTGAATAGCTGCTTTGGTAGCTCAGGTAGCAGTCCACCTTCACCATTAGCACATTTCTTAGTTAATATCAACCACCATCAACACCTCTTTATCCTTTTGTCTATGACATCTTTTGGTTATCTCCAAAAGATGCAACAACTAAACAATGATCTGTAAATAGTATCCAAATATCTTCAAAGGTGCTCACTTCTTTGGGCAGGAGTCCCCTCCCCGTTCAATGGATCCTTTTACCCGCCTCCAATATCCTCCCTCCACCTGGACCCCTCCCTCTGGATTCTTACCTTCTCTTGATCTTTTCTTGAGAACTGTCGGTGTGACATTAGTCGTTTCAATTTCTCTGCTCCTCTCACCCACTCTAACCTGTCTCTCTCTGAAGTTGCTGCACTCCGTTCTCTCAGGTCCAACCCTGACATTGTCATCAAACCCGCTGACAAGGATGGTGCTGTTGTTGTCTGGCGCACTGACCTCTACCTCGCAGATGCTGAGCGTCAACTCGCAGACACTTCCTCCTACCTCCCCCTGGACCATGACCCCACCACTGAACATCAAGCCATTGTTTCCAGGACTGTTACTGACCTCATCTCCTCTGGAGATCTTCCCTCCACAGCTTCCAACCTCATGGTCTCCCAACCTCGGACCTCTTCTACCTCCTACCCAAAATCCACAAACAGAACTGTCCCGGCAGACCGATCGTGTCAGCCTGTTCCTGCCCCACGGAACTCATTTCTTGCTATCTTGACTCCCTTCTCTCTCCCCTTGTCCAGTTCCTTCCCACCTACATCCGTGATTCCTCTGACATCCTACACCATATCAACAATTTCCAGTTCCCTGGCCCCAACCGCATCCTGTTCACCATGGACGTCCAATCCCTCTACACCTCCATCCCCCACTGAGATGGTCTGATGGCTCTCCGCTTCTTCCTCGAACAGAGGCCCGAACAATCCCCATCCACCACTACTCTCCTCCGTCTGGCTGAACTTGTTCTCACACTGAACAATTTCTCCTTAAACTTCTCTCACTTCCTCCAAATAAAAGGTGTGGCTATAGGTACCCACATGGGCCCCAGTTATGCCTGTCTCTTTATGGGGTATGTGGAACATTCCTTGTTCCAGTCCTACTCCGGCCCCCTCCCACAGCTCTTTCTCCGGTACATCGATGATTGCTTCGGTGCTGCTTCATGCTCTCGTCTGGACTTGGAAAAATTTATTAATTATGCTTCCAATTTCCACCCCTCCATCATTTTCACATGGTCCATCTCTGACACTTCCCTTCCCTTCTTTGACCTCTCTGTGTCAATTTCTGGTGATAGACTGTCCACCAATATTCATTACAAGCCTACCAACTCCCACAGCTACCTTGACTACAGCTCCTCACACCCCGCTTCCTGTAAGAACTCCATCCCATTCTCTCAGTTCCTTCACCTCCGTCGTATCTGTTCTGATGATGCCACTTTCAAAAACAGTTCCTCTGACATGTCCTCCTTCTTCCTTAACCGAGGTTTTCAACCCACAGTGGTTGACAGGGCCCTCAACCGTGTCCGGTCCATCTCCCACGCATCTGCCCTCACTCCTTCCTCTCCCTCCCAGAACCATGATAGGGTCCCCCTTGTCCTCACTTATCACCCCACCAGCCTCCGCATTCAAAGGATCATCCTCCGCCATTTCCGCCAACTCCAGCATGATGCCACCACCAAACACATCTTCCCTTCACCCCTCTTGGCGGCATTCCGCAGGGATCATTCCCTCTGGGATACCCTGGTCCACTCCTCCATCACCCCCTACACCTCAACCCCCTCCCACGGCACCTTCCCATGCAATCGCAGAAGGTGCAACACCTGCCCCTTTACTTCTCCTCTCCTCACCGTCCAAGGGCCCAAACACTCCTTTCAAGTGAAGCAGCATTTCACTTGCACTTCCCTCAATTTAGTCTACTGCATTCGTTGCTCCCAATGCGGTTTCCTTACATTGGAGAGACCAAACGCAGACTGGGTGACCGCTTTGCAGAACACCTTCGGTCTGTCCGCAAGCATGACCCAGACCTCCCTGTCGCTTGCCATTTCAACACTCCACCCTGCTCTCATGCCCACATGTCCGTCCTTGGCCTGCTGCATTGTTCCAGTGAAGCTCAACGCAAACTGGAGGAACAGCACCTCATCTTCCGACTAGGCACTTTACAGCCTTCCGGACTGAATATTGAGTTCAGCAAGTTTAGATCATGAACTCTCTCCTCCATCCCCACCCCCTTTCCAATCCCCCTTTTTTCCAAAAATTTATATAGATTTTTCTTTTCCCACCTATTTCCATTATTTTTAAATGTATTTCCATCCATTGTTTTATCTTTGTCTTTTAGCCTATTTCGATTCCTTCCCTTCACCCCACCCCACCCCCACTAGGGCTATCTGTACCTTGCTTGTCCTGCTTTCTACCCTTAATTAGCACATTCCTTAGCTAATATCACCACCTTCAACACCTCTTTGTTCCTTTGTCTATGACATCTTTTGATTATCTCCACCTATCACTGGCCCTCTATCCAGCTCTACCTGTCCACCCCACCCCTTAAGCCAACTTATATTTCACCTCTTCTCTATTTTTCCTTAGTTCTGTTGAAGAGTCATACGGACTGGAAATGTTAACTGTGTCCCTCTCCGCAGTTGCTGCCAGACCTGCTGAGTTTTTCCAGGTATTTTTATTTTTGTTTTGGATTTCCAGCATCTGCAGTTTTTTGCTTTTATCTTCAAAGGTTGTTTTACCCAGCCCAACGAGACCAGATATTATGGCCTGGATTTAGTGGTCAGCTGCAAAGAGACAGCGCTCATAGTTCACTCCACTGGCAACAGTTCATGAGGTTTTTGCAGGCTTTTGAGCAGAGGCTCTCTCTAATCTGGCCTCTGATTCAGCACGGAGCCGTCTATAGGTGACCTGTGGCATCTGTGAGCAGGCCAAGAGAGAACAAGACTCAACAACTATTTGGTTTGAAGAATCCTCATTGCGACATGGCGGGGACAGGAGGGTTATTTTGGCCAAAGGGTGACTACAGGAAGTAAATGGGTCCAGTGCTAATTAGACATGCCTGTTTGAAAGTCTGGTCCTAATTGTTGATTACGCGAATTTGAACTTGCCTGGAGGTCCTAAACAGAAACCTGTAGGTTTAGCATTCAAGTCGTCATTAGACGCAATTTTCATGGAGCGATATATGTGAGCTGAGATGTGGAATGTTCTGGCTGGCACAGGGTAGGAGATTGCAGGATGGATCAGAGACCGAGGGAGATATTTTATTATTCCTTTATAGGATGTGGGCTTCGCTGGCTAAGCCAGCATTTATTGTCCATCCCTACTTGCCCTTGAGAAGGTGCTGGTGAGCTGCCTTCTTGAACCACTGCAGTCCATGTGGTGTAGGTACTGTTAGTGTTAGGAAGGGAGTTCTAGGATTTTGACTCAACGACAGTGAAGGAACGGCGATATACTTCCAAGTCAGGATGGTGAGTTGCTCGGAGGGGAACTTCCAGGTGGTGGTTTTCCCATGTATCTGCTGCCCTTGTTCTTCTAGATGTCAGTGATCATGGGTTTGGAAGGTGCTGTCAAAGGAGCCTTGGTGAGTTTCTGCAGTGCATCTTATAAATGGTACATACTGCTGCCATTGTTCGTCGGTGATGGAGGGAGTGAATGCTTGTGGAAGGGGTGCCAATCAAGCAGACTGCTTTGTCCTGGATGATGTCAAGCTTCTTGTGTGTTGTGGGAGCTGCACTCATCCAGGCAGGTGGAGAATATTCCATCACACTCCTGACTTGTGACTTGTAGATGGTGGACAGGCTTTGGGGAGTCAGGAGGCGAGTTACTCGTCACACTATTCCTCGCCTCTGACCTGGTCTTGTAGCCATAGTATTTATATGGTTAGTTCAGCTCAGTTTCTGGTCAACGGTAACCACCAGTATGTTGAAAGTGGGGAATTCAGCGATGGTAATGGAGATGGTGATTGCTTGACATTTGTGTGGCACGAACGTTACTTGCCACTTGTCAGCTCAAGCCTGGATATTGTCCAGGTCTTGCTTCATTTGGACATGGACTGCTTCAGTATCTGAGGAGTTGTGAAGAGTACTGAGCATTGTGCAATCATCAGCGAACATCCCCACTTCTGACCTTATGATGGAAGGAAGGTCATTGAGGAAGATGATTGAGCCTAGGACACTACCCTGAGGAACTCCTACAGTGATGTCCTGGAACTGAGATGATTGATCTTCAACAATCACACCATCTTCCTTTGTGCTAGGAATGACTCCAACCAGTGGAGAGTTTTCCCCCTGATTCCTATTGACGCCAGTTTTGCTAGGGCTCCTTGATGCCACACTCAGTCAAATGCGGCCTTGATGTCAAGGGCGGTCACTCTCACCTCACCTCGGGAGTTCAGCTCTTTTTTCCAAGTTTGAACCAAGGCTGTAATGAGGACTCTTGGCTCTTGGATGCAGCACTCGAGATGCAGAGGAGGATATCCAGAGAAGGCGGGATGTCCTGCACCCCAATGATGGAAGGACGCCACCTCACTGCTCTGTCCCTCTCTCCTGCAGCAGCTGCTCTGTCAGGTCTCATGTCCTCCTCTTGTTCCTTGTCCAGACCAGAGGGGGACCCCGAGCAGGATGCCCATCACCAAACAACTCCCCTTTCTCCTGATGACACCTATAAGGTGGAAATATATAAAACTCTCTTTTAAGGTGAAGCCCTCAGAAAATTTCTGGAATAAACGTTACTCAATTGTTGGTGAAATCTTGGCAAAGTGTCCCAGAAACTCTCTCGATTAGTTACATAGATCCTCTTCACAGTTCCAGCAGCAATGAGCACAAAATGGTGAGTGTTCCTTTAAGGAGCACTTGAAGTTGACATCAGCATTGTGTTTTCTCCCAAGCATCAATTAGGAGAGGGCATTAGCTGAAATGCTAGCCACCAAAAATGCCGCTTTAATGAGTGCTAGTGGGTATTTTAAGTGGCAATCAATTGTTTATCTAGCCTATGGGCAGCAGTTCCTAGTGTAGAATTCAATTCCTTTACTGAGATGGTACCTTATGTTAAACGCCGGCTAAATCAGTGTGTCAGCCTACGATCCCATCTTGGCCATCTCAGAGGCCCTTTAGTACCCAAAGTATTCAACAAAAAATGTCACCTCAGGGTCAAAACGAAGAAGCAGAAATCATGTTTCGAAAGTAAAATAAAGATAGGAAGAAAAAGATGGAATCGGGAGAGAAAAATAAAAGAGACAGCCAGGGAAAGCAAAACAAAAATTTTATTTTAAATCTCAAACAAGGAATGAGAGACCATTCTTGAACAATTACGTTCTCAGTTCCAAAGAGGTTGTTTGACCGTAATCATCACTGATCATGCAATTAAAACTTCACTTACTCCTGAATGCACCAGCCCTAACATTTTCTGGTGTGTTTAGTGGATAACTAATGGATAAGTACCAAGCCTATTGGCGAAGATTTTACAGTGCAATCTGTGGAGGATCAGGGTATGTCTGAAAGCAACTAGCAGATTTCTGTGATCAAATGCACATGTGTGGATGGTGGAAGCTGCTATCCCATTTCCTCCAAAATAATGGTGAGCTCTGTTAGCCTCACCTTTATTATCAATGCAAAATCTGTGCCGTTAAGTTCAACACAATGATGTTGTAAAATGCTACCAGGTCAAGCTTTGGTGGGATTTTTCCAACAAATTACAACTGCTATTGCTGGATGAGCCAACTGTGCCACAACATCAGTCCCAGGTGAGAAACATTTATGGCACGTTCGAGTTAAATAATTTGGGATTTTTACGGGGAGAGAGATCAAGACTTCTCCTGCCCTTCATGTGAAAATGTGGTTCCTGATTTCACTCCTGAACGGCCTAGCTCTTATTGTAAGATTATGTCACCTTATTGTTGACTTCCATAGCAGAGGACAGATTTTCCATATCTATCCTATCAAAACCTTTTAACGTCTCAAAGGCTCTTGCTCAGATTACCCCTCAATCTTCTATACTCAAGAGATACTAACCAGGGTGTTGCAACCTGTCCTCATAACTTGACCGTCCAAGTCAAGGAAATCAGCCCTTGTGTTTTATTAAGTGCCTTCAAAGACCCCCGTGAGTTCAAGGGCAGGGAGGAGGTGCCCCAGGTTTCTGCCAGTGATGTTCTTGAACAACAACAACTTGCATTTATATAGCACATGTAATGTAGTTAAACATCCCAAGCCACATCAGAGGAGTGTCATCAAACCAAATTAGACGCCATGCCATATAAGGAGTTATTAGGACAGGTGACCAAAAGCTTTGTCAAAAAGGTAGGATTTAAGGAGTGTCTTAAATGAGGAAAGAGAGGTAGAGAGGTGGAGAATTTTGTGGGGGAGGTGGGGGGCAAGGAGGGGAGAGGGGAGAGGAAGGTGGGGGGAGGAAAGTCTTCAACTTAAAGCCTAAGTACCTGAAGGCATGGCCATCGAAGAAGATTAAACATCAGGGTTGCACAAGAGGCTGCAATTGGAGGAACACAGAGATCTCGGAGGGTTGTACGGATGGAGGAGGTTGCGGAGATAGGAAAGGGCAAGGCCATAGAGATATTTGAAAACAAATATGAGAATCTTTTAAAAAAGAGGCATTGTCGGACTGGGAGCCAATATGGCCGGCTCAAGAGGAAGTCCATGGAACTGTTGCAGGATGAATTGGCTGCAATTTTTCTTATCTCATCAGTTTGGTGGAAAGGTTCTCACCTCCTTATGGCAGTGCCCCACTCCCCATCACTTCGACAGCACACCACAGACTGAAAGTTTTACAAGTATGAAATCAAAGAGGCAAAATAAATAAACCTAGAGCCGATGTGCTGGGCAACACATTACTCTAGGGATGTTCATTTCATAAGCAGGTTTTTGTTCAGGTTCCACCCCCCTACCCCAACCCACACTCTTTCCTGTCAACACTGAAGAATTTGGACAAAAGGATTTGGTCCACAAAAAGCAGGACAAATCCAACCTGGCCAATCAGTCTACTCTTAATCACTGTTGTATTATAGGTTCTTAAGATGTCTCAATGATGAGATATTGAGACTTGTATATTTAAACATAAACCCTTTATTGTTAATCTTTAACTATTAACAGATCCCAGATATTACTATGCAAGGTGCTGCTCATCATGCAGGTAGGCTGCTTCTAGAGTGTTCTCTCTAGATTGGTCTCTCAGTCTATTACCATTCGACTCTATACATCATACTGTGGGTGGTGCTATTCTCCATCCCACATTAACTCTTGCTCTGCTGAGCATTTTACATTACAATGGCATGAAGTCACACACAGCACCCTACAACATCCTCTCTCTTCTCCAAAGAAAGATTTCTTCCCTTCCAATGGGGTACAACTATACAATCTTTACTTGCTATCCCTTCTCCCCCACCCCAAGCCTCTGAGTTTATAAATTCAGATGGTCTTGAGGCTTGACAGTTCTGCCACATCTCAGTCTGTCTTTGGAGGAATGGTAGTGTCACTCCATGTTTCTGGTACTTGGCTATCTCCATTTGATTCACTTTTTGCACTCCTCCTAGTTGCATTTCTCTTTATTAACAGCTCGTCTGCGTTTTTCGGACACTGTGAGTTTGTCCTGTCCCTTCCGAAGGGAATGTGCACTCCGTTCATTCCTCGAGTGGACTTGAATTTTCTTTTTCCATGTTCTTACTGGACGGGCACATTTTGCAAATGGAACCTCCATTTCCACTTGTTTCACAATTTCAGCCAAACATTTGTTTGCTGTTTGATTTTCAAATTGTTTTGCAAACTTATGAATCTTTTCATTCAGCTCAATGCTTCTCAGCAAGTCTGACACATCCAGTGCTATTTCTTCTGCTAGTTCCTTGTGCTTCAGTGTCAGATGTACATTTTCCAATCGTGTTTCTGTCTTTTCTTCCTCTCCCTGCAGCATAACTTTATTCTTGTGTTTTGTTTTGGTTTCACTGTTGGCCAGGTCTGTCTCCGATGAAGTCTTAACTTGTTGCAGTTCTGTCATCGTATTACTCATGGCTTCATTATCTGCTCAAAGCTTGGAAAGTCCTATGGCTTTTCCCTTCAATGCTTCCTCTTTTTTATTCAACTGCTTCTTCAGTTCTTCATTCTGTTTCTTGTAGCTTTCGACTTCCTCCTGGAATATTGAACATTGCTGAGTTTTCTCTGAGTTCTTCAGTTTGTCAGAGCAATGTTAAATTTATTTTGCTTCTCTTTGTAATTTTACAGAAGAATAAAGTTCGATCAAATGGATTATTGTAACGTGTGAAAGTCTTTCAACAGGTTCTCCTTTTCTTTGTGATGCTCACTTGCTTTATTTTGAGTTTGCCTGTAATTCAGCAGAGTGTCCTTGAGTTTCTCCTGCTGTTCTTCCATTATACCGTTTAAGACAGTCTGCATTTCTTCATATTGCTGAATGGCTACGTACTCCTTTTGCATTTGATCTTGAAGGACTATCAACCATTCTTTCAACTGTTCATTTCCTTGTTGACCTCTTGCCAACAGTTGAAAGAATGCCTTAGTGCAGTGTTTTGTTGCTACTGATAGTTCCAATGCAGCTTTTTCTGAAGTAAAATTCAATGTCCTATTTAGCTCCACATATTTGTCCATGGCTATATTCTGATTCTTCAAGGATTCTTCAGGGTTGCAACTTCTTTGCATGCATTTTCTGCCTGCTGCTTTTCCTGGCTGCACATCTGGTTGAGTTTTCCCAATTCCTGCTTTGATTTGCCAATTGTGGAATTGTGGCTCCTGGTACCTTTGTGCCATCTCTGAAATTTGTCTGTTCCGATCTCAAACAGCTTGGTTCATTGAAGACTTCAGTTTGTTGTGCATTTTCAAAGGAAGTGGAGTCCCACAGGGATCAGTACTGGGGCCTCAACTTTTTAGAATTTACATCAATGACTTATATGAGGGGAGTGAAGACATGGTAACTAAATTTGCAGATTACACAAAGATAGGTAGGAAGTATGCTGTGAAGAGGACATAAGGAGGTTGCAGGTGGGTTTAGATGGGATGAGTGAGTGGGCAAAGATCTGGCAAATGGAGTTTAATGTGGGAAAATGTGACATTGTTGACTTTGGCAGGAAGAACAAAAAAGCAGAGTATTACTTAAATGGAGAACGGCTGTATGATTCTGAGGTGCAGAGGGGTCTGGGTGTTCTAGTACTTGAGTCACAAAAAGTTAGTATGCAGGTACAGCAAGTAATTAAGAAGGCTAATAGAATGTTATCCTTTGTTGCAAGAGAGACTGAACATAAAAGTAAGGACGTTATGCTTCAGTTATACAGGGCATTGGTGAGCCTGCACCTCGAATATTGTGTGCAGTTTTGGTCTCCTTATTTAATAAAGGATGTAAATGCATTGGAGGCAGCTCAAAGGAGGTTTACTAGATTGATACCTGGAATGAGTGGGCTGTTTTATGAGGAAAGGTTGGACAGACTGGACTTGTTTCCACTGGAGTTTAGAAGAGTGAGGGGCGATTTGATTGAAGATCCTAAACAGCCTTGACAAGGTGGACATCAAAAGGATGTTTCCTCTTGTGGGTGAGTCCAGAACTAGGGGGCACTGTTTTAAAATTAGGGGGCGACCTTTTAGGACAGAGGTGAGGAGAATATTTTTCTCTCAGAGGGTTGTGCGACTTTGGAACTCTCTGCCTCAGAAGGTGGTGGAGGTGGGGTCATTGAATATTTTTAAGGCAGCGGTAGATAGATTCTTGTTAGGCAAGGGAATCAAAGGTTATTGGGCTTAGATGAGAATGTGGAAATCGAAACACAAGAAGGTGAACAGGCTTGAGGGGCCAAATGGTCTACTCCTGTTCCTATTTCTTATGTTCTTATGTGCTTATGAACATAGCTTGAATCTTGCACTCCAAATCTTCCAGTTTAGCTCTGATGTGAACAATTTCCTATAGCACAGCTTCATTGGCTTATTGCAAATTTTGTTTCTTTTGAGTAACCTCAGATAGTTTTCTTTCATTCATAGCCATTTGCTCACTCCGCACCTCCATCTGCCTCCCTTGCTTTGTCTTCCTCGCTCTGGAGACTTTTGTTGCCCTCTCTCTAAAGTCTCTCGTTGTTGCCCTCAGCGCTTTATTGGGAGTTGCCCTCTTTCTGGAGTCTCTTGTTGCCCTCAGGCTTTATTGCTTTATTGGGGGTGTTCCAGACTTTCTTCTAGGGTCAGCGTTCTCCACGACCTGGAGTTTAAAATATCTGTCTAAGCCTTTTAATATCTCACCAAATGTTGTTGAGTATGGATCTATATGTTGGCTGTGGAGTACTTCACCCGCAATGAACCAAACATGAGTAAAAACTTATCAACTTGCACTTGTACTCTGATTTCTTATTTAATCTTGCACTTCTCCTCTGCAATAAAATTGTCTTCTCTGAGACTCCAACTTCTGGGTCTGGTTTAGCCCTTTCCATAGCAAAAATGTGTCCAGCTGTTCTAATTTGCTGTCCATTGCTTTCTTTTCCCTTATAGTTACAGCTTTAAATGTCATTGCCTCTTTAAGATTGGTAGTGCAGTAACCACTTTTCCCACTCAGGCTGCCTCCAGCTGTCAGTTCTGGCTCCGTGATTTTCCCAATTTTTTTTATCTTTGCAGGCTGTCCAACAATCGTGGGCCGTTTTTTTTAAGCTTTTCAGACTCTTGAAACTTTTCTTCTTCTTTAAAAAAGAACCACTGCAGCAACATTTCTCTCTCCTTTTTTGAACTTTTTGTTATGCTCTGTAGGTTTTTCTTTACTCTGCAGTTTTTTAAAGCTTCTGAAACTTGTAAAATGTTTTTCTTTTTTTTAAAAAAAGCCACTGCAGTGGTTTTTTTCTGGGTGATTATTTTTCCTGTTACCTCTGCAGGTCCATTTTTTGAATACCCACACTTTGGGAGTCTTGGCTGGTTTGTGTTCCAAGCGGGGCGCATTTTTTTACAAACTTAAAGCTGCAGCACCTCCATCAGTTAGCTCTGCTTGCTGTGAAGGGGATTTTTTTCTTTTAACTTTTTTGTACTGCAGCTGTCTTTCAGTTTCTCTATGCATATGCTGAGCCCTGGTTCTGCCACCTATTCTACAATGTAAGTGCAGCTTCTGCTTTTATAAATTTTGCCCATTGTTTTGTGAACGAACCAGGTCCTTTGACTCCACATCACTCGAAGGTCTTGCAATGGACTTCCACTGACTCTGGTGGAGTCCTCAACTTCTACATCTGTAGTGAAGCTTCTTCAGCTGTTTCTTTAATTGTAATTTTTGGGCATATGTCTCCCTAGTCTGGCTCCAGCTGCTTTTTTATTCTTACATACCTTGAGATACTATTCTGGGTTCATCGTTTAAAATTCTACCATTCATATCACCACTGATCACCATATCATGTTCCCTGCTGACGTGATATCGTTTTAGGAGATCCCATCGCTGCCACCATGTTGTGTTATGGGATCTTTAGATGTCTCAGTGAAGAGATCTTGAGACTTGTATATTTAAACATGAACCATTAATTGTTAATCTTTAACTATTTACAGATCCCAAACATTGCCAATCAGGGTGCTGCTCGCCATGCAAGTAGGCTGCTTTAGAGTGTCCTCTCTAGACTGTTCTCTCAGTCCATTACTATGTGACTCTATACATCAAACGGTGGACAGTGCTATTCTCCAGTCCCACGTTAGCTCTTGCTCTGCCGAGCATCTTTACATTATGGTGGCATGCAGGCACACACACATCCTACAACAATCATCAGCAAAATGATGGAAAATGTCATCCACAGTGCCATTAAGTGGCACTTACTCAGCAGTAACCTGCTCACTGACACTCAGTCTGGGTTCTGCCAGGGCCAGTCAGCTCCTGACCTCTTTATAGCCTGGATCCAAACATGAACAAAAGAGCTGAGCTCCAGACGTGAAGTGAGAGTGACTGCCCTTGACATCAAGGCAGCATTTGACTAAAAATGACAGTGAACAGGCTAAGCAAAACTGAAATCAATGGGAATCAGAAGGAAAACTCTCAACTGGTTGGAATCATACCTGGCACAAAGGAAGATGGTTGTAGTTGTTGGAGGTCAATCATCTCAGTCCAGGACATTACCGCAGGAGTTCCTCAGGGTAGTGTCCTCGGCCCAATCATCTTCAGCTGCTCCATCAATTACCTTCCCTCCATCTTAAGGTCAGAAGTGGGGATTTTTGCTGATGATTGCACAATGTTCAGCACTATTCATGACCCCACAGGTACTGAGGAAGTCCATGTCCAAATGCAGCAAGACCTGGATAATATCCAGGCTTGGGTTGATAAGTGGCAAGTAACATTCGCATCACTCAAGTGCCAGGCAATGGCCATCTCCAACAAGAGAGAAACTAATCATCGCCACTTGACATTCAATGGCATTACCATTGCTGAATCCTCCACTATCAACATCTTGGGTGATATCATTGACCAGAAACTGAACTAGCTATATAAATACTGTAGCTCTAAAAGCAGGTCAGAGGCTAAGAATTCTATGGAGAGTAACTCACCTCCTGGTTCCCCAAAGCCTATCCACCATCTATAAGGCACAAGTTAGGAGTGTGATGGAATAATCCCCACTTGCCTGGATGAGTGCAGCTCCAACAACACTCAAGAAGCTCAACACCATCCAGGACAAAGCAACCTGCTTGATTGGCACCACATCCACCACCTTCAGCATTCACCCACTCCATCACTGATGCACAGTGGCAGCAGCATGTGCCATGTACAAGATGCACTGCATCAACTCACCAGGGCTCCTTCGACAGCACCTTCCTAACCCATGACCTCTACCACATAGAAGGACAAGAAAATGCATGGGAACACCACCACCTTCAAGTTTCCCTAAGCCACTCACCATCCTGACTTGGAACTATATCACTGTTAATTCACTGTCGCTGGCTCAAAATCCTGGAACTCCCATACCTAACAGCACTGTGGGTGTTCCTACAGCACCTGGACTGCAGCGTTTCAATAAGGCAGCTCACCACCATCTTCTCAAGGGCAATTAGGGATGGGCAATAAATGTTGGCCTAGCCAGCGACGGCCACATCCCGTCAATGAATACATTTTTTATAAGTAAAATACTGTAGACGCTGAAAATCTGAAATAAAAGCAGAAAATGCTCAGCAGGTCAGGCAGCAACTGTGGAGATAGAAACAATAAGTTGATGTTTCAGATTGATGACCTTATACCTGTTCTAAGAATTTAGAGTTTGTTCTTGGAATGATTCACAGTTGTTCCTACGGTGACATACCTTTTGTTTTATCCCAAAAATATCTTTATTAAGAATTATGACCTGCAAGGCAGGTAGGTCTCCCTTTAGATTTTAAATCAAGAACACACCTCCACTTCTCATTGTGCCTCTGTAGCCTCAATATCTTAGGCCAATATTCTCAAGCCTGATATGTTTATATTGGCTCCTCTGGCACTTAATGCTGTTTCTTAGCAAATAAGATTAATACAGTCTGTTGTGCTTGACTGTCTAATTAACAAAGCACACCATTGTCATAATTCACGATCAACTAGATAAAATAAAAAGGCTGTCCAACTATACTGCTACAACAATTTTCGAGCGCATTAAAACACCCAAGGAGCTTTTTAAAGAAGAAATTTGTCCATGGAATGTAGGTTTTGCTAGAAAGACTGAAATTTATTGCCCATCCCTAATTTCCCTTGAGAAGGTGGTGGTGAGTCGTCTTCTTGAACCGCTGCAGTCTACTATATGCAGTAAAACGTGCGGAAAAGATTTACACGCATCCTTCCAGGGATGGGGAACCTTAATTACGTGGATAGATCGGAGAATTGGAATGTTCTCCCTAGGGAAGAGGAAGAGCAGACTTCATAGAGGTGTTCAAAATCCTGAGGGGCCTGGACAGAGTGGGTAGGGGAGAAACTACTCTCGTTGGCAGAAGGGGCTGTATGGCCTCCTGCTGTGCAGTATCCATTCTGTGATTCTGTGGGGTCAAGGCATTCCTGCAATGCTGTTAGGTGGAGTGTTGCAGGACTTTGACCCAGTGACGATGAAGGAACAGCGATATACGTCCAAGTAGATGGCGTGTGACTTGGAGGGGGACGGGGTGGGGCATTTCCATGTATCTGCTACTCTTGTATTGATGCTTCTTTTTAAAATCTACAACATCACAAGGAGGATTTTGGTAAATAGGGGTTAATGAATAGTTTAGGAAGAAAGCCAGTAGTCGAAACTCTGCAAATAGAATCTGCCATCGTAGTGGAGCAGAACGCAGTGAAAGGTTGAAAGATTGAGGTAACCGTATGGACGGAATCGAGAACAATATTCTCAATTTATTCCATGAGGTAGAAAAAGTCAGTCGTGTTTCCAGTTTATCTGCTCTTTGGGAAAATGCCATGCTTGGAACCAATTTAAGTTTATTATACTTAAGGAAGCCTGTTTCCAAACTTGCATAATTAATATTAGTGGTACTAAATAAGATAGTCTTTCCGGTGATTAATGGTACAACCGTTTCAGTTATAGTGCAACAGGCGTTAAGCGAAACTGGCCCAACAGTGTCTTGCCCTGCCAAAAGCTTCGAGATCTGATTGGTAGTGATAAAAATTTCAACACGCACATGTCAAAACAAGTGCAAATGCAGAGAGCAAATTATTATGACAATCTGAGTTTAGCAACCTGCCGTGGTGGCTTAGGACACTCGTTTAGCAGAACTGGGCCAAGCCAGGGATAATATGTGCTGCTAACAAGAGCTACCTTCTGAATCACACAAGGTATCTGAATTTGAGTGAATTCGGTCAGGCGGCAGACAGAATGGGCAGAATTTAGTGTGGGTACTGGTGGTTGTGCCCACTGGCTGGAGACCTGGGGTGAGTCCCTCTTTCCGGGAAGGCCCGCCAAAATAAGTGCCGATCAGGCACTCAACTGGGCAGTGGCGGGCCTTCCCTGGGAATCAAGGACTCCGAGGCCAGAAATACCCCCACCAAGAGCGTCGCTCGGCAGCGCTGCCGGTAATGCACCCGCCCGAGGCCCAGGATCACCAAAGGACGCATGCCACAGGTGAGAGATGGCGGCGGGGACGGTGAAGGGGGTCGGCAGCAAGGACAGGGGGGTTGGTACTCAGCCGTGCCCACCCCCTCCCCCCCACTTCCAAATGCTGAGCCCTTCAGTCAGGCGCCGAGTGACCGAGTGCCTGGCAACGAGGGACCAACCCCCACCGTCCCCTTCCCCCCGACCCCCAGCAGGAAGCCCACAAGCAACCCTGAAAGGGGTTTAAGGGCCTCAATTGACGGAGGGACAGACAGGCCGCCCGGGAGTCTTCCCTCCCACCAGACTTAATTGGGGTGGAGGCAGGACGGTGGTGGTTTCCCCACCCCCACCATCAACCTTGCCTCGGGGAAAGGCATTAAATTCCAGCCAATGAATAGGTAGGATATTTTACTGTACCACCTAAATAACATGAGGGAAATTTAAAAAAGGGCTTAGTGATCGAGTGTACAACACCTTTGCATTAATTGTCAGGTAGAAGAAGGAGTTCAGTGAAAAAGGATTATAGCTTTTGCTATGTTACAGTGAACTCTGGTCCCTGTCTATCGCCATAGCTTAACAGGCTGCAAATGTCCAAATTATTTTTTTTTCCCGTGAAAGGCTGACTGGCTTTATCAAATGTGGAAAGAGAGGGATTTATTTGTTGTTTTGTAAAAGGGGAACTCCAAGAGCCAGGTCTCAGCTGAATGAAGATCAGCCGCGTCAGTCACTGTACAAGCAAACGGTTTAAGGTAAAGTCTTATTGAGCAGCTACCTGGGTCAGTTGTTATTTTCAAACCAGCCTCACTGACAAAATCAGTCAACTAGCTTTCAAAAGCACTTTCCAAAGTCCTGTGGTGCTGAACAATCTGTTGATACACTGTTTAAATAGGAAGCATGGTGACCTCTTAAATTGGCCAGAAACATACTGCAGGTGTATCTGGGCAAATAAGGATTCCAACTTCATTACATAAAATGCCCTGCACAGAAAGAGGCCATTCAGCTCAACTGGTCCATGTTTATGCCCCACAGGAGACTTCTCCAGCCCCCCCCCTCAGATAAAAGCAAAGTACGGCAGATGCTGGACATCTGAAACAAAAACAGAAAATGCTGGAAAAACTCAGCAGGTCTGACAGCGTCTGTGGAGAAAAAAAAAACAGAGTTAACGTTTCAAGTCCTTAAGACTCTTCTTCAGAGCTCTGCTTTTGTTTCCCACTTCATCTAACCCCATCAGTACTTCCGTTTGTTTCTCTCTCATTGTATAGCTTCCACTCATATGTATCTATGCTATTTCGTCTCAACAACTCCTTGTGGTAGTGAGTTCCATATTAAAATCGCATACAGTTTCTGATGAAGAAGTTTCTCCTGAATTTCCTATTCGATTTGTTAATGACTATCTTACTTTTATGGCCCCTAGTTTTCATCTCCTTCACAAGAGGAAACATCTCTTTGTCTACCCTATCAAACTTCAATCAGAGTTCGGTTCGAAGGCCATTGTTTTGCAATGAATTTCAATCGGGCAGTGACCTCCCACCAAGCATACACAGGAGTGTGCAATGCAATGACTGCTTAAGACAGCATGGGTTGGAATGGTAGTATTCTGGTTATGTTACTGGACTAATGGTCACAGTGATATGAGTTCAAATCCCACCATGACAGAATTTACATTTGGTCCATAAAGAAAATGTGGAATTTAAAAACGTATTTGTAATAGTGACCATGGAACTAGTGGATTGTTTGGTTCACTAATGTTCTTTAGGGGACAAAATCTGATGTCCTTACCAATTGTTCTGGCCTACGTGCGACTCCAGACCCACAGCAATGCAGTTTACTCTTAACTGCCCTCTGGAATGGCCAAGTTCAGTTAAGGGCCATTAGGGATGGGCAATAAATGCTAGCCACACAGCACCCACATCCTGCAACGGAATTAAAAAAAGAACAGCTCCATATTAGGTTTAGCAGCACACCAGAGTTGATTAGCAACTGAAATAGGAGGACAATGAGTAACTAGCGGTTTTTTCTACAGTTGGATTTGATGTAATAATAAAAGGGTCACTGCCACAAGCTGAATCAAGCTTAAATTTAAAGGAATAACTGGATTGTTTACCATTTCTCACATTTTTTTGCAGAAACAAGACACAATTTTTAATGCTGTAAACCCATCGAAGGCCTGGCATTTACAGTGATGTAATAAAAAAACATCTTTCGCAGGAAAGCTGAGAATCCATTCCTGGCAGACACTACTCAAATTGTACATTGTATTTCAACATCATTTGGGCTGCTTCCATATTATAAGTTGCATTAGCAGCAACAAGACCAACAATAGCCCCACGTAGCTTTAGTGCACCAACACTTAATGTATTCATTTGAAATTAGTTTGTCTGCTCTCTTAACAGTGGCATGAGCCAAAGGGAAACATCTCCATTAAAACAATGTGATTTCAGCCAAAGGCACTGAAATATTTGCACGCATATATTGTACAGCAGAATTTCTAAACTAATATTCAAGCTTGGTAATTATTAGAAATAATCCAATTATTATTCAATGTTCCACAATTGAAAGCACAAACTATTTGCATAAAACAGTCCTATTTCTCCTGGTTACATTATTTGAATGGTCAGGTCTGAATCTTGATGAGAATGTACACAATAATGACCCACAGATGGGATAGCATAGACGCCTACACCCTGTTGTCATTGTCAAACCCATAGAGCTTTTGTTCTGTGTTAGCTGCGGCTCAGTGGATAGCAGCTCCTTTCTCTGAACCAGAAGGTTGTAGATTCAAGTCCCACTCCAGGACTGGAGCATAAAAATCTAGGCTGCTACTGCTGTACTTTCAGATGAGGTAACTGAGGCCCAATCCACCCTCACAGGTGGATATAAAATATTCCATTGCCCTAATTTGCAGTGAAGTAATCCCTTGGTGTCCTGAATCAATGAACATCACAAAAAAAGCTGATAGTTATCACTTTTTGCTCATTGGAGCTTGTTATGTGCAAATTGGCCACTGTGTTTTCTACATTACAATAGTGACTACACTCCAAAAGTACTTCATTGGCAGTGATGCACAGTGGTCATGAAAGGTGCTAAATAAATGCAAACGTTTCTTTAATTGAAATCTTCAGAATGTTAAAAGATGTGTTCTACAATGGTCAGGAGGTCCACTCCACCAATGTGCCACACGGGCAAAGCCCTATCAGCTTACCAGAAAATCACCCTAATGTTACAATCCCAGCTGATGTTACTACTGGACAAGTTAGATCCCAGAGCAAAACCTGGGTTGATAGATCCTAACTTTTTTTTTTAGAAACCATGGAGGAGAGTTACTGAATAAATTCACAGCAGTCTGCTGATGAACTTCGAACACAAAGAACAAAATATTTATTAAAACAATTAAAATGAACTCTATTACTCCAGCCAAAAAGGTTGGAAAGATCTCAATACAAAAACAAGATGATTCAATTTCCCAATATTCCTTTACCCAGCAATATCTTTACAGACACATAAACCAGTGAAGAGTTACCACTAGCTTGACACAAAGTTCTCCTTGCCTGGGACTGGCACATGTGCAAACAGCTTTGTTCTGGTGAATTCTTAAGCATTCACTTGATGTTTCTCACCCAACTCGTATCTCCACCCGAGACATTCAAAAATAACCGCACTTCAAACTCACTGTTTCAGTAGCAACACCGCTAAACTGATCATGTTACTAAGTCCTATAAATGGCCATTCAATTGACTAGTGTCCCGCAAGCCTTGTACTTTTCTCTGCTCAGAGAGCTGAAAATTCCCTGTCCTCACTCTCTGACATACACTGAACTCTCTCCCTCTCTTTTTCTGTGTGTCTCTGCACTGTCGCTCAGCAACAGCCCAATTATTTCTACTTTGTTTTTTCCTAAAATCGCTAAACTTCTAACCCCTTTGTTAACCCATCTCTTTCATTTCAAGGGTTGCAAAACCTCATTGAAAATGTATACATATATATATATCTAATATATATATGTACGTGTGTGTATATGTATATATTATATATATGTATAAAAACAAACCCAAAAGATTGAACTTTCAACCGAAGGTCCATCCAGACGTCTAGGTACTGAGGCTCATAATCAGCTGAAAGTGAAACTGAAACCATTTTACTTTTTTTAACATGCAAAAATTTAACTCATTGTTGCTAACACCTACCTGCAGAAAAAAATGCAAAGGCATCTTTTTAAGAGGAGTTTTCATTTTCTGTCAAACAATCCTCTTTTGTCACTTTCTCCATCTTAATTATACAGAACAATGTATTTACATCAAATATACAAGAATATTTGACTATTCAATAATAATTACATTTCACGCAAGTCCATTCTGATCATGACATCTACGTTCCTCCACATTTAAACTCTTGATAAAGCATTAGCTATGATATTGTCTTTTCCTGTGACATGAATATTTTTCAGATTATACGGATGTAGCAATAAACTCCAACGAAACAGCTGTATGAAATTGGTATGAAATTGCGCTATCACGGTTAGCGGATTATGGTCTGTACAATTTATGGTTTCTGCAGAGTTGTTGGAGATGTAGATGTAGAGCCAACACCAAACTTAAAGTCACTTTTTCCACTGTTGAATTCTTTGGCTGGCAAGAATCCAACTCCCAAGAAAAGTAACTAGCTCACCAATCGATCCCCATCTCAGCCACCCGTAATAACGCTGTTATTACAACCCACATTGCTGCCTTCAACAGCCAGTTTAAACGGCTTACCATAAACTCGGTGCTGCTAAAACTGGTACAGTAGTCAGTACAGCTTTCAAAGCTGCCAAAGGCACTTTGACGCTCCTTTGTCCATTCAAATGTCTTGCCTTCTTTTAGCAAGCTTTTCAGGGGAACTACTGGGCTGCTGAAATTCGGAACACACTTCCGATAAACTACACTCATGCCTCTATACCGCAAAATCCCTTGTTTAGCCTTAGGCCCTGGAAAATCCAAGATGGCCCGTATTTTTGCTTCTGTAGGTGCCACTCGGCCTTGTCCCACAGTGTGGCCCAAATAAGTTACTTTTGCTTTGGAAAATCCGCTTTTTGCCAAATTTATGACCAAATTGGCTCTTCGTAACTGATCAAACTATTTGTTCAAGCGTTGTAAATGCTCCCCCCCAGATTTGGCTGAACACAAGGAAATCATCAATATATACCCCACGACTTTGGCTTAGTTGTAGGAGACAGAGGGTGATGACAGGAGGATGCTTTAGCGACTGGAAGCCCGTGTCCAGTGGCGTACCACAGGGATCTGTGCTGGGTCCCCTATTATTCGTCATTTATATAAACGACATAGATGACTATGTGGGGGGTAGGATTAGTAAGTTTGCAGATGACACAAAAATTGGCCAGATGAGGTTGAGTGTCTTGGGCTGCAGGAAGATATAGATGGGATAGTCAAATGGGCAGATGGAATTTAACCCTGAAAAGTGTGAGGTGATACACTTTGGAAGGGGTAATTTGACATGGAAGTATTCAATGAATGGCATGGCACTAGGAAGTTCTGGGGAACAAAGGAACCTTGGCATGTATGTCCATAGATCTCTGAAGGTGGAGGGGTATGTTAGTGGGGTGGTGAAAAAGGCATATGGGACACTTGCCGTTATCAATCGAGGCATAGATTACAAAAGTAGGGAGGTCATGTTGGAGTTGTATAGAACCTTGATGAGACCACAGCTGGAGTAGTGTGTGCAGTTCTGGTCGCCACATTATAGGAAGGATGTGATGCACTGGAGGGGGTGCAGAGGAGATTCACCAGGATGTTGCCTGGGATGAAACATTTAAGTTATGAAGAAAGGTTGGATATTGGGTTGTTTTCGCTGGAGCAGAGAAGACCGAGGGGTGACCTGATCGAGGTGTACAAGATTATGAGGGGCATGGACAGGGTGGATAGGGAGCAGCTGTTCTCCTTAGTTGAAGGGTCAGTCTTGAGGGGACATAAGTTCAAGGTGAGGGGCAGGAGGTTTAGGGGGGATGTGAGGAAAAGTTTTTTTACCCAGAGGGTGGTGACAGTCTGGAATGCGCTGCCTGGGAGGGTGGTGGAGGCGGGTTGCCTCACATCCTTTAAAAAGTACCTGGATGAGCACTTGGCACGTCATAACATTTAAGGCCATGGGCCAAGTGCTAGTAAATGGGATTAGGTTGGTAGGTCAGGTGCTTCACACGTGTCGATGCAGACTCGATGGGCCGAAGGGCCTCTTCTGCACTGTGTGATTCTGTGATTCTGTAATTCTGTGATTCTGTGACTGCAAAATCCTTCAATGACCTTGTTGGTTAATCTTTGGAAAGTTGCTGGTACATTTTTCTTTCCGAAAGGCATGACTTTGCATTGGCAAAGTCCATCCAGGGTTACAAAAGCCAATACTTCTTTGGCTGTATCGGTTAATGGAACTTGCCAATATCCCTTCAATAAATCATTTTTTGTAACGAACATTGTGCGTGCAATCTTCTCAATATAGTCTTCTAACCATGGAACTGGGTATGACTCAGCCTTTGTTACCGCATTAACTTTGTGATAATCCAAACTTAATCACCGTGACCCATCCGGTTTCAGCATAATTACAATAGGTGAGCTCCAGCTACTGTGGCTCAGTTCAATAGTGTCATTTCCATCATGAACTTGATCTCTGCCCTCACTTGGGCTAACTTCTCTGGACTTAGTCTGTAAGGATGTTGCTTTATGGGTGACGCATTCCCTATATCAACATCATGTATGGACAAAGATGTTTTATTCCCAAATTTGACTCATGATCTTGTAACAGCTTTCGTAAGTCACCTCGACAGTTTTCAGGGAGATGGTTTAATATTACATCCAAATTCTCAAACACCTCCGTATTATCCAATCTGATCACTGGGGGGGTCAACTTTAGAATTTTCAACTTCTGATTCTTTCTCAAATTGCTCTGATATTTTTATTTCATTCCCTACTTCTTTTATCACTGTAAACACACTCCTATCCTGACTATCTCCCCTGTCATAATATTGCTTTAACATATTAACCTGACACACTCGCTGACTTTTCCTCCTGGATGGAGTACTCACTATATAATTTACATAATTGAGTTTCCTTTTGATTTGATAAGGTCCAGTGAACTTCATTTTTAACAATTCACCAGAGATAAGTAATAATACTAACACCTTACCTCCAGCGACAATATTTCGAGCTTTGGCCTTTTTACCTGCTCTAACTTATATTTGCTTGTTGAATGATTTCAAATGCTCTTTGGCCAACTCCCATGCTTTGGTTAACTTCTCCTGGGAATTTGGTACATCGATCAAAAGTGTAGTCTCTAAAATTTAGTTTATAAATTTTTCCTTAATTAACCTAAGAGGTCCTCTCACCTCATGCCCATATATCAGTGCAAAAGGACTGAATTCTGATTCGTTAGGGGGATCTCTGATAGCAAACAGTAAACATGGAATTCCTTTATCCCAATCATTAGGGCATTCCTGACAATAGACTTTAATCATGGTCTTTAAAGTTTGATGTCATCTTTCTAATGCTCCTTGTGACTGTGGATGATAAGCTGAAGATTTAAATTATTTGATTCCCAAACTATAGGCTTTCCAATTTCACATTTGTCATTCAATGTCAAACCTGCTTTTTGTAGGGCTTTGACAACTCTTCTTACACAATGTTCATGTTCTTCCCTTTATGAGCCATGTACAAGAATGTCATCCATATGGCATATAACTCCCTCTATGCCTTCCAGGGTCTAAGACATCGTTCTTTGGAACACCTCAAGTACAGAAGAAATTCTGAATGGTAACCTGTTAAACCAATAATGACCATAGAATGATAAAGGTAGTTAAAAACCTGGATTCGTTGTCTAAGGGCAACTGCCAAAAGCCATTGTTTGCGTCCAATGTTGTGAACAGGGTGCTTTTTGCTAATTTGGTGAGACTTTAATCCACTGATGCCATTGGGTGGATCTCACTGGCTTGTTTAATTGAGTCAAGTCTACACAGATTCTAATTGAACCATTAGACGTTGGTGCTGTGACAATTCCAGAACACCACTTTGTCGGTACAGTTACTGGAGAGATAACTACTTGTCGTAGCATGTGTTCAATCTCACTCTTGAATTTGTCCAAGAGTGAGTGGGAGGGCCTTCTCCGCTTTGAAGAGACCTACAGGCTTAGAATTTTCTCTCATGATATTCTATCTTCAGCTTTCCTAAGCTTGAAAATGAAGATGGAAATAGGGATGGAAATTTATTTCTGAATACATTAGGAGACTGCTTGTCAGCAGTTTTGTCAAACTTGCAAACGAGCCTCAACTGAAAACATGTTTTTCTGCTCCACACCGACAACCCCTGGTTCTTTATAACTTACAGGGGTTCATCATTTCTTTATCCTCATATCTTAATCTGGCCAAGTTTTGGCTTATTAATTTCAGTGTAGTCCCTCCTGAACCTTGCGACCCTATGATGGAAGGCATGATAATTTTAAGCCACTTAGCTTCATCAGGTAATACTGAAACACCTGCTCCAGTACCTAGCTTGAATTTAGTGAGGTTGACCATCAACTTTTAATTTAATGCTCCGATAATTATTTTCTGTTTTTTATTCAACTTCTCCTTGGAAGGTTGTTTTTTTTTCTGTGGCTCTCCCACTTCTTGAATTTGATCTGGTCTTGTCATTTTCTATTTCTTCCTAAGAGCTATTGACACTTTAGATCAGCAGACAATTTTAAAATGTCTAACTTCCCACAGCTGTGGCACTCTGCTCCTCCTTTCACTTGCGCAGGGTTTTCCTGCCACACCAAGAGCATTTCGAGATGGTGGTTGGTGTGCTTTTTCCCACTTTTGTGGGATTTTGCTTCCCTGCACTTTTTCTTTTTTGTCCGACATATTGAATGGCTTCACTGTTTCTTCCCAAGGGATATCACATTCCTCATGAGCAACGCGCCGTTTGTCTTCCTAAGCTTGGCCTGTCATGCTATTTGCACTGTGAACGTGAGAGTTAAGCCTTCCTTCATTTGTAAAGCGCCTGAAAGCATTTCATCAAGACTATGCGAACACATTTTAATTTAACTCTGAGGATCCCAGAGTCGCAATTCTTCATTTGTCTGTATAGGTCATTTATGGATGAATTCATGCAATCGCCCAGTTTTTTGCCTCCTCTTATTGAATTTCGCTCGCTCAGTGATCAAATCTTTTTGAACACTGAAGTATGAATTGAATGCCTGGGGGACTTCTTTGTATGACCTTGAAGCCACATCGACGCCCAGTCTTGCTATAACATTGTCTGCTATGATTCCTACTGCATTGATTAAAATACTGACCTAACCCTTCTGTTCCTTCTCATGCAAACTTGAAGCTGTCTGTATCTGGAGAATCTTTTCCTCCAATTATTCCAGTGTTGAGCTAGTTGTGAGCCTTCCATGCTTTGGACCAGTCCTGGGAGTGGCAATGTAGATTCCATGCTTACTCTAAGCTCTGGATCTGATGCTGGTTCCGATATTTCTCTGTTATTCTGTGATCTGGAATGACTGCTGTCTGGAATTTGCATCCACTGCACCCACAAAGCTCCATCCTCAGGGGAGTCTTCAATTTTCTTCCTGTCCTTTTTCAAAGGGTTTGGCAGTTATTGATGCTCTGACCACTGCCACGATGTTTCATCTTGGGTTCGGGTCTTAGTTGGGGTTTCTTTAGAGTTTGCAAGCTACCATTAGCTGTTATTTGTGAAAACCATTCTTGTTTATTTATATATATGTATATCTCAGCATTTTATTCTCGGTTGTACTTCTGCTTCCCACCAGATCTCAGTTATTTAGCCATGTGACATTGCACAGTTACATCAGTATCAGGTGTTCCAAATGTTAACCCTTTAGTCTACACCTTCCACTTCCATCCTCTCAACACATTCCATTTGTTTTACTCCTAACTCTCTTCTTTCTCTCTTTTCAGAAGGGAACACAGAATGCCAGAGAACCAGGGCCTTTTTTTTTTATAATTCTTTTATGAGACGGGGGCATTGCTGGCTAGGCAAGCGTTTATTCCCCATCCCTAATTGCCCTTGAGAAGGTGGTGGTGAGACAACTGAGTTGCTTGTTAGGCCATTTCAGAGTCAACCACGCTCTTGTGGATCTGGAGTTACGTGTAGGCCAGACCAGGTGAGGACAACAGATATCCTTCCCTAAAGGGCATCAGTGAACCAGATGGGTTTTATTTTTACGACAATCGACGATGGTCATCATTAAACTTCTAATCCTAGATTTTTATTCAATTCAAATTCCACCTCTTACTGTGGTGGGTTTCAAACCCGGGTTCCCCTAGAGCATTACGCTGGGATTACCAGCCCAGTGACAAAAGCACTATTCCACCACCTCCCCCTAATGCCTTTTAGAGAAGGAAATTTTCCATCCTTACTTGGTCTGAGAAGGAAAATGGCGCCGATTCTGGACCATTTTGCGGAAAGTTTTTCAAATGAAGGAATTTAAGATTTCCACTAGCTGGTTTGGCAGTTTTGCCCTGCTGAAAAGAGATTTAATGTTGTACCAAGCCCTGTCTGGATGCATTCTGTCCAGGTCAAGTTGTATTTGACATGCTGCACTTAAGTATAATACAAAGCAATTATGATTATCAGCAATTGTGACTCTGCGTTGAGTCAGTCGGTTAGATTGCCTTGAAATTGCTCCTGCTAGAGAAGTTCACCAAAAGTACTGAGATATGCAGCACAGGTAATAAAATTAACATGGGGCAGAAGTTTACCCTCGCCAGGCGGGCAGGCACCCAACCCGAACGAGAGTAAAACAGCGTGCAGTGACGTCGGGCAAGCGTCCCGAACTTGTCGCGCACTCTCGCGATATTTCGCTCGGTGGGCGCGCGCGGGTGCCAGTGCGGCGCCCGCCATTAACTAGCGGGCCACCTGAGGCCCTTAACAATGCAATCATCCAAGAATTTTAGTCGCCCGTGCGATTTTCTGCTCATCGCACGGGCCAAAACGGGCAGGCGGCCAGACGCCATTTCCTCAAACCTCATCCAAGGGCGGGTTAAAAAGGGTCAGCGGCATTGCCAGTGTGAGTAGTGAGGAGTTTTTGGGAGATAGCTCGCAGCTGGTTGCTTATTGGTACTTGGCAGCTTCATCTCCGTTCGGGGCTTCATTCTTAGCATTTCCAGGCCTCATTTCAGGCCTCATTGCTGTCTGCCAGGCCCCGGAGGATTCACACCGCTTGGGCCCTTCCAGGTATCAGACAGCCTTCCCTTACCCTGGGAATGGGGATTGTGGTCTCCGCTGGAGGCACCTCCTCTGAGGAGGGAGAGAGGGGCAGGAGGGAGAGGAGGCCGGGTGTCCCAATGCAGATTCCAGGGGAGGGACCTGTGGGAGGAGAGGCGCAGGCACAAGGGGCGCAGGGTCAGCAGGAAGTCCAAGGTGGGAGGGGCCGCAGAAGATGCCACTATCCTGCTGCCAGGGTTTACAGGCGGCGATGCAGCTACCTCAATGTGTCCGATGTGCAAAGCCGAAGGAGGCTACACCTCTCGAGGGAGACAGTGGCCTCCATTTGTCAGATGATTGGGCCTGAGATCAGCTCCGACTGCGTGGGTGGACACCCCATGCCAGTGGCTCTGAACGTCACAGTGGCCCTCAACTTCTATACCTCCGGCTCTTTCCAGGGGTCAGTGGGAGATCTGTGTGGAGTCTCCCAATCAGCTGTCCACAGTTGCGTCAAGCTGGTGACAGAAGCTCTGTTCAGCTGGGTTATTATTCATTACTGTACTGACGAGGCCAGCCAAGTTGAGTGACCCAGAGGGTTTGTAGCGATTGCCAGGTTCCCCCGCCTCCAGGGTGCCACCGACTGCCCACATGTGGCCATCAAGGCGCCAGCGGGTGAGCCCGGTGCCTTCGCCAACAGGAAGAGATTCCACTCCATGAACATGCAGATAGTGTGTGATCACAGGATGCTGATTCTACAAGTCTGTGCAAGGTACCCAGGCAGCTCCCATGACGCGTACATCCTGAGACACTCCCAGGTGCCGAGGCTCTTCAGTGCTCCAGCCCAGCTGGATGGATGGGCAACGAGTCCTATCTGTCTTAAGTCCCTGACCAATATACATTAACTAAACATAAATAAACATAAAATCACCTGTGACCTCTCTCTTGTGCTCATGGTGCCTTTAACTTACGCTTGTGAGTGCTCCCTCATGGCTGGAACCGGCATTGGAGCATTGATTAGTCCACTCTCTACCTGCAGCGCCATCGCAGCCTGGCCAACCCCAGCTGAGGAACACCTCGCAGGGCTCATCTGAATCGTGGCCCTCGAGCTGTAAGGCGCTCAGTCCAAGCAGCCAGGGCTCACCCCCTTGGCCAACTCCAGCGTGATTGACAGTTGGCACTCAGACCCTAGCACCCCTGAGGTTAACGGAGGGACAGCCACACTTTAACACTCCTGTACACTGACCCATGCCAACACGGTACTCACCCTTCCTGAGCGCAGCAGGTCATTGAAGTGCTTCGCCCACTGCGCCCATGTTGGCCGCACCACATCATGGCTGCTATCCAGCACTTCAATCTCCTCCCCTGCCCTCCTGGTGAGGTGCGGTGGCCTCCTCCTCCCATCTCTGGGGACAAGGGTGTCCCTCCTGGCAGTCACCTCCTCCAGGAGAATGGCGAGACACTCATTGGAACAGTGGGCAGCCAAGTGCCCACCCGACCTGCCCTCCTGCCTGGCATTTGCTGCAGCACTCGAATGCATGGTCCGAATGGCAGCCAGATGTCCTTCCCTGGCAGCCTCCCTGGGCCTGCCTGGGCCTTCTTTACACTGGCCACTGGGTCACCACAGGGCCCAGCAGCTAATAGGCCCCCACCCCCTCTCGGCCCTTCCTGGCTGGTGACAAGCCACGTTTCACACTGGGTGGGCCTTAATTGGCCCGCCGGCATGAAATCGCCTGATTGCGGGCGATGGTTACTTTTGCGGCTGCTCCCAGTCCTGCCCGCCCAACGAGGGCAAAATTCAGCCCATTATGTTCGAAGAAAAGGGTTGCAACTTTCCAACTGACATAAAAGTTGTGCGTTTTAATAATAGCTTAAGGGTAAGATGCGTGCTCTACAGAGCCAATGGCTAAGCTCGAGTTGTCCCCACTCAGACCAAGGTAGTTGCTTAAATTTCAAATGTCAACTAAAGAGCTCAGCAGAATCACTTTGCCACTAGGTGGGATACGAACATGTAAACAACGTCCGGATCCTTTACTCCATCTGGTCTGTCCCACACAATTGTAATATCATGTGTTCGTATCATATTATATACACTTCCCATCCCGCCTGAAAGCATGTGGTCTCCTGGGAGAGGCAAAAAAGATTTAAAAAAACCCGGCCAAGATGGGAGGAAAAAATGAAAAATTTCTCTTTGACTGACCTATGCAATCAAAACAAGTCCAAGAGCTCACTTTGGCCTCGAATTCCCTGAATCTTTGATATGAGGTGATCTCTGCCCCATCCAGAAACAGGTCCCACTCTCGCTTGAAAGGATTCAGGGAATCGGTGTTCAAGGCTCAAGGTTCCAGAGGGCCCACTATTCTCTGGAAAAAGAGCCACCTCCCCACATCTAACCGAAATTAAAGGTCTTACCCCGGTCCTCCCTAATCTATTTAATTGGAATAAACTGTCAATTTGGACACAACCAAGCCCCTGACTGACTTAACACCATTCACAGTAGACTTCACTGATTCTTGTTTTAGGAGTGGGAGGAGGGATTAATCTATCGAGTTCCACCCTGCATCTTCAGGGCATCTCAATCAGTCAATTTTAAAGTGTAACCATTGCTGTTATCTAGGCAAACATGGTAGCCAAATTTTGTACACCAAACAGAAAAACCAATGAAAACCAGTTAATCTGTTCCACACTGTAGTAATTATGGTTTTATTTAGTGTGCAATGTACCTTTAAGAATAATACTTGTTAGGAGAAATCACATGCTCTGTAGTGACTAATCGGAGAGTAGCGTGGGCTACCTGAGCAGTCAGTGTAGAGATGGAGTTGGAGTTGAAAGCACACATGCAGTTGCTGCTGAATATATTGTAAATAAACTTAATGTTTCCACCTGAGAAGTGTCCGCAGATCAACTCTATCACTAATAGTACAACTCGGCCACTCTACGACAAACTAGCGACAAGGATAAAACAGGATTGGACAGAAGAAATCAAGTTAGAAAGGAATTGGCACTGTGCCTCATCTAGTGATTGTAAGTAGCAAGTTCCATTAGAATTGAAGAAGTTATCCCCTCTCAAAATGCCACAATTTGGGAGAATTGATCCTTTTCAACCAATTGCTCTCAATACATAGAACGCCTCATGTTCTTTTTTCAAGCGAACGAGATTACAGGGGAAGATTAGAGGCAAGTGATCCTCTTAAGTATGTGTGGGAGCAAAACCTATAGTTTAATTCGAAGTTTGATGGCACCCAGTGTCCCAGATTCCAAAGATTTTGATAAATTGGTGGACCTCATTTCAACCCAAGCCCTCAGTCACGATGCAGAGGTTCAGGTTTAATTCATGAAATAGAGCCCCGGGTGAGACAATTGCATGCCACTTGGCAAATTTGAAGCAGCTAACAGAACATTGTGAGTTCGGTACGACTCTGAACGACACGCTCAGAGATCGTTTAGTGTGTGGTGTGAAAGAGGACTCTATTAAGAAAAGATTATTGTCCGAAGTGAATCTGGATTTCTAGAAGGCGCTTGAGATAGCGCTGGCCATGGAAAGCACTGTAAGAGATTCACAGGCCATACAGGTTGCGCAAAATGGCGCCGTCCTCCACATCGGGTGGGAAACCTCAGCCGAAAAGGGCACGAGAAAGCAAGACCCTGCCGAGAAGTGGGAAACAGCCCCTGCTAACCGAAGAATATAGAAAAATAACTTAGCAGCAAAATCGAAAAATAACTTTAATAGAGGTGGAAACAATCAGTCTTTTAGCAATTGGCAGTTTTAAAAAATCGAATGCTACTCTTGTCACAGAAATGGACATATGATAGTGCAGTGCAAGGAAAGATTCAAGCAGGCGTCTAAACAAAAGAAGAAGCCCAATGAAATCTACAATATAAAAGAGCCTGAAACAACAAATTCTGACATTTACTCATTTCATCTGAAAGTTGGAAAGACAGAACCAATATTTGTCACAGTGAAAGTAAATGGCAAACCTGTTAAAATGGAAGTAGACATGGGAGCTTCCACTACAGTAATTGGGGAACATACCTTCAGCTATTTGAATTGTGGTGAACATCAATTAAGCTTGGAACGAACAGTAGCCAAGCTAAAAACGTACACAGGTGAAGACATTCAAGTAAAAGGCATAAGTAGAGTAACTGTCAATTATGGAAGCCAATTGGCAAAACTACCAATGTTGGTATTGAGAGGCAGGGGACCAAGCCTTCTAGGGTGAAATTGGCTAAGTGAAATCAATCTTGATTGGCCACTGAGATTCCAAAAGGAAGCTGGAAGCATTCCTGTTTTGAAAAATGAGTGTGTAAGGACTCAACAACCTGAAGAAACGCAGATTGTCTTAAGCCAAAACCTGGAAGAACAGCAGAAGGAACTCGAAGGGACCCTGCTTGGTGACAGGGTTTGGGATGAGGTGAGCCAGCTTCAAAGGGAAAAAGAAAGCCTGTTGAAAGATCTTCACACACAACAAGATTCCCTCAGGTCAAAGTTTGTACCACTGGAAATGTATGAAAAGAAACAGAAAGAATTCAGCACTTCTCTGAACAAACTGAAGAATGAGTTGGCAGAGAAGACACAACAATGTTCAATTTCCCAGGAGGCAGCAAACAAATACAAAAAAGAGACGGAAGAGCTGAAGAATCAGCTAAATGAAGCCAGAGAGGCTTTGGAAGCAAAAGTAGCAGAATTTTCCAAGAAGAAAACAAATAATGAAATTTTGCGAGGCTCAGCCACTGAGCTCAGGAAAGTTGAGTTTGCATCTGAGAGAAGTCTGGCCAATAGTGAAGTCAAAAAGAAGGCCAAGTCTGCGCTAGAAATGTGAAGGCATGTATAAAGAAGATACAGAAATACTAAAAGGGCCTTAATTTGGCAGCTTGCGAATACACTTGTTTTACTGTTAAATTTCTTAGATTCCTCGTCGGTATGCGCTCGACAGATCAGAGACTGGACAAGTCGGGATCCAGTCCTATCTCAAGTACGAGAACAAGTGCTATAGGGTTGGTCACAGGAGTCCGTATCTGATGAAATGAAACCGTACTTCAACTGAAGACATGAAATAACCAGCCAGGATTGCATCCTATTGTGGGGTGCACATTTGATAGTTCCACCAAAGGGAAGGGAGACACTTTTGATTGAACTACACAGTGCCTATCCAGTAATTTCCCGAATGAAGACCATAGCTCACAGCTACCTATGGTGGCCTGGGATGGATGGCAAAATAAAGAATTTAGCAAAGCACTGTGTGCAATGTCAGCAACTGCAAAAGTTGCCAGTGACAGCTCCATTACACCCATGGGAGTGGCCAGGTAGACCCTGGGTGCAGTTACACACTGACTACGTTGGATTGTCAATGCCCATTCAAAATGGTTAGACGTTTCTGAGGTGAAGTCACCAACGTTGGGCACTACAGTTGAGAAACTACATCAGAGTTTTGCCATTCATGGGCTACCAGAAGTAGTTGTTTCTGATAATGGCACGGCATTTACGAGTGCTGAGTTTCAACGGTTAATCAGCCTCAACAGTATCACTTGTGTGAAAACTGCACCGTACCACCCTTCCTCAAATGGACTGGCCGAAAGGGTGGTTCAAACGTTCAAGACAGGCGTGAGAAAGCTAACTGGAGATTCCTTGGCAACCAAGCTCTCACGCTTTCTTTTCCATTACAGGACTACCCCTCACACAACAAGAGGTGTCACACCTGCGGAGTTATTTTTGAAATGCCATCTCAGGACAAGATTGACTTTAATAATGTTGAATTTAGAGGGAAGGTGGAAAGGAGTCAGGGAAGCCAGAAAACTGGACGTGACTGGCGTAGTCACGAGAGGAAGTTTACCATGGGAGAGCTGGTGTATGTGAAGAACTTCAGGGAAGGACCAAAGTGGTTACCGGGTGAAATAAGTGCAGTGACTGGACCTCTATCTTACCACGTGGAGATGAAAGGCCAGATCATCCATAAACATGTGGACCATTTTAAGGAAGAGAGAGAGACAGATCACCTACACATGGTTCCACCAGTGACCATGACCAGGTCTACGTTTCCTGTTGAGGATACTCAACCCAGGACTGACATGTCTGATGTTCCTGTAAGAGTTGAGGATACAGAACTGCAAGTGCCCACCGAAGCACCTGATGTTCAGGCTACTCCGGAAAAGGAGGTTCCTGACAAAGAATCTGAAGTTGTGGAGCTGCAACGTTCCACACGATCCAGGAAACCATTTGAAAGACTGAACTTGTAAATTCCTTACCCAGTGTAAATATTACGTTGTCTTGAAAAATATGTACTTGTAAATATAATATGTATAGTCAAGTTAAAGGGGGAGGGATGTAATAATTGACTTTATTTAATGTGTAATGTACCTTTAAGAATAATACTTGTTAGGAGAGATTACATGATTTGTAGTGACCAATAGGAGAGTAGCGCAGGTTACCTGAGCAGTCAGTGTAGAGATAGAGTTGGAGTTGAAAGCACACGTGTAGTTGCTGCTGAGTATATTGTAAATGAACTTAATGTTTCCACCCAAGAAGTGTCTGCAGATCAACTCTATCACTAAAAGTACAACTCAGCCACCCCACAACACATACAGTGTTGGTTGAGGAATAAATGTGTTGGCCAGGGCACAGTTATGCTTTTCTATGAATATTATATTGCAACTTTTAATTTTTTGCATCCCCCTCAATGATCAGACAAAATAATGGTTTAACATTTCATCCAAAAGACAGCACCTCCGATACTGTGGTCCTCCCTCAGTACTGCAGTGAAATGCCAGCCTAAATTCTGTGCTCAAGGCCTGGACATTGTGTCAAAGAAAATAAAAATAGTTTGCATGGCTGGCACACAAAATGATTAAACTGGAAAAGCAAGACTGAGTTGGAATATAAATTTATTTGCTTTAAAGAATTTCAGACTTTGACCTAGAACAGGAAGAAGTGACATACCTCGTCTTCATGGGCAGTTTTCTAAAGTCCAGTTAACATTTCAGGCAAACATTATACTAACTCACTCTCCATGACTGTGGTTGTAGGAAACAGTGTCACAAGGAGGAACGTTAAGTGAATACAGTATTTGGCAAGTGGAACACAAAAGGCTGAAATTTGTGGTAAGGGCAAATGTCCTGTAGCCGGGGCTAAAAGTGGGAGGCAACTCCCGCGTTTGTGGGTGGCGGAATCCCGGGACGAATTTTACTAGCAGTGGCCAATTAAGGACAGCGTCCCGCCCTCAAGAGCTGCCAGCCCTATCAGTAGCTGTTGCAAAACTCGCTGACAAGATGAAACTAGGCTGGGAATTGGACTCGAATTCGACAGCTGAGAAATTAGCATGTGATAAATAGAATATCTAATTGGGCATTAAAATCGGAAGATGGAATTTAATGCAAACAAATATAGAATACAAACATAATTAAGACAGCAAACAGTATAAGTACAATGTTTCAATAGTCACTGAACAAGTTCACTTGGCATAGAGAATTTGTAATTGGCTCACTTCTGCCGTCACATAATAAATATGCTCTGACACAACATGAAACCAATAAAAAAATTAGTTTTTTTGTACCAAGCTGTTGCTGTGAAGGGAAGAATTGTGAGCTATAAGTAGAAATTAATTCCTACGTTCAAATTAATTCCTAATAGCAATAATGAACTTAATTTCTCCTCAAACCAAAGCAAATGCAACTATCACACCATGTGGGAGGGGTGTGATTTTCATCTCGCCACTGCCCGCTTTGTGCAAGCAATGCCATGGTGGCATGAAACAAACCACTATTTGCCAAATCCCTTTCATTACAGTGCATTGAATTGCTACATTTTCACATATCTGCTCCTCAAATGACATCAGTACACTTGTATGGTTACCCAGCAGGAGACATTCTTACAGGAGGCATATACATATATAGAGTATAATTATCTGTATATTAAATAATACAAGAACACAAGAAATAGGAGCAGGAGTAGGCCACACAGCCCATCCAGCCAGCTCCGCCATTCATTACAATCATGGCTGATCTTTGGCTGGTGCAGAACCACTTACGACTCCTCAGATACTGAGGAAGTCCCTGTCCAAATGCAGCAAGACCTGGACAATATCCAGGCTTGGGCTGACAAGTGACAAGTAAACATTCACACCACACAAGTGTCAGGCAATGACCATCTCCAATAAGAGAGAATCTAACCATCACCCCTTGACATTCAATGGCATTACCATCACTGAAGCCCCCCACTATCAACATCCTGGGGGTTACCATTGACCAGAAACTGAACTGGACTAGCCAAATAAATACTGTGGCTACAAGAGCAGGTCATAGGCTATGAATCCTGTGGTGAGTACCTCACCTTCTGACTCTCCAAAGCCTGTCCTCCATCTACAAGGCACAAATCAGGAGTGTGATGGAATACTCTCTACTGCCTGGATGAGTGCAGCTCCCACAACACTCATGAAGCGTGACACCATCCAGGACAAAGCAGCCCCGCTTGATTGGCATCCCATCCACAAATAATCATTCCCTCCGCCACCGACTCACAGTAGCAGCAGTGCGTACCATCTACAGGATGCACTGAAGGAATTCTCCAAGGCTCCTTAGGCTGCACCTTCCAAACCCCAACTGCCACCATCTAGAAGGACAAGGGCAGCAGATACATGGGAACACCACCACCTGGAATTTCCCCTCCAAACCACTCACCATCCTGACTTGGAATTATATCTCCGTCCCTTCACTGTCACTGGGTCAAGACCCTGGAACCCCCTCCCTAACAGCACTGTGGGTGTACCTACACCACATGGACTGCAGTGGTTTAAGAAGGCAGCTCACCACCACCTTCTCAAGGGCGACTAGGAATGAGCAATAAATGCTGGCCTAACCAGCGACACCCACATCCCATGAGTGCATAAAAAGAAATTCAATTTTCCCGCCTGCTCCCCATATCCCTTAATTCCCTGAGAGACCAAAAATTTGTCTATCCCAGCCTTAAATGTATTCAACAATGGAGCATCGGCAACTCTCTGGGGTAGAGAATTCCAAAGATTCACAACCGCTCTTAGTGAAGTAATTTCTCCTTATCTCAGCCCTAAATGACCGGCCCCCTATCCTGAGACTGTAGCCACTGCACCATTTTTGTACAATGCATAAAGCCTCCTCATTTTTTTCTCCACATTTCCTGCTTCCTATTTCCAACGATTGAAAACGTAAGAGCAACTGAATAGTTTGGCTGAAATTTTCCGGGCAGTTTGTGCATGGGAAGGCTCATAAAATAGCATGGGAAGGCCATGCCATGCCAGACTTGGATGACCACTGGGAGGCCAACTGAACCACATAAGTGACTGTCCCCAGCATCCCCCAACTCCACTTACCCTTCAGTTAGGGCACCTTATCACTGAGGCACACTCTCCTAGCAGCTGCAGACACAGCAATGGCCACCGCTAGCAGTGGCTCTGCTACAGGCAGAGGTGAGATGAAAATCACACCCCTCCCACATGTGATAGTCACCAACATTTGCTTTGGCTTGAGGAGAAACTCATTATTGGCTATGAGGAATTTATTTGAGCATGGGGTTTTATTTCTACTTAAAACTCATGATTCTTCCCTTTACAGCAACAGGTTGGCACAGAAAAAAATGAATGGTTTCATGTTGTGTCAGGGCATATTTATTGTGCAATGGCAGAAGTGAGCCAATTACAAATCTCTATGCCAAGTGAACTTGTTCAGTGACTATTGAAACATTGTACTTATATTATTTGCTGTCATAATTATGTTTATATTCTATATTTGTATGTTTTAAATGTCATCTTCCAATTTTAATGCCCAATTCGAAGTTCTATCCGCCGCATACTAATTTCTCAGCTGTCAACTTTGAGTCCAATTCCCAGCCTAGTTTCATATCATCAGCGAGTTTGACCATTTTGCAACATCATTGGATGTTTGTTTGATTGGGAATTTAAGGAGTTGAAGGGATGGGGGATGGTGGGGAGAGAGGAGGATTGAGGGAAGCAACCTGGCTTTCATCCTTGCAAACATGGCATTAACAATGCATCTAATCCCCCTGATACTGCAGTCGATGGAGCCAACTATGTAACATAATGGCTCAAAGCTTATCAAGTCACATTCTATTTCAGTAAAAGAAAATGGGTCTTTTATAGTTAAGGAACAAGGACTGATCTTATTTTTCCTCATTGTTGGAAAGTATACTGGGATTTAAATTGGGCAAAAATGAATTTAGAATTAAATTAGCTAAAAATTACTGAATGTATGCTGCATTTTTCTTACCCTGCTAGACCTTTTTCATACCTCTGTACCTTCTTGCAGGAATTGGAGGGCCTGAATTATAACTCATGCATTCTACTAATTACTACTCGTCCTCCATAAACAGGAACATATAAATGGGAAAAATAATGCATTTTACTTATTCCCTACACAAGGGCGCTGACCACTGCAGGGATTTGATTCTGTAAACACGATTTGTGTTTATAAGGGGGAGAGGCTAATTTTACCAGCGCACAGTGGACATCAGCTAACTGAGGAATGGCTAGGGATCAAACCCAGAAGTTTCCTGATCTGTACATCACAACTACTCACTGTTTTAACTGGCTAAACCATCAGGAAACTGCTTTTTAATCCCTATTGACGAAAGCCTACAATGGTGACTCTGGAGAGATGAAACTCCAAAAGGAAAGGGAAAGAAAGTAGAGTTGATCACCTATTTTTAGAATCTTGTATTTACAGTGCACTAGGAGGCCATTCCGCCCATTGTGCCTGTGCTGGCTTTTTGAAAGAGCTGTCCAATTAGTCCCAACTCTCTGTTATTTCTTCATGGCTCAGCAATTTTCTTCCCTTTTTGAAGGATTGCAGCTATAAATACAGAGTCATAAGAGGTTTCCATTATAAATAAGGAGATATAAGATTAAAAAGAGTGATTCTCCTACAAAGTAGGGATTAAAAATCAAAAGCAGAGTTCATCTGCTGGACAAAGGTTCAAGAAGTTTATAAGCATGCCTGAGTATAATTGTGTGCTGAAGGACAACAACATCCTGTGACATTGAATATGGTATATCCTCTAACACAAGGCAGTCCTGGAAAAACAGGAACTGGCCTCGACATCACCTCAGCAAGGCACTGATACATTGTAAGGTACCACAATTTAACAATGGATAACTTTAAGGATGACTTGTCAACTGAGTCCTGGAAACTGAATATAGTGACCACTAACTGCACCTCTCAGTATCCTGTTTGCTTGAAGAATGTTGACAAGACAAAGGATATTGTCCAGCATGACTGCTCAACATGCTTCCTGTCGGTTCAGTTCTTTTATGGTATGAATATTGGAACCACACATTAGGATTGTTAGATTAATTGAATCCACTCCAAGTGATGATAATTCTCCCCTTAACTGAGGTAGCGGTATCTTGCTATACGCAGTAGCGTTCTACTCGGGGTAGATACTACTTTAAATATTGACGGATATCTTAAATATCTCTCTGTAACATTACAAGATTATACTTTTTCTAGAACTATCTGAATTGGAATTGACTTACCATCAAATGTGAATTGCATGTTCAGTTCTTTAATAAACTTTTATATAATTTAGAAAGTATATTGTCTCATACAGTCTCCTGTATCTAAACTCAAAAGCCCATCCCTGTATATTCTTCAGTGGAGAGGTACATTGTTGAGGAGAGATGCCCAGAGCCTTATAATATCCAGGTTGTTATAATCTAACTAAAACATTTTTTAAAAGCCACCTGGAGGACAGTAATATTCTCTGGTGGTTCATTTCCTTCAGGAAGAGTTGGATTAGTTCTTAAGACCCATTTAAGCATTGTGGGACATGTTTTTTTCAACCTTAAGTGAGAGTTATTGTCTGAGGAGTATGCCTGATCTGGAATAGTCCCAAAAAGGAACTAGGATTATAATCCACTTCACCTTGACTATTCATCCAACACCCTTTTTCAAAGTCACTACTAAATCTGATGTTTTTAAATAGTTCATTCACAGGGTGTGTTGCGTCATTAGCAAGACTAGTATTTATTACCCATCCCTCATTAGCTTTGAGAAGGTGGTGACGAATTGTCTTCTTCAACGATTGCAGTCCCTGTGGTGTAGGTACACCCACAGTGCTGTTAGGGAGGGAGTTCCAGGATTTTGACCCAGCGACAGTGAAGGAACAGCGATATATTTCCAAGTCAGGAATGTGTGCAGCTTGGAGGGGAACTTCCAGGTGGTGGTGTTCCCATGCATCTGCTGCCCTTGTGCTTCCAGGTGGTAGAGGTCATGGGCTTGAAAAATGCTGTCAAAGAAGCCTTGGGTCAGTTGCTGCAGTGCATCTTGTAGATGGTACACACACTGCTGCTACCGTGCGTCAGTGGTGGAGGGAGTGAATGTTGAAGGTGGTGAATGGGGTGCCAATCAACAGGGCTGCTTTGTACTGGATGCTGTTGAGCTTCTCGAGTGTTGTTAGATGTGCACTCATCTACACAAGTGGAGGCTATTCCATTGCACTCCTGACTTGTGCCTTGTAGATGATGGACAGGCTTTGGGGAGTCAGGGGGTGAATTACCCACTACAGAATACCCAGCCTCTGACCTGCTCTTGTAACCACGGTACCTATGTATTTATGTGACTGGTCCGGTTAAGTTGCCAGTCAATGGTGACCCCCCAAAATGTCGATATCGGTGAGTTCAATGATGGAAATGCTGTTGAATGCCAAGGGGAGGTGGTTATATTCCCTTTTAGAGATGGTCATTGCCTGGCACTTATGTGGCACCATTGTTACTTGCCACTTATCAATCCCAGCTTGAATATTGTCCAGGTCCTGCTACATGTGGGGCATGCCTTCCCCACCCTTTCAGGTAATGCAGTTCAGATCATAATGACATGTGGTCTGAAATAAATTCTCCCCATCTATTGCACTTATATCTCCACTGGTTACCCACCCTCCCTCCAGTAGAAACAGATTTTCCTTATTTGCTCTGTTAAAACCATTCATGGTTTAGAATTCCTCTGTTCAATCTTCCCTTACCCTTCTCTGCTCTAAAGAGAACAACTGCAGCTTCTCCAATCTCTCCGCATAACTGAAGTCGCTCATCCCTGCTACAATTTTAGCAAATCTCCTCTACGCCCTGTCCAAGGTCTTGGCGTTTTGCCTGGAGTATTCATCAGAATTGGACACAATAGTCCTGTAGAGGCCTAATCAGGAGTTTAGAACAGTTCAGCACAGCTCCCTTCCTTTCTTAAAAAAACGGCCTTCTCAAATTGCTCTGCAAAGATTTCTGTATGAATGCACCCAACCCCACCCACTCCGCCCCAACACAGGTCTCCCTGTAACTCTTTCGAGTTATCAACAGTCACAGATTGTAACTCTTTTGAGTACATTCACAGTTCTTGGTTTCCGGGAGTGGGACATGAACCCACAACCTTCTGATTCAAAGGCGAGGGTGCTATGGACTGAGCCACAGCTGACACCTCAGGTCTCCCTGTACTTGAATGGCTGTAAAACTGTACTAATCACTTTATATTGCATCACCTCATTCTTCCTTCCAAAATGCAACTCTTCACACTTCTCTGCATTAAATTTGATCTGCCACATGTCTGTCCACTTTAGCAGACGGCCTACTACAACAATTTGCATTTAATAGCATGTTTATGCCCCAAGCCACTTCACAGGGGTGTTAGCAAACAAAATTCAATGCTGATCCACAATAATCTCTCCTAATAAGGAGATATTATGGCAGATGACCAGAATTTGGATACTTTGCAGGTTGTAGGACTGGAGAAGTTCACAGAGATGGAAAGGAAAGGGCCCTGGAAGGATTTGAAATGAAGGAGGCATTGC